>NC_048602.1:5598410-5949976 GCF_003668045.3 Cricetulus griseus | reverse complement strand
ACCTACAGAAACCAGATTGCCGTAGTTCTCCAACATGACATCTCTGTACAAATTCCTCTGAGAAGTATTTAGGCATTCCCATTCTTCCCTCAAGAAATTGAGGGCCACGTCCTTGAAAGTCAACAGACTCTGAAATAAAAATTGGTTCACAGTTTTATGATCCTTTGAGACATTGTGATGATTGTTTGAGACCTTATTAGCCCCATAGGCAAGATTGTTTAACTGAAGAACTTGCCATCTTATCAGTAATCCATCTGAAATTTTCAAATATTATGTGTTAAGATGGAGGATGTTTTCACTTTTATACAGAGATCAAAGTGACCAACATCTAAAATTCTCATTAAACTTGTGCCTTTCAACATTCATTTGTAATATCAGAAGTGTTACTTCTTTCAGGGCATGCTTTGATGTATATAATTCATACTAGATAATAAGAGGCATGGAACTTTGGAAAGCAAGATACAGCATAGAAATGAGAGTGATAATAGAGAATTTATATTGAAAAAATAATAAAACACGAAAACAGATTTCATATAATGACTTTCTACAGTAAATATTGATCTCTGCAAATGAAGCATTTCTCTGTGGAATGTCATCCTGTCATATCCTTGTGCAATCCCTGAGAGCAATCCATCTGTCAATCCCTTCTTTATGGATCGTTTCAACAAGTTTATCTTAAAGTTTTACCTTCCTGATACTATTCTATTTGTAAGGTAAAAGCACCTTCAATCCATGGTACCACAATCAGGGACTGGAAAGCAGCTTAAAATGTCCTTAGTTCCTGAGTTGTTCCGCAATAGAAATACAAAAATCGTAAACTTTTACAGAGGTCAATACTTAAGTTTTTCCTTTCTTGCATTTGGAGCTTCTGTTATTCCAGCAGATATCTACAACCTAGTTTATTTACTTCAGCCCTCTGCTTTATACTTTTAATAGGCATTTTAAATTAAGTCTGATCATTAACCAACCAAAACCTGTATTTTTAAGAGTACGTGGAATCTGAGGAGTAGCCACAGCTGAAAACATTTCTCACACTGGGTTTGTAATATACTTCCTACAACCATGGTACAGGGGGAACTTATTGCCTCAACAATGTCTCCAAAATAATTCCCTTTGGTGTCTACACTCCAATATCTAATTCCATTATTTCTCATTTTTGCAGTTATACAAATGATTAAATTATCTCTCAAGTTTATTTTGAGCAGTAAAAATGCATCTTTTGGATTCACAGTAAATGCTATGTGTACTCAAAGCAAAATATGACATTCCATAACCCAATTTAATATTGTTGGTTGTTAAAGAAGATACTTCAATTCCAACCACCTAAGTTTTTCTTGATAAAAATTTAATTATTTGTAAAATCCACCTAAATATGAACACTCTTAATGTGCCAGTTCTCCATTAGTTCATTTGTTCAAAAATATTCTATATGAATATATTACGTGATATTACATTGAGTTGCAAAGGTATCCTACATTGATTATATTGATTCTTGTAAGGAATTACATGGTAATAGTTCAAATTTCAATTTAATATGGGATATTTCATAGTATCTATTTTTTCTTGTCTTTTTACTTTCTAGGTAGGAAGATATGCAAAAATTGATGATTCCTGCCATGGAAATGAGCTTGCAGGAAAGCAAGACACAAATAGAGAGTGTTAAGTTTCCCTAATCATTGTTAACTTCGTACAGTCTAGATTGCTAACAGTCTTATCTTAGAAAGAATCACAAATTGAATCTGAACAAAGAACATTCTGATACTGGGCACACAAAGAACTGAGCAAGCAGTTTCTATAGTAGGCTTTCAGCTCTTAAAGTAAGAATGCCCTGAAATCCATGGGATTGTTAAGGAGACTTGCCTGCATATTCAAAAGAAAAAAATTCTATATCTTAGAACACTCTAACACTTGGTCACATAAAGTCAGATGGAAATGATTTGTAGAACAGAAATTTCAATGACAAGAATGTGGGGAATGTGCTATTGCTTAAAATTAAAGGGTATGTATGTCCCTATATATGTTTTCTCTATGTACTTCCACATACTTGTATTACCATGATTATCTCTTAATAAAAATCTATTTCTTTATAAAATGGTTTAATAATCATATAGTATATGACTTAGTTTGGATGACAAAAGCACCCAGAGGCTAATGTGCTATATGAAAAAAAATGGCACAGAGACTGATAATGGAGTTCATGCTTCAAGGTGAGTATCAGAAAAGCAACTGGCCACTAGCATCTTTCCTCTACCTAATGTTGAACAGGCCTGTTCTGTCTCCATAAGCTCTCATCAAGCCTCTGGGTGAAAACCTTCATCAGCATGGCTGGACAACATATTCCTCTCTGAGACCTTGCTTCTGGCTTGTGGGATTAGGGGTTTGGGGTTTTTGCCTGGCTTCCATAGCTTGTGACTGACTTGGCTTTTTGAATCCCCAGGCAGGCTTTAATAAATAATAAATATGTATCATCACATTAATGTTTTTGAACCCTTGCTTCACAAATGAGATACTCTTTGGATAAGAAGATATGGTCTTCCAGTATTGGCTGTGGAGGTTTTTGAGTTTTTGTGTTCTGCTTGTAAGCTTTGAAGTTTCACATGCCCATGGCAACCTATGGGTTTGTCTCTCTCTCTCTCTCTCTCTCTCTCTCTCTCTCTCTCTCTCTCTCTCTCTCTCTCTCTCTCTCTGTCTGTCTTTCTCCATGCTACCTGTGAATCACAGGCCTCCTTTCAGTGACACCTCTGAAACATGACTAGAATATTAGCTTTCCTGCATCATAGTAGAAAGTTCCATAATTCCTTTCCTCTCTCCTTGACTGTAAAGCAAGAAACAGGCTGCCAATATTCTTCCTGCTGGCACTAAAACATAGAATTCTCATTCAGTTACATCCTCACCAGATTTCTATTTTCAAAGTTTTCCTTCAGTGCAAAAACTTGGCTGTACTGGAATTTACACTGTACATCTGATGGATATCAAACTCAAGAATTCCACCTGCTTCTGAATCTGAAGTTCTGTCTTTAAAAACATGTACCACCAAGCCAATCACTATTCTGTTCTTTAATTTATTTTCAAAAGTAAGAATCTACTCTGTGTGATCTTGGCAAAGTTGACCATGAACTTTATTCGAACTCATTATCACCTTGAGCCCAGGACTTAGATCCATTCCACGTGTTGATACTACTTCTTTTCCTCAAAATGTACATTTTACCTTTGCTCATCTGCCTCTGTTTCATTATCAATCTTTATAGGTATGAACAGTAGGTAATAAATATCTTTGATTATATAGCCTGTTTTAAGATTTCCTTTGCTTATGGAATTAATCCAAAATTATTCAATTTGGTCTCAATCAAACTCTTCAGACATTGGCAAAGCAATCCACATTCTTCACAAAAATATCACAAGTCTATTGTCTAAGCCACATACTAAATTTCTTTCCCTTGAAACTTCTTGAGCCAATCCACAGAGCTGAAATAGTTTTTAATTGTTTTTATTAGAAACAAGCTTCATTTACTTTCCAATCCCAGTTCCCTCTCCCTGTCCTCCGTCCCTGCATGCTAACCCAACTCCTGCATGCTCCCCAGGCAGGGCAAAGCCTTCCATGGGGGATCTTCAACATCTGTCATATCATTTGGAGCAGGGCCTAGACCTGTCTGTCTAGGCTGAAAGAGTATCCCTCCATGTGGAGAGGGCTCTCAAAGTCCATTCATTTATTAGGGATAAATACTAATCGACAACCAGAAGACCCATAGATTACACAGACCCCAAAACTGACATTAACAATCCAAGCAGTGGTTGAGAGGTTACATTAAATGCCCTTCTCTGATAAAGAGATTGATGACAGAGTTAAAAATCTTCCAGGATCTTAATAGTATGCCTGATTTAGCAATACTTAAAGCATTCTACTTCTTTCCTAAACCACAATAACAAAGTCCAAATTCCTGCAGGCAAAAATGTGGTCATGTCTACCTAAATACTATCACAGTTGCTACTAACAACTTCTGTCTTGAGGTTTCTATTGCTGAGAGATGACACCAAGACCACTGCAACTCTTCTAAAGGACAACATTTAATAGGGTGATTACAATTTGAGAAGGCAATAGGAAGTGACATGAGACACTGGCATGGATTGGGCATGTATGAAACAACAAAACAACCTCCACAGGGACACAATTCCTCAAACAAGTCGATACCTATTCCAACAAAGCTGCAACTCTTAATACTGACAATCCCTTCCATGTTCTTTGGAACTGCCCTACCTCCCTGAAGAAGCTTACAACACAGGATAGCAACTGGTCTTGTGTAATATGCTTAATGGAACTATAGTGAACAGAATTTCATAGTCTTCTCCACTTTCAAACTGAAATTCTGGCCCACTTCAGAAAGTAGTTCTCATGATGGAAAACACTAATTGTCTCATATCCCCATCAATTTTTGGCCCCTCCCACAAGTTCTGTGCTACCATTGCAGTAGCACATTTTACCTTCAGGGCAAATTTTAATTGAATATTATGTGACTGGAATGTTGTCCCATTTCCATCATTCAAACGGCAGCTTAAAGGTGCAATCACCCCATGTGTCCACAAACAATGAATTATATGAAGACAAGATATTCATATAATATTATAGCATCTGTCTTTGAAAAAGAAGATTGAAACTTGCTAGGACATATTTAATAACTGCAACAGTCGTAGGTTAAGTGTTATGAGCAGTTCCTGGTATGATTCCACCTTGCTTTTCTAACTACAGTGATCAAATACAAATACACAGAAACTAAAATGAAGAAGGTCAACAAGGTGGCTCAGCATGTAAAATGTTTACTTCCAAGCCCAGTGATGAGAGTTCGTTCCAGGTTCCCACATGCTGGAAGGAGGGAAACAGCATCCAAAATATACCCAATTTTAATTTTTTTTAAATTGGAAACAATCTTATTTTACATATCAATCCCCATTCCCTCTCCCTCTCAACCTCCCACACCCCCCTCCGAACGGAACATCCCACGCCCATCCACTCCCCAGGGATGGTGAGCCCTTCCAAGAGGGATCATTAAAGACTGTCAGATCATCTGGAACAGGACCTAGAACCTTCCACATGTATCTAGGCTGAGAGAATAACTCTCCATGGGAATGGGATTGCAAAGTCCATTCTTTCACTAGGGATAAATGTTGGTTCCACTGACAGAGGGAGAAGGAGGATTGATAAGTATAGCTAGATTGTTGCTAATTTAAATGAACTTTAAAATTAATAATTAAAGAAATTAATTTAGCTATTGCTTTGCAAAGGACCCTGAAGAGTTACCAGCACCCCCTTGACGGATGACAGATATCTCAGAAGATCCAGCTCACTCTTCTGACTTTCGTGGATACTTGGATAAAATCATGATGTTGAAGAATATAGGACAAGTTGAGAGACTTTTCAAATGCCCAAACATCCTTGAAATTATCACTAAAATCTTAACAAATGATTTAATAGGCAACAAGGAGAGAAGTGCAGAGTGTCTAGTCTCTGTCTACAATTCTTCATGCCATATTTTTCTAAATGACAGATTCATTTTACTCAGCACTTTTTATTCATTGCTTTTGAACTATATTGTACTCCATTTTGTGCATAAGTAATTAATATGGGTAGTAAATTTGTGGCCTGCTAGGTTTCAACATTGTTTATTTATACCTCCATAGTTTTATTCCTCGTTCCTTCCCCTCCCTCCAACTCCACATCACTTGTCTACATTTCTCATTGCTATGACTGAATAGTTCACAATATCAAGATAAGCAAGTGTTTGTTTTAGCTTCCAGTTTGAGAGGATGGTCCATCTTGGCAGTAGGTGCATGGGGCAGCAGGTCACAATGTGCCAGGAGTCACTAAACACAAAATACGAAAACTGATTCTGAACTTTCTTTTTCGTTTTTATTATGTCCAGTTCCCAACTCATGAAATAATGTTGTAATCTATAAAATTCTTCTCCATTATTTACAGAAATTTGTCTTGTAGCAGATTCCAGTTCCTATCAAGTTGACTGTGTTAAAAATTACATTTCCTAATAGGGTCTGGTGCATAGTGAGACTTAGGCTTATGCAAAGAAAGAAGGAACATATGAATCTATTGGGAAACCTCAACCACCAGATCATGTTACTCTTTCAAAGAAAATTTATTTTTCATGACAGAGAAAAAAGAGTATGGATACATAGTTGACATTATACATAAGAATAGCATGATAGATAAAATTTATTTCCTGACACCCAAAGCTTCAGAGTACCACAGACTGCTATATAAATACTAGAGTTGAGTAAGATGACAGAGCTCCACAGATCATCAGCATGGTAGCAGCTGTGACTTCTAAATGGACTCCAAGGGAATAGTGAGCATTATCAACATGCTATATCTGTCTCTTTAGATAGTAGGGGAAATACTCTAGGAAGCTATAAAACCAAATCATGATATCAAATTTCATAATATAGGGAAACAGATCAGGAGTAAAAGAGTTAGCCAAAAAGCACATTACTTGCAACATACTTAAAATTTTAAGTATTTCTAATATTCCCCTTTCTTTTTTCATTTAAGTGTAGTCCTACAGTTTGGAAGCATGTAATATCTGAGAGGTACCTGACAGTACATCCAGGATCTATCCCTGATGTATGAGCTAGCTTGTTGGAGCCAATTCCGTATGTTGGGAGGCCAAGCTCAGCGTTAATGTAGAGGGCAGGGGCTTGGTCCTGCATCAGGTTGATGTGCCAGACTTTGTTGACTACCCCTTGGGAGTAGTGTGTGGGGATCAGCTGGAGGTAGGCAATGGGAAAAGAGAAGGGGTGGGAGGGAGAACTGGGGTTGGAATGTAAAATGAAATTTTAAGAAATAAATTTAAAAATAAATGCAGTCTTAGCTTTGTAAATAATCATGTGATTTCTGAGAATCCCTTATCACAATAAGTTAACTATCTTAGATCATATACTCTAATAAATGTTGACTCCATGTGTCAGAACATTGGGGGATGAAAAGAGTGATATAGTTTGAAAATATTAATCTGGCATGTATTACAGTTGGGACAACTGTTGGTAGCTGATTTCCAATGCCACATAATTGCTTAGCAATGTTTGGTAGATCTTCCATAGGTGAAGAAAGAATGTATGAATATGTCAGAATACATAAAACACTGGGACAAGTAGTAAGTTCTGAGCAAATGCTTGTTCCTAGGGCAGGGTAAAAGGATACTGAAAATACAGTTGCTATTATTAATAATATCAATTAATATGAAGGGGAAATAGTAGGGAAACAGTTATCTAAAAGTGCCTGTAAGTGCATCAGCCATATCCTTGTTTTGCCAGAGAGTGCTATGTATAATGTGAATGTGAAGGACATTGAGTATTAGGTGACATAGATGCACACTAGGATCAGGATGGATCAGGTGGCTTTGTCTCCAGGTGAGAATCTGAGGGAATTCTGGGCACTGTGGATATATTGTACCTCCTTCTTGTGCCTGTAGAGGAAGATCACCAAGGACATACTGGACCAGACCATGATGCACAGATAGAGAACGGCAATGAAACAGATCAAGAATACATAAAGTGGAGCTGCATTGGTGCCAGAAAAACATGTTAGGCAGGAGACCACATTGAATTTCTTTGTGAAATTATTTTGGTACCAAAGGCAGTCGTACTCATAATAATTCTGCTGTTTAGAATTAGATGTATAAGCCAGCTGAGAGAACAGGAGGGAACAATGTACTTGGCAACGCTGTGTTTAAACTTCGTCCATCTGGAGTTGCTGGGGTTGACTGTGATGGCTTTGAAGCAACTCAGGAGACTTGAGGAATGAAGAGATGTTCCCTGAGCTACATGATACATGGATATAACAAATTTACAAACATTGGCATCCAGGAAATATTTCAGCCCAAGCCCAACTATTGTCTGATCAATGTTTGCTGAGATCTCATAAATGAAGTTGGCAAGTGCCCCATGCTTTATAATCTTGTCTTTGGGCATTAAACTCTTCCTAGTGAATACAGGCATAACATGGTGAAACAGAAGTGAACAATTGCCCAGGATTCCTACAAATGTCTGGTAAAACATAATAATTGTAAATAGAAAACCAGGAGCCAAATTTGTCATCTAAAAATACATTTTTTTTCAAATCAACAGAAACAAAAATGAATTATTTTACATAGATTAATTGTGTGTTTGTGATCACCTGCATTTGCATGTGTATTTCTGTAAAGGGTGTGTCTGAATTTTTCTGTAAGTGCATGTGGTGACTAGAGTTGATGTCAAATGTCTTCCTAAATCACTCTCTACCTTTTGTTCTGAGACAATGTCTGTAAATAAGCCTAGAACTTGTGAACTATGGTGACAATGTGCTAGGAATTCTGTTGTCTCTAGACTGTTAGCACAGGGATTGTGGTTATAAACTTTTATAGTTGGCTTTTTATGTGGGAATTAGAAATATAACTCAGTGTCTCATATTTTCACAGCAAGTACTTTATTGGCTGATCTTTCTCCCCAATAAGGAATATCCACAAATTAAAATTTGTTATTAAAATAACAAATTATTATCTCATCCACAACATCATCAATAATTCCAAGTACCAAAGATTTCTAAACAATTTTTTCATTGTTAGACATTATACTGAGATCACTGGCATTTATGATGAACAGCTAACAAATTTAACTGATTGAGGGTGGCACTTAAATAATCTTGAATTTAAAAACTTTTGTCCACGAATCAAAATGTTTTTTATATGGACCCATCCTAAGCTTATATAAAAATTACTGGTATTGGCGATGTCTTCCACTTGCAATGGCTTCAGGAATCTGAAGACCAAGGGGACAGAAACAGATTTTACTTCAAATCCACAAGTGTGCTCAAAGATATAAATCTCAAATCAGCTCATGATCACATCTGATCTTGGTTAAGTCTCACAGGTATATGAATATATATGAACAAATAACAGGAAAAGACAGAATTCCAGATATAAGTTCCTACATGACACAAAACAAAGCCTTACACTCAGTGCAAGAATGGAAATTGAAGTCTTGTCTTTAAATGCCAGGTCAGCACAGGGAAAAGACACACCAACCCTACTAGGACTTAGTTCTTTTCTGAACATTGCAAGCATCATCAAAAAAAGTGATTAGGATATTTGCAATAAAAATTATGAAAATGAGAAAGAAGCCTCAATCAATAAACTCTCTCAAGGGGTAAAAGTTCCAGCTCCCCCAAAAAATCAACATGAAAACCAAGGAAAATGTGGTTCTTCTATATATCATTGATCCTATCATAATGACTCCAAATAAAAATTACTTAGAAGAACTACCAAATAATTCAATGATTGGTTCAAGGAATGATTATAATATGTTCCAGTAATTCATGAATAAAATCCAAGAGAACAAAACAAAGAATTTAATGAGATGGGAAAAGAAATTGCAAGATCTGAAAATAAAGGTAGAAATGCTGAAGAACATCCAGTCTGAAAAATCAAGACAAAGACCCAACTTCAAGAACAATTATGAGCCAACCTACTTGATGAATATAGGTACAAAAATTCTCAGGAAAATACCTATAAACAGAACTATAAATACAAATAAAATGATTACCACTGTTAATCAATCTCCTTCCTCTCAGATGTTCTGGCTTGTTCCCCACACAAAAAAAGAAATACATTGCATACAGATCGAACAATTTTGGGCCTAAAACCCGGAGATACTTGAAGAAAGAGTAGGGAGTTGTGCACTTCAGGAACTTAGCTAAGCTAAGAATTTTCTGAAAAAGACTATTATGCCAGCAAAATGATGCAATGGACTTGTAGGAAAAATAAAACTTTCCATGGTAACAATACATTTTTTAAAATGTGATTGCTACCGCACTATACTCTCAGCACCTTCCCTTTCCGCCAACTGATCGAAAATAGGTGAGTGACCTCCTGCTCTTACCCAGCTCCTGTCCAAAGCGCCATTCACCCAGATCTCCCCAGGCTTGTGCCTGCTTGGAGTAGACACAGCCAGGTAGGGAGGAGCTCCCTGAATCTGGGAACAGGCCACTCTTCCATCACTTTCTGCCAACTGATCAGCAACCAGGTGAGTGACCCACTGCTCTTACCCAACTCACTTCCAAAGCCCCATCCACCCTGATCTCCCCAGGCCTTCTCCTGCTTGGGGTCGACCTGCCCAGGCAGTGAGGAACTCCCTAAGCCTGGAAAAACCCCATTCTTACTTCCTGTTACCCCACACACACCTGACCCTTATGGAGGCCTAACTCCTTCAGAGTGAGGAGACTACCAGGAAAGGCAAGACCATCCAGAGATTCACACATTGAATTACTGGCCCACAAACAATACTGGGTAACAAGAGGAGATAGAAAGACCCCTCCTGCACTCACAGGAAAAAGATATGGGAAGAAGACAGAATAAGAACTCGCTCAACAACAGAAAGACCAATATGACACCACCAGTATCTAGGGACTCCACTCCAGCAAGATCTGAAAAGTCCAACACAGTGCATGAAGAAAAGATGGCCCACAAAAATTATCTCTGCAAGATGATAGAGACCTTTAAAGAGGAAACAAGAAAATCCCTTAAAGAAATAGAAGAAAAAGCAAGCAAAAAATTAAACAAAATGGAGGAAAAGACAAACCAAAAAATTCAAGAAATAAACAAATCTCTTAAATAATCTAAAGAAACCCAAGAAAAAACAACCAAACAAGTGAAGGAAGCTCTTGAAACAGTTCAAAGAATGAAAGCTGAAATAGACACAATAAAGAAAACACAGAATGAGGCGATGTTGGAAATGGAAAGACTGGATAAACGATCAGGATCTAAAGACGTGAGCATAGCTAATAGAATCCAAGAGATGGAAGAGAGAATCTCAGCTATTGAAGACTCGCTAGAGGATATACATTCATCAACCAAAGAAAACCTCAAGTCCAACAAATCCCTAACACAAAATATCCAGGAAATATGGGACACTGTGAAAGACCAAACCTAAGAATAATAGGTATAGAAGGTGAAGAAACACTGCTCAAAGGTACAGAAAACATATTCAACAAAATCATAGAAGAAAACTTCCCCAACCTACAGAAGGATATGCCTATGAAAGTACAAGAAGCTTACAGGACACCAAACAGACTGGACCACAAAAAGAAGTCCCCCCGACACATAATAATCAAAACACCAAATCTACAGAATAAAGAGAAAATATTAAGACCAGCAAAGGAAAAAGGCCAAGTAACATATAAAGGCAAACTAGTTAGAATCACACCCAACTTCTCACTGGAAACTCTGAAAACCAGAAGGTCTTGGATAGATACCATACAAGCACTAAGGGAGCATGGATGTCAACCCAGACTACTGTACCCAGCAAAACTTTCAATCATTATAGATGGAGAAAACAAGATGTTCCATGACAAAAACAGATTTAAACAATTCATATCCACAAATCCAGCAATACAGAAGGTTCTGGAAGGAAACCTCCAATCCAACAAACATAACTACATGCACAAGAACACAGGCAATAGATAATCTAATTTTACCAAACACAAAAAGAAGCAGAAGGGAGAAATCCACACACAATGACACCACCACCTATAAATCCAAAACAAATAAGAACCAACAAACAATGGACATTAATATCCCTAAATGTCAATGGTCTTAACTTACCCATAAAAAGATAGAGGATAACAGAATGGATAGGAAGACAGAATCCATCCTTCTGCGGTTTACAAAAACACACCTCAACTTCAAAAACAGGCGATACCTCAGAGTAAAAGGATGGGAAAAGATTTTCCAATCAAATGGGCTCAAGAAACAAGCTGGTGTAGCAATCCTAATATCTAACAAATTAGACTTTAAACTAAAATCAATCAAAAGAGATGAAGAAGGGCATTTCATACTCATCACAGGAAAAGTCCATCAAGATGAAGTCTCAATCCTGAACATCTATGCCCCAAATACGAAGGCACCCACATTTGTGAAACATTACTAAAGTTCAAACCACACATAAAACCACTGACACTTATAGTAGGAGACTTCAACACCCCCCTTATGCCACTAGATAGGACCACCAGACAGAAACTTAACAAAGAAACAAAGGATCTGAAAGAAGTTATGACCCAACTGGGGTTAACTGATATCTATAGAGCATTCCATCCAAACCCAAAAGAATACACCTTCTTCTCAGCACCACATGGCACCTTCTCTAAAACTGACCACATAGCAGGCAGCAAAGCAAACCTCCATAGTTACAAAAGAATTGAAATAACCCCCTGAATCTTATCAGATCACCATGGATTAAAGCTAGAATTCAACAGCAATATGAATGGCAGAAACCTACATACTCTTGAAAAATGAATAACACCAAATTGCACCATTTCTAGGTTGAGGAAGAAATAAAAAAAGAAATTAAAGACTTCCTAGAATTTAATGAGAATGCAGACACAACATACCCAAACTTATGGGACACTCTGAAAACAGTGCTAAGAGGGAAGTTCATAGCACAAAGTGCCCACATGAAGAAACTAGAGAAAAGTCACATTAGAGAATTGACAGAACAACTGAAAGCATTAGAGCAAAAAGAAGCAAACTCACTAAGGAGGAGTGGACTCCAGGAAATAGTCAACCTGAGAGCTGAAATCAATAAAGTGGAAACTAGGAAAACATTACATAGAATTAATGAAACAAAGAGTTGGTTCTTTGAGAAGATTAACAAGATAGACAAACCTCTAGCCAAACTACCCAAAAGGCAGAGAGAGAGCATGATAATTAACAAAATCAGAAACAAAAAGGGGGATATAACAATGGAGACTGAGGAAATCCAGAGAAACTTCAGGTCATACTTTGAAAACCTGTATTCCACAAAATTAGAAAATCTAAAGGAAATGGACAGTTTTCTGGATAAATACCACTTTAAAAAATTAAATCAAGATCAGATAAACAGTATAAATCGACACATAACCCCTAATGAAATAGCAGCAGTCATCAAAATCCTCCCAACCAAAAAAAGCCCAGGGCCAGATGGCTTCACTGCAGAATTCTATGAGAAATTCAAACAAGAGCTGATACCAGTACTCCTAAAACTGTTCCGCACAATAGAAGCAGATGAGATATTGTCAAACTCTTTATATGAGTCTACAATCACTTTGATACCCAAGCCACACAAAGATATGACTAAGAAAGAGAACTAAAGACCGATATCCCTCATGAACATCGATGCTAAAATACACAATAAAATATTGGTGAACCGAATCCAAAAACATATCAGAAAAATCATCCACCACGATCAAGTAGGCTTCATCCCAGGGATGCAAGGATGGTTCAACATTTGAAAATCTATCAATGTAATCCACCATATAAACAAACTGAAAAAGAAAAATGACATGATCATCTCACTAGATGCTGAAAAAGCCTTTGACAAAATCTAACATCCCTTCATGATAAAGATCTTGGAGAGAACAGGAATAACAGGAACATATCTAAACATGATAAACGCAATATACACCAAACCAATAGCCAACATCAAATTAAATGGAGAGAAACTCAAAGAGTTTCCTCTAAAATCAGGAACAAGCCAAGGCTGTCCACTCTCTCCATACCTCTTCAATATTGTACTTAAAGTTCTATCTAGAGCAATAAGACAAGAAAAGGGGATCAAAGGGATACAAATTGGAAAGGAAGAAGTCAAACTTTCACTGTTTGCAGATGGCATGATAGTCTACATTAGTGACCCGAAAAACTCTACCAGGAAACTCCTACAGCTGATAAAATCCTTCAGCAAGGTAGCAGGATGCAAAATTAACTCAAAAAAATCTGTAGCCCTACTGTATACAGATGATAACCCCAATGAGAAAGAAATCATGGAAACATCACCTTTTACAATATCCACAAACAACACAAAATATCCGAGGGTAACACTAACCAAAAATGTGAAAGATCTGTACAATAAGAACTTTGAGACTTTAAAGAAAGAAATTAAAGAAGATACCAGAAAATGGAAAGATCTCCCATGCTCGTGGATAGGTAGAATCAACATAGTAAAAATGGCAATCCTACCAAAAGCAATCTACAGATTCAATGCAATCCCCACAAAATCCCAACACAGTTTTTCACAAACATTGAAAGAAAAATACTCAACTTTATATGGAAAAATAAAAAATCCAGGAGAGCCAAAACAACTCTTTACAATAAAAGATCTTCTGGAGGCATCACCATCCCTGACTTCAAGCTCTACTATAGAGCCATAGTTCTGAAAACAGCTTGGTATTGGCACAAAAATAGACAGATAGACCAATGGAATCGAATTGAAAACCCTGATATTGACCCACGCACCTACGAATACCTTATTTTTGACAAAGGTGCTACATTTATACAATGGAGAAAAGATAGCTTCTTCAACAAATGGTGCTGGCACAATTGGATTCGCACGTGCAGAAGATTGCAGATAGATCCATACCTGTCACCATGCACAAAACTTTAGTGCAAATGGATCAATGATCTCTCCATAAATCCAGCCACACTGAATCTTCTAGAAGAGAAAGTGGGAATTACCCTTGAACAAAGTGGCACAGGAGACCGATTCCTGAACATCACGCCAGTAGCACAAACACTGAGGTCTGCAATTAATAAATGGGTCCTCCTGAAACTGAGAAGCTTCTGTAAGGCAAAGGACACAGTCAGTAAGACAAAACGACCACCCACAGAATGGGAAAAGATCTTCACAAACCCCACATCTGACAGAGGGCTGATTCCAAAATATACAAGGAGCTCAAGAAGCTAGCCACCAAAACACCAAACAATGAAATTAAAAAGTGGGGTGCAGAACTAAATAGAGAATTCTCTTCAGAGGAATCTGAAATGGCTGAAAGACACTTAAGAAAGTGCTCAAAATCCTTGGCCATCAGAGAAATGCAACTCAAACAACTCTGAGATACCATCTCACACCTGTCAGAATGGCTAAAATCAAAAATACCAATGACAACCTATGCGGGAGAGGATGCGGAGAAGAAGGAACACTCCTCCATTGCTGGTGGATGTGTGAACTTGTAAGACCATTCTGGAAATCAGTATGGCGGTTGCTCAGAAAAATGGAAATCAACCTACCTCAAGATCCAGCCATTCCTCTCTTGGGTATATACCCAAATTGTGCATGTTAATACAACAAGGACATATGTTCAATCATATTCATAGCAGCATTGTTTGTAATAGCCAGAACCTGGAAGCAACCTAGATGCCCCTCAACTGAAGAATGGATAGAGAAAATGTGGTACATTTATACAATGGAGTACTACGCAGCAGAAAAAAGCAGTGGAATCTTAAATTTCGCAGGCAAATGGATGGAACTAGAAGAAACTATCCTGAGTGAGGTAACCCTGTCACTAAAAGACAAACATGGTATGTACTCACTCATATATGAATTTTAGACATAGAGCAAAGGTTTACCAACCTATAATCCTCTTCACCAAAGACACTAATAAACATGAAGGACTCTAAGTGATAAATAGACCCCAGGAATTGGAAGTGGCATGAACTCCTGAGCTAATAGGGAGCATGAGGGTAGGGGAGTGGGTGCTGCCACAATAAGACCACAAGAAGAGGAGTAGATGAGGATGAGAAGAGATATTGAGTAGGAGAAATAATAGAGTCGAGAGAGAGAGAGAGCAGGATGACAGAGACCATATTAGAGGGAGCCATTATAGGTCCCAAATGAGATCTGGAACTAGGGAGATCTCCAGAAACCTACAAGGATGACACGATCTGACAATCCAGGCAATGGAAGAGAGGATAACCTAAAAGCCCTTCCCCTAAAATGTGATTGATGACTATTCTTTATGCCATCCTAGAGCCCTCATCCAGTGGCTGATGGATGCAGAGACAGACATCCACATAAATACACTGAGCTGAAATCTGGAATCTAGTTGAAGAGAGGGAGGAATGAAGATCTAAGTGGTCTGTACCAGGTTGGAGAAACCCACAGAAACATTTGGCCTGAACAAAGGAGAGCACATCGACCCCAGATGCTATCTGGGAGGCCAGTACAAGACTGATCCAGCCCCCTGAACATGGATGCCAATAAGGAGGCCTCTGCACTCCAGGGAGCCTCTGGAAGTGGATTAGCATTTTTCCCTGGTGTAAGAAGGGACTTTGAGAGCCCATCGAACGTGAAGGGATACACTCTGGCCCTGGACACATGGAAAAGGGCCCAGGCCCAGTACAGGAAGATTTGGTGGACTTTGCACAGCCCCTGTTGAGGGCCCTACCTTGCCTGGGGAGTGGTGGGTGGATGGGGTGGGGGTGTGTCTGGGGAAGGGGAGGAGGGATGGGGTTGAGGGGAGGGAGAGGGAGAAGGGACTTACATGTGAAACAAGCCTGTTCGCTAACTTGAATTAATAAAAAAATAAAAAAGTGTGATTGCTTAGTCAGCTATTCAGAGGCTCCTAGAATAATGTTCCCCATTGAAGGGAACAAAAGGGGGCCACAGTAGCAAAAGGAACAATGCCATTTCAATTATTCAAACAAGCTCTAAATAAACAACAAAATCATAGGAACTATAGTGCACATCTTTCATTTGTCTTTTTGAGACAGTGTCTTATTGTGTTATCTATTCAGGGCTGACACTCACTCTATAGACCAGACTGGCAGGGAACTCCCAGAAATCTGCTCAGTTCCACCTCCAGACTGCATGGATTAAAGCAGTGCGCAATAACATACTCAGCTTAGTTATTTTTTCTGTAGAGAAAAAATGTCAAGTTCATTATCATAATCAGATGACCTCAGGAAAGAAACATTAAGTATAATCCACACCATGTCATCAAACATCAAGAGTTCATCTGAATGCAGAGCTTTCCACATGCAGTGCTGTTTACTGTGAAATGTAGTCTGCATTAAAATGTACATCTCTACAATGTGGAGAAACAACATGAACTGTTAACAAGACAAATAAGCCTGTCTGAGAGACTCAGTAGCTGTACTGTAAAGGTTACATTTCTAATTTTATCTAGATTTGCATTTCTCTGTTCTTGGGAAATGAACTATATAACACGAAATAGAAAAAGAAAATGAGAAAAGTGGAGGGGCAGAAGTGAACTGAAAGAAAGAATGGGAGAATCCTCCTGTGTCATGTGAATGTCTTACAAAGCCTGGGTCTACGCAGGAGCTCATGAACTAAGTGAGGAACATTATCTCATCTTTTGGCCACGAATACATCCACATAAACAAGTTTCATAGAGAGGAAGATACCTTTGGTGCTTCAAGTATATGAAGACACCCCTGATACCTCCTTTTTCTACTCTCCTCCTGTTCATGAAAGTTGACTACAAAGTTACACACTCATTGAATAGAAGTCTTTGTTTACATATCACTGTCAGGAAGATAAAGAACAAATACAGATTGAATGTCAAGACAGACCAAGATGAAGCGAGACAGGAATAAAATGACCACATGTGAGTCTCCATTCCCAGGTTGCTGCCTCTCCTCAATGTGGCTGGACACTAATTATCAGACTGCAGCCTGAGACACTGGGATCCTTTCTTTTTTATACCTCTCTAGGACTGCCATGAAAGGCATGAGCTCTAATTCTCTTTTAGACTGATACACTCTTGTATAGACTACAGTGACCATGAAGTTAAATAAATTCACCTGCATCTGTATTATGAGTCCTTGGATTAAAAGTGTGTACCACCACAGTCTAGTTTCTATGGCTAGCTAGTTGGGCTACTGATATTAAAGATATATATACATACTGCTTCATGTCTATATCTTGAGGTTGGCTTTGCATACTGAACCCTCAACAAAGCTAAATTAAATCATAAATAACTCACCACCACATTCAATTCCTCTAAATTTTCCATTGGGGAGCCAATGAATTTATTGGGCTTACTTACAGGGAATGTGTGAGATGTTACTGTTAGGAGAAAAGGTGACCCAATAACAGCTTTACTGGAAAGTCTTCAATCTGCATGTGTGTGGCCTTCCCTGTGGCCATGAAGATGAGCCCTTGATTTGACTCTCCTCATTGGGATTGACAGAAAGCACATTTAACTGCTAAATAGTCTTCCTGGGCCTCAAAATTTTGGTTTCCTTGTATTTGTAATTGACAACTGTAGTTTCAATAACTAGAAGAAATCATACATCAGTATAACTTGTCATAACACTTACAAGAAGATCTGTGGTAGTTATCTTTGATGTATGTGCCAACTTTCATGTTATAAGATAAATGCTATTCAATTTTATGTATGCATAATATTGCCTTCAGGCCTTCTTTCAAAATGGACATGTGAAATGGTTGCATCTTTCAAATCTTTTGAATGATTCTACTGTTGAACTGACTATGGAGGTATCTTTTCAAAAGCCAGATTTTAATACTATTTTTGCTCATACTAAGAGGTAGAATTGGAATATGAAATGGCAATTCTTGTTTGATGTAAAATAGCATTTTATATGCATATGGCATGCATACCATGAGAACTTGTTTCACAAAAGAATTTATAATAAAAAGTATTAATAAAATTCATTGCTTCTGGAGGGAAATTATTATAATTTAAAATATATTTTACACAGCATATTTATGCCATGGTATTTGACTTATACTGCAGAGACGCAAACAAGTCTGTTTTCCTCAAATGATTCCATGCACAAAATGATAACTCAGGGTGGCTTCTTCTAGTTCCATCCATTTTGCTGCAAATTTCAAGATTAAATTGTTTTTCCCTTGCTGATTAGTACTCCATTGTGTAAATGTAAAACTTTTTCTTGATGACTACCTTATATGACATCCTAGAGCCTTTATGCAATAGCTGATGAAAACAGAAGGAAACACCAACAGTTAAACACTGAGCAGAACTCCTGCAACCCATTTCCATAGAGGGAGCAAGAATGAGCAAAGGGGTCAAGACCAGGCTAGAGAAACCCACAGAAACAGCTGCCCTGAACAATGGGGAGCTCATGGACGCCAAAATGATAGCTGGAAAAGCAGCATACCCTGAACATGGGTGTCAGTTAGGAGGCCTGGGAAGTCAATGGGGCCTCTGGTAGTGGTTCAGTATTTATCCCTAGTGTACAAATGGATCTTGGGAGCCCATGCCACAAAGAGGGATACTCTCTCAGTCTAGACACATAGGGGAGTGCCTAGGCCCCGCTCAAAATGATGTAACAGACTTTGAAGATCTTCCATGGAAGGCCTTCCCCTCCCTCAGGAGCTAAAACAGGTGGGGTTTGGGATCAGTGTGGGGGTAGAGGGGAGGGAAAGTGAACTGGGATTGACATGTAAAAAAAGATTGTTTCTAATATAAATGAAAATGAGAGGAGAACAAAAGCCAGAGAATGCCCAGCTCAAAATGCATACTTATCCATGAGGAAATAAATAATATATACCATGGTCAACATAAGAATCCCAACACAGAACCAGCAAGGATATATATGGCTATGCGTGTTGGTAAAAAAACCCAAATACTGATGAACACAATATATTTTAAACATTTCAGAAAGCCGTATACCATTATATTAAGTCAGGAAATATGTGAGGATAGGGTAGAGGGTATGGGAGAAGGAATGAGCAATGCTAAAGATTATTGCAAAACCCAAATACAAGATGTGCATGTGTGTATTATGTGTGTATGTATATCTCTTTATGTGTGTATTCTATTGCAGTTATTACTCTAAACAGAGGATGATGCTCATTTCAGAAACCATAGGTTTCCAACTAAAATGCCTCAGATAAAGTGCTGCCTTTACTTGCCTTTTGTGTGATCATGACAACCCCTAAAACTATAAAGGCTGTTGCCATTGTTCTTGATTATCCACTAGAAGTTGATGACAAGACCCTATAGATAGAAAGAGATACCATAAAAGAGGGAGACATTTTAGGTTTAAAGAGAACTCAGGCACTAGGGAAATGGCTGGAGATCTACAAGGATGACAACAACTCACAATCTAAGCAACAGAGGAGAGGCTACTTTAAATACCCTCCCCTGCTAATGAGATTGATGACTAACTTATATGCCATCCTATAGCCTTCATCCACCACCTGGTGGAAGTAGAAGCAGACAGCCATAGATAAACACTGAACTGAACTGGAATTCTGTTGCAGAGAAGGAGGAGTGATGAGCAAAGTGGTCAAGACCAGGCTGGTGAAACCCACAGAAACAGCTGACATGAACAAGGGGAACTCTTTGTCCACAGACTGATAGCTGAGAAACCAGCATGGCTACTGATCCAGACCACATGAATATTGTTGTCAGTGAGGAGACCTTGGAAATCTATGAGGCCATTTGTAATAGATCAGTACTTATCCCAAGCATAGGAATGGAATTTGGTAGCCCATTCCACATAGATGGTTACTCCTTGAGACTAGACACACAAAGGGGAGTTCCTAAGCACTATCCTAAAGGATATGACTGACTCTGAAGATTCCTTTTGGAAGTCCTCACCCTCCCTGGGTAGCAGAAAGGGTATGGGTAGGTAGGGTGTTATTTGGGGGCCAGGGGAGGAGGGGTGTGACAAGGAACTGGGATTGGCATGTAAAATAACCTTGTTTCTCATTTAAGAAAAACATAGAGAAAATATGAATTAAAAAAAAGACCTCTTGCTGAAGAAAAAATCCAATTTGTGTTTGACCAAGCAGCTTCATCAAAGCTGGGTGAAATTCATAGCACATGAGATGCATGCAGGGGCTGGAGGAAGAAAGTCACCAATACTTCTACTCAGCTGTGAACACTGAACTACAGTAATGAGTGCATAGACTGTGTACAAGCAGAGGGTTTTTATTTCATAAATGGATCACAAAATGGGAAAGGGATACCAGCTTCTGGATAGAAAGGGAGGAGAGACAGAGGTACTGATAGAGAGAGGGAGTGAAAGAGAGAAAAGGATGAGAGGCAAGTTGGCACTTTTCAAATGGAACATAGTATATATGCACAGGTGGATGCAGCTGAGGGCATACAATGACTGAACTCCAAGGACAGGCAGATACAGATGCCTGAATACTAGCAGATACTACTGATATAGGTACTTTTATGCTAAGACTATTTTTGGAGTGACTAGCAAATTTCTGCTTAGCCTTAAGGCTTCTTCTAAAGGGAGCCTGAAGCTGCCTAACTGGCCAGGAATCCATGG
The DNA here is from genome assembly GCF_003668045.3 of Cricetulus griseus. NCBI lineage: Eukaryota > Metazoa > Chordata > Mammalia > Rodentia > Cricetidae > Cricetulus > Cricetulus griseus. The sequence goes on along the minus strand of NC_048602.1, from coordinate 5,928,893 downwards.
TTACAGAACATACAGGCCCAACAGGATGAAATTACAGCTATTATTTTGCTAAATCAACATAGTGTCAAACAACCCTTTTTTGGTTGTGATATTTTCTTTGTGCTTTAATAAGTAAAGTTTGCCTGAAGATCAGAGTGGGTAGCTATCCACTATGTAACCATAGAGGCCAGATATTGGTGGCACACCCCTATAATCCCTGCCCTTGGGAGGCAGAGGCAGCAGATATCTGTGAGTTCAAGGCCACCCTGGGCTACAGAGCCAGGTGGTAGTGGTTCACAACTTTAGTCCCAGTAATTAGGAGTCATGTGCCTTTGATACCAGAACTAGGGAATTGTAGACAGGTGTGATAGGGCTATGTGGAGAATAGAATATAAAAAGGGAGAAAATAGTAGCTAACAGCATTCAGTATGGAGATTCATACTAGGAGGATTGCTATTTGGTCTGAGGATTCATAGAGGTAAGAAGTTTCTCTTGCCACTGGCTCCTTTACTTCTCTGACATTTCATCATTTATCCAAATATCTGACTCTGGGTTTTTATTATTAAGACATAATTGAACTTGCGGTACAAACACCTTAAAATCATATAAATTTATCTGCAGATTGTTGAAAGATTCTGGAGTCATCAGAGAATTTTCTTTGTGCTGTGAAGGTAGTTATCATAATGACCAAACGGTAGAGAATTGGTAAATTTTTAATGATCTGTTGACATGTAGAATATCTGTATCTTTATCATCACCCCATGGGCCAGATACCATAATGGAAAAGGAATGGAAATATTGTGAGAGGCAGATATCAGAGAGGATCAGCCAAAAATATTATCTGCTCTCTATGAAAAGAGAATGCCCTCATGAACCCACAACAACTTTGAAGCAAGTATAAGACCTGTACATAATCAGAGTTCTAAATATCCTAGCATGAGGGAGGGGTTCATGGGAGCCCGACCATAACTTTTACCACTATTTCCTTTGAGTCTAGGGAGATAGAGCCAGGTTTCCTTAGGCCAGAGGACCCATTAGTTCAACCAAATTCCAGAGGCGAGCCTCACATACTATGTGCATATAGACAGCATAAATTGGGTGTGGTTGGTTATGATAAACAGAGGAAAGGTTGTTTCAAAAGTTTTGGAATGTGGGGGTGGATATAGGGGAATTAGGAGGAAAAGTAAGTGGATGAACATGATCAAATTTCATTTATACTTGTATGAAATTGTCAAAGGAAAAATAAGTTAATGTGATTGAAAATTACATTTTTAATCATAATTCTGTCTTCAGTATGTAAGACAAATATGCATGTGTGTACTATAATTAGTTGAAAAGGATACTCAGAGCCAAATAACCCTAACTAGGAGGCCACACATTTACTATCTATGTAAACTACTTGTGTATGAAATGGAGAGCAATATAGTTCAAAAACAATGAATAACAAGTAAACAGTAAAATGAATCTATTTTTTAGAAAATATGGCATGAATATGGTAGATATTGCAACTCTTTCGTTCTTTCCTATTAAATCAGTTGTTCTTCAGATTTTAGTGATATTTTCTAGGATGTTCAGGATTTGAAAACGCTCTCAACTTGTCCTATATTTCTCAACATCATGTTTTTGGCATTGGTCTTTTTCCTCCTGCATTCCTCTTTGAAACAATAAGTAAAACAGATTGGTTTCCTCCTAATCCATCATAAATGCTTTTATTGGATTTGTTTCTGTGATTGGGATAGCTTTGCACTGATGTGTAATTGGTGGTAAGTCATTTGAAAGATTTCTCAGCCCCTTATGTAGATTGTGTATTGAATCTACAATTTAGCTGAAAATGACTACTGTAGCTGCAACAAGGATATAAGGTCAGTTAAACTCTAGAGCAAGGACAATAATTTCATCTCAAAACAAGACAGACTCCGCCTTTCAGTCAACACTTGCAGCTGTGTCATCACATAGCATGCAGGTGAAAATAGATTTCATGCAAAGATGTGGATAATTAGCCTGAATGTGGTAGCTCTTGCCTTTAATTATGGAACTTGGGAGGCAGAAGAAGTTGGATCATTGTAAGGTTCTTGCCAGCCTTGTCTAGAGAGCTAGTGCAAGGACAGGTTCCAAAGCAGCACAGAGGAAATCCTGTCCCAAAACCAAAAAAAAAAGAAAAGGAAAGAAAAAAATAGGTAAGGATAATTATAAACCTGAGAATTACCTGGGTTCGGTGAATTGACCATATTGCTGTCATTAGAACTGCAACTTGAAAGATTTTAAGAGGAATTTATAGTTGTTGCTGCATCAAGGAGAATGGACTGTATCCATCCCTTCCTGGGAAAATCTGATTAATTCCACAAGATCCCAAAGGTAATCTTCCATACATTCCCACCTGAAAATGGAATCTTTTCTTATTTCTCTACTCTTTTCTTCATCCATATACTCATTCCTTCCTTCTTCCTTGCCTTTTTATTGTACTTTGATAAGACCTGATGTATGTGGGGGACTTCGAGAGCCCATCCCACTTGAAGGGATGCACTCTGTCTCTGAACACATGGGGAGGGACCCAGGCCCAGCACAGGAAGATTTGGTGGACTTGGTGGAGCCCCGGTTGGGGGCCCTACCCTGCCTGGGGAGTGGTGGGTGGATGGGGTGTGGGGTAGGTTGGAGGTGGGGGAGAAGGAATGGGGGTAAGGGGAGGGAGAGGGAGAGGGAGAGGGGAATTACATGTGAAACAAGCCTGTTCCATAACTTGAATTAATAATAATAAAAAGAGAGAAAAATTGTTAAATTTCCACTCCTAACCAAGGTGGTTCGTGTCTGTTTTCTTTTTCCTTATTTATTTTTTTCTTTCCTAATTAGATTTTATTTGTGTCTTTTTGGTGCCACATCTTTTGTTGCAGCCCATGTTTCTTTTTATTAATTTCTAAATTTAAGTTAAAAGCCATCTGACTTTACATACCAATCTGAGTTCCCTCTGCCACCTGTCCTGTGTCCTTCCACTCACTCCATCATATTCCCTTCCCACCTTCTGTCCTCTCCTAGAGAGTGTGAGGCCTCCCGGGGGGAATCATCAAATTCTGTTTCACCATTGGGAGTAGGACCAGAAGCTCTCCCACCTGTATCTAGGCTGAGAGAGTATCCCGACATAGGGAGTGACTTTCAAAAATTCAGTTCAGGCACTAGGAATAGATACTGGTTCCCCTGCCAGCTGCCCAATAGACTGACTGAGAACCCCAACTGACCCCACGCTCAGAAGGCCTAGTTCAGTCTTAGGCAAGTTCCCCAGCTGTCATTCTGGAGTCCTTGAACTCCCACCTGCTCAGGTAAGCTGTGTCTTATCAAAAACTCTGGAAGTTTGGCTCTAAAATTTTCTCCCATGTTTCAAAAAAAGGAAGTACACTTAAGAAAAGGAACTAAAGTGTGAGGGAAAAAGGAATTGGATCACACCCAATTGCTCCTCAGCATGATCTTTTATTCTTCTTTTTCTCTATCTCTCCTGCTGTTCTGTTTCTCTTTTCCTCTGTTACTGTCTCTCTTTGGTTCAGTTTTCTATCTCTCTCCAGTTCTTGTGGATACAGGTATACATAGTAACTATTTTTACAATGCAATGTGACACATGAGTCTCTCAGGGACAGCAAGGTAGACAAGATTTACACACAGAGCACTAAACTAAAACTGCTAGGAGAAGCTTTTAGTGTCAATTACATAGGGCTGTAGGGAAAATAGGGTCTGAGTTGAATTTGCAACAACAAACACAACCTGTGTCCTTCCAGTGCTCTGGCCACAATGGCGGCACAGGCCTTCTGGAAAGTTTCGTTTTTCATAAGGATGAGAAAATGGGCTGATTATTTTTGTCATTATCTTCTCACAGGAAAAAGGAGGGAGCAGTAATGCTGTGAGGTAAAATCTTGAGTTAATGCAACAATAAGTTTGAGAATCTTTTCGTGCAGGCTTAGTGTAGGATATTGCTTCTCTGCCAGTGAGGTAAAACCAGGGCATGCTTATTTTATCTATCTAGACAGCTAAGAATCAACAACTTTCGATGTGTAATAATTGTATGTCCTTGCTTATCTTGGATGGCATATACGCGATGCTTTTGCCTGGGCCCTAAACATTAACCACATGCCTGTCAATAAAGGTAATTTGAGGAAGGCAGATCTCTGCAATGCAATGGAGAGTAGAACAACGATCTGACAGTGGGGAAACAGGTTTCATACCTACCTAAGGAATGCAATCAGTAAACCAGGACATGTTAAAGGAAAACAGGTTTTACACCTACTAGGGAGTGTAATCAGTAAAACTCCAAATACATGGGAGAAATTCGTTCCCAGTAAATGATCAGATAGCGCTCAACTGTGGGAAGTAAATCCCAAGTTTGTTACAGAAATGAGTACATTACAGGAAGAATCTACAGCAACAAAATGCCAATTCATTCACGAGATTATAGTGCCAAGTACAGATTTTATACTGATTTATCCATCAGAATAGCCCTTAATTCATCTGAGTTGTGTCATGATAACATAGCTGTATAATTACTGTGTGATCTTGTGACTTGTAGCTGTTTCCGGGGCTTTCCCCAGCATGGTCTTGACCCCGTTGCTCATCACTACTCCCACTTTACAACTGGTTTCCGGAGTTCAGCTCAGTGCTTAGCTGTCAATCTCTGCTTCTGCTTCAAGCAGCTACTGAATGAAGCCTCTATGATATTTATGGTAGTCATCAATCTCACTATAGGAGAATGGCATTTAACGGAGCCTCTCCACTATTGCTTAGATTCTTAGTTGGGATCATCCTTGTGGATTCCTTTGAAATTCGCTAGTGCAAAATTTCTCATTATGCCCATAATGGAAGCCTCTATCAAAGTATTTCTTTCCTTGTTCTCCTCTTCTGTTCTTCCCCAAAATAAACTTTCCTTTTCCCTCATGTTCTCCTCTCCCCATCCATTTTCCCTTCTCCTTCCTCCTTCCTCCCTCCCACCCTCCAAATTTCCTCAGGGAATTTTGTCACTTTTCCCTTCTCTGGGGACTATGTATGTCTTGCTTAGGGTCCTCCTTGTTTCCTAGATTCTCTGGGGTTGTGGATTGTAGGCTGGTTATCCTTTGCTATATGTCTAATATCCAGGTATGTCTGAGGACATACCATGTTTTTCTTTCTTTATTACCTCACTCGGGATGTTTTCTAGGTCCATCCATTTGCCTGTGAATTTCTAGATATCATTGTTTTTAACTGCTGAGTAGTGCTCCATTGTGTATAATAGCACATTTTCTTTACCCAATTTTTGGTTGAGCGACATCTAGTTTGATTCCAGGTTTTGGCTATTAGAAATAATGCTACTGTGAACATAGTTGAATAGATTTACTTGTGGTATGAGTGTGCATCCTTTGGTTATATGCCTAAATGTAGAATTGCTGTGTCTTGAGGTAGATCAATTCCCATTTTATGGAGGAACTGCCGTAATTTTTTCTAAAGTGTCTGTACATGCTTGCATTCCTACCACCAATGGAGGAGTGCTCCCCTTTCTCCACATCCTCTGCAGCTCACATTGGTGTTTTATATTTTAGCCTTCTCACAGTAGTAAGATGGTATCTCAGATTTGTTTTGATTTTCATTTCCCTGATTGCTAAGGATGCTGAGAAACTCCTTAGGTGCCTCTTTGGAAATTTGATAGATTCATTTGTGGAGAATTATCTGTTTAGATCTTTACCCCATTTTTTAGGTTATTTGTTGTTTTGGTGACTATTATCATGAGTTCTTTGTATATTTTTGAGATCATCCCTGTGTCAGATATTGGGTTGCTGAAGACCTTTTCCCATTCTGAAGCCTACCATTTTCTTACTGAGTGTGTACTTTGCTTTACAGAAGCTACTCAGTTTCAGGTGTTCCCATTTATTAATTTTAAATCTTAGTGACTGTACTACTGGTCATTTTTTCAGGAAGTAGTCTCCTGTGCCAATGTGTGCAAGGGTATTTTCCACTTTCTCTTCTAAGAGGTTCACTGTTGCTGGATTTATGTTGAAGTCTTTGATTCACTTGGACTTAAGTTTTGTGCATATATATATATGCATATATATATATATATATATATATATATATATATATTCTGTAATCTATCTGTAATCTTCTACATGTCACCAAGAAGTTATTATAGCACCCTTTGTTGAAGAAGCTTTATTTTCTCATTGTATAATTTTAGCTATTTTGTCAAAATCAACTGTTCATAGTTGTGTGCTTTAATACCAGTCTTCCATTCCATTCCACTGGTCCACCCATCAGTTTTTGTGACAATACCAAGCTGTTATCATTACTATTGTTCTATAGTAGAGCTTGAAGTCAGGGATGGAGATGCCTCTGGAAGTTCCTCTATTTTACAGGATTGTTTTGGCTATCCTGGGTTTCTTGTTTTTACATATAAAGTTGAGTATTGTTCTTTCAAGTTCTGGGAAGAATAGTGCTGGATTTTTGTCAGTGATTGCATTGAATCTGTATATTGCTTATATACAGATTCAATTATATACAATATATAATCTGTATATTGCTTATAATGTTGCCATTTTTACTATGCTGATACTAAATATCCAAGAGCATGGGAGATCTTTCCATTTTCTGATAGCTTCCTTAATTTCTTTCTTTAAATACTGAAAGATTTTTCCAATAGAGTTCTTTCTCTTGTTTGGTTGGAGTCACCCCAAGATATTTTATGATGTTTGTGGCCATTTAAAGAGAGATTTTTTTAAAAATCTTCTTCAGGCTGTTTATAATATGCATATGGCAGGACTACTGATTTTTTTGAGTTAATTTTGTATCCTGCCTCTTTACTGAAGGTGTTTATCAACTGTAGGTGTCGCTAGGTATAATTTTTGGGACTCTTATGTAAACTCCCATATCATTTGCAAATAGTGGAAGTTTTACTTCATTCTTTATAATTTGTATCCCCTTGATCTCCTAGAAGCTAGAACTTCTCCTTTAAGCTAGAATTTTAAGTACATTACTGAAGAGATATGGAGAGATTGGACAGCCTTTTCTTGTTCCTGATTTTAGAGGAATCACATTGAGTTTCTCTCCATTTAGCTTGATGTTGACTGTTGGTTTGTTATATATTGCCTTTATTATATTTAGGTATGTTTCTTTTATCCATGATCTGTCCAAGACCTTTATCATTAAGGGATGTTAGATTTTGATCAAGACTTTTACACCTTTTAATGAGATTATCATGTGGGGATTTTTTCAGTTTCTTTATGTGTATTAAATTGACAGATTTTAGTATGTTGAACCAGCCCAGCATCTGTTGGAATGAGGCTTACTTGATCATGGGGGCTGATTTTTCTGATGTGTTTTTGGATTCACTTTTCCAGTATTAAATTCAGTAATTTCTATCCATGTTCCTGAGCGAGATTTGCCATTAATACTCTTTCTTAGTTGTATCTTTATGTGGAATGGGTACCATGGAAATTGTATTCTTTAAAAAGTGTTTGACAATGACCCTTCTCTTTCTGTTGTGTGGAACAATTTGAGGAGAATTGGTTTTATCTCTTTTTTGAATTCTGGTAGAATTCTGCACTGAAACCATATGGCCCTGGCCTTCTTTTTGTTGGCAGACTTTTGATGACTGCTTCCATTCCATTAGAGTTTATAGGTCTATTTACATTGCTTATTTGTTCTTTTTAAGTTTTGGTATGTGATGCCTATCCAGAAAATTGTCCATTTCTTTCAACTTTCCTCAGTGTTCATTGTTATAACCCCCTTTTCAGTTTTGAGTATGATAATTTGGATATTCTCTCTCTGCCTTTTGATTAGCTTGCATAAAGATTTGTTCTATGTTGTTGATTATTTCAAAAAAACAAACTTTTTGTTCCTTTGATTTTATGTATTTTTTCACTCTATTGATTTCAGCCCTCAATTTAATTATTTGTTGGCATCCTCTCCTCCTAGGTGAGTTTGCTTCTTTTTGTTCTAGAGCTTTCAACTCTGTTAAGTCACTGGCCTGAGCATCTACACTTTCTTTATGTAGGCACTTAGTGCTATGAACTTTCCTATTACTACTGTTTTCTTAGTGTCCCTTACATTTGGGTTTGATGTGCATTCATTTATATTGGATTCTAGGAAGTCTTCCATTATTTTCTTTATTTCTTCCTTGACCCAGGCATGATGCAATTGGACATTATTCATTTCCATGAGTTTGTAGGCTTTCTGCAATTAGTGGTGTTGTTGAATTCTAACATTAAACCATTGCTAAGATACAGGGGGTTATTCCAATGTTTTGTGACTGTGGAGGTTTGCTTTATTGCAGAATATGTCATTGATTTTTAGAAAAGGTTCCATGATGTGTTGAGAAGAAGTTATATTCTTTTGTGTTTGGATGGAATGTTCTATAGATGTCTATTAAACTCAATTTTGTTATAACTTCTGTTAGTTCTTTTATTTCTCTTTCAGGTTTCCATCTACCTGTCTTGTCCACTGGGGAGAGTGGGCTATTGAAGTCTCCCACTATAAGTGTGTGGAGATTTATGTGTGATTTGAGTTTTAGTAATGTTTTGTTTATGAATGTTGGTGCCTTTGCATTTGTGGTATAGATCTTCAGAATGGAGACTTCATCTTGATGCAGCCCAGCATTATTGCAAACTTAGTAAATGTGGATGACCTTGCATTCAAATCTATGGCTTCTACTACCTAGTACTAGGGTTCAAGTTTGCCCCTCTCCATTAAGCACATTTTTAATGCTTTTCTGTTTTGAGAATATTTCTGTCTATGTAGTATTGAGAATATTTCTGTCTATGTTGAGGCTGGCCTCAAACTCAGATATCCAACTACCTGTGTTCACTTAGTGCTGGGGCTAAAGATGTGTGCATGCATTAAAACCAGATTCCATCTCCAGGCATTCTAATTGTTAGCCTGAATTCTATACCCTGAAATTCTCCTAAATTAAGTAAATGGTGACACACAAACATAATATGTTTATTATACTCATAAAAACAAATATTCTAATAGCAGTAATTCTTCTGACTAATATTGCTTCATTAAATCCAGATCATCATCAAGACAAATTAATATCAATTCAGATAAATCATTCATTTTTTATTCTGAAGGTTCAGTCACTGTCTTACTCCTTGGCTAATCCATTTGCAGAATTGTGAATTATTTCCCTATCATACAACACTTTGGATTCTACCAGGAGAACTCCAGCTTGACACTTCAACTTTTAAATTTTTCTATTTTGGGTTTTTGAAGATTTAGACTTCAGAAATTTTAGTCACTGAACTTTTGGGCTTCTTTTAGATGTGATGGCATTTGGAGTTCTGTCATTTCAGTTGTAGTTAAGCATAATTTGAGAGAATACCCCAGTCTTTGGGGCTAAGACCACAACAAGTGAAATTCAGGGGACATATTTGAACCAAACAATTTTAATACAAAAGGAAATCACCGTGAATAGAAGCTCAGATGTAGTTGAGCAGTGGAATAGAGACTTATCAGCTCTTAGTGCTTGCTGGATTCTGTCTTGACATTCACCCTAGGAAGATGTAAGATCGGGAATAAAAACATTTCCCTTCCTTGTGCCCTTGAGTTATAGGCTGTGGGAGATTCTGCATCACAAATATGGGCATGGGTTAAAGGTATAAATTTGTCTTTGGGACAACCTTACTATTCTTTAAAATTCTGAAGAATTTCAAGGAAGGTATGCCCTGTCTTTTTCATTGGCATGTACTTATTTCCATATGAAATTAAGGTGGTTGTTCCCTCACTTTTAATATTTTTTCTTATGAGAATGCTGCACTCTAGAATGAACAAGAGTGTGAAACTAAAAAATCGAGGGCAAATAATACTTTCACATTTCACAAAGGATGAACAGAGATAACCCTGTTCTACTGCACACTTTGTTTTATTTCAGGTTTTTCCATTCTCAACCTAGAATTTTTCTTTCTGTTGTATCAAGTGTAATTGCATTTACATCTTCTCTTATTGTAGGGATAGGATGAAATATGTACTCTTAAGAAATAATCGAACCATCTTTGACAGGACTCTAAGTTGATCTTTTACATTAATTACCTATCTTTTCAATTTATAATTTTAACACATTTACAAATTGTTTAAACAGATCTACAAGTCAGAAGACAGATACTTCAATGACGAAGTAGAAACTTTCTAAGGATTCACAGGAAAATGGCTTCTAAGCTCAGAGTATCCACTAAGCCCTTGCCACCAGTAAATAACTGAGTATTAGAGAACATGGAATTTATCCCAACCCAAGACATCTGTAACTCCCCAATTGTTCAGCTCAACTTTCCCCCAAATGACACTGGCTACTGTAAAAAGGAAGCTGAAAACCCTGTGTAGGATATTTACATCCTGGTTGCAGCCAGAAAAGCAGAACAAGGAGAAGATGATTCTCTAAGCTGGTCTTGGTGCACAGTTTCTCAAGACTGAGCATTGCAAGGTCATGTTTCCCTTGAAGAAGAAGTGGGAATCACGTGGCAGAAACATGGTGTGATTCCTGGAGGATTTGACAGATGACTGCTTGAAGCCTCCTGTCATGGTGAGTATCTGGGGTGAGAGATGATTAAGTCAGTAATTGAGACAGTCATTTATATTTGGGGAAATGTAGGAAGGTTTTGTAATGTTGTTTGTGAGACTGTAGCACTGCTGTCCCCCAGAATACTTCCAGTGGTGACTATCTACTGCTATATGTTAGTTTGAGAAAACATAAAGGATATCATGGATATGTCTGATCAATGTAATTATATTGAATTCATTTAAATGATGGCAGAGAGACTTGGAGAAAAAAACTCAGCAAAGTCTTTAAGGGTTTAGAAGAGGCAACCTGGGATTTAAAGATGGGTCATTTAGGGAGGTGCTACTATTTTAATCATTATAAGGCTCTGAGAATAAGTGAAGAAGACTCCAGACATAAATGGTATGTAAACCAAGGAATATTTATTCTTCAGCAACAAGAAGCATGTGGGATAAACCAAAACTGGCAAATACAATCAGAGCATGCAAGCTCCTTTTAAGCACAGGGAGCTCCAGAAACTTTTAGGTCATCTGCAATACAATTGGTTAAGCAAGCAGAGGTGACATTAGTACAAATTTCATTGCATGAGGTTATAGTTTTCCAATCTTTGAACATGTTAAGACAACTCTGGGCATGTTTCAGGGGAATTCCAAGAACTGCCCTTCTTTGTCATTGCCTTGAAATAATGTGGGTGCTTTTGTGCTCTCTCCCTTGTCGATGTTGTCAGTTAGGTTGTTAAAGAATTATCCTTTGTTTAAGAAAAGAAACTTGCATCAGGTTGCAAAACAGAAGAGTCTTGTACCTCACAATGAGTTTTGACTCTCAATAATGAGTATACAGTTGGTATCTCAGCACATATTTAAAATTTTGCCTCTCAAGTCTAGTCTGTGGTCCCAGGACCCAGGGGACAGAAACTGGGTATCTAATTGGCTTAATGTTTTTTCTAACTTATCTACTACATGTCATTAAGATCCACTCTCTAGTGTGGCAAGGGGAAAGCAGAATCTACACCTCTGTCCTTGGTAGCAAATGAAGAAACTACAGGAGACAATCTTTTTTTAAGCTGGTTTAGAAGCTATTTATTAGATATTCATCCTGCAAATGAGAAAGTCTAAGTTATTTTATAAGTGAACACAGCATGAAGATTACATGAAGATTAAAGTGCTTTGGAAGCATAGCTTAGTCTTTTTAAAGTTTATGCTTGTTTCCATATTGTAACCCGTATTCTATGCTAAATATCTGAATTAAACTGAATCAACCAGATGAGCCTAAGACTGGCCCTGATTAGAGTCAAGTCAGCTGACAGGTGGCCTCTTCATTTTCACTATTTTGCTCACTTTCTTCTGTAAGGCAAGAGAAAGGCTTGTTACTGTACATTACTGTGCACTGACAAAGCACAAACAATTACATCCCAAGACTCTACTTGATGCAGTGGCTCTATATCTTCTGTCCTAACAACAATGCATCCTTCCAAACATATCTCATCTGCCACTCAACATGAAGCCACCACATAATGTTAACATGGGTGCAACAGCTGCCCCCAGCCCAGCTTGGCTATTAACCTCCTCCTACGGTCACGACTTGACCTACATGGATTCTTTGTTCACTGTTTAACCCATTCATACAGAATGGAATGAAATTTTATTCTTTTCTATTTCCACACATCAACAAGCTGCTGAAAACACCCATTCCATCTCACAGAAAGGCTATGCAGCTGTTTCATAAATGACAGCACAATTAAAGCTAAAATAATATAGAAATAATTTGAAAAAAAACCCTTTTACTCTACAGTCTCAAGTAATGGACTAAGTGAAAGTTTCTGCTAGCCAAAAATTGTGTTACTATTCATTTGAGCTTTGCAGTTCTGGGTACTTCACACTTCTGTGTGTTATGTGGTTATGAGTGTAAAATCTACGCAGTGTATTAGCCTATAATTATTTCATCTAGTTTGCCCAATCATGAAGCTACTTAACCAATTAGAATACTATTGTATCACATTGAACAACTTTACATAATTGCATCTTTGAAATATTAGGAACAGCCGCACATTTATTTTTCTTGTAGAGGACTGAAATATTACAGATAACATTGTCTAGCTTTCTCTTTCTTTTCTCTTTCTTTCTTTTTTAAATATGGCTCTTAATACATTGACTTTCCGAGTTCCCAAGTGAAAGTCACTTTAAAAATTGATGAAACTTACTTGAAGTAGATAGGTTCTTTTCTGATTTGGTCAAATGTACGACAGGTGTTTGACAGCACTTAATACTTAGGGATTAATCTACACAGGCCCTTTGCGGTCAACTATTTTCAACCTTTTATGAAGTGTGTTTGTTGAAGTTTCTCACTCGGCCAGCAGTGGGCACTTCATATACCTCTGCACTGCTTAGGGAGCAAATGCAGAAGGATGCAGAAGCATTGTTTACCCCAAATCAGGAAGAGCCCCACAGATCTGTATTTGAAAGTCACAGAAACATAGAAAGCATGGGACTGTGTCATGGACCTCATTTGGAAAGCCAGAAGTATGTGTGAAGTCAAACAAGGAGGGAAGGAGAATGTATTGTCTGTCTCCTGGATGAATCTTCAGCTCATCTCTTGTCATGGTCCTTCCCATTTTCCAGCTCAGTGGTGATTGATTGGCTGAGTTTCATTACAGATAGTACAAGATTCCATTTTCAAGTCAACTGGTTGAGCTTGTATCCTTTCAATTCTGCATTTACTCTTCTGTCCTAAAGCCTGGGACAACCGAACAAAGGATGCTTCATATTTCACCAAAGAACAGAAGCAACTAGTTGTCAATGTGATGCTTCAACTACAAAGTCTGCTGTGGGACTACCTTCTTGGGATTTGGGATGCATTGTTTCCACTGTCCCAGAAATAAAGTATCACGAGAAAGTACTGCTCTCTGTTGTGTTGTAGCAAACTCAGTAGCCTGAGGCTGGGCAGTGAAGGGGAAAATATCTATCTTTTTAATTTCAGCTGCAGTAAAAATAATTAACACATCTTTTGTCAAGGGACTACAAGCTAACCTTTCTTTAAAAGGTCTTGATTTTTGCAAAAGCATTGCTGTTCTAGATAGAAACGCTGTGTCTCTTGCATCTTTATCTTTTCTACCAGCTCTGGTTTCATGTTGATAGAAAGGATTGTGTCTCTCTGTGTGAGCTTGTATAGTTTGAAAAGGGGAACCCCTTTATCCTTAGGGAAAAATAATGTTGAATGGGTTTTCCCTCTTTCCTTAGTGTTTTGCTTGTTTTCCACTAATCTCTCTGCCTGTGGCTCCCTTTGGATCAAGTGTGTTCTAGACTTGACAGGTGAGAGGGAAGGGGTCCCTCAGCAGCAGTACTTTGAGATGGAGATGTGCTCAGTGAGTCCTCACCCAAAAGGATCATAAACTTACTGGGTTAAGTCAAATTAATCATTATTCCCAAGCTGCCTCGGGTTTTGTGTCTGCTCACATACATATGTTTTGTTTTAGCTGCATCATATGTGATTCCTTGTGCCATTTTCATTTGTCTAGTATTTTTTGTGATGACCCTGAGCTATGTCTTCCTCCTCATTTCTGACACTATTTAGCCTTCATTGTCTTCTTCATTTTGCTGATGTAGGCCTCAAAGAAGAAATGGCAGAGGAACACAAGGTAGCTGAGGTACATGAGTGAGAACCAGAATATGTTCAGAAACTGGGAGTAACACTGGTCATTGTCATGCTGCATCCAGTTGAAGACCAGGTAGTTAATGACACAGCCCATCATCATCAGAGTGATCTGGGATAAGATGATGAACATGGAAAACTTCCGGGAGACTCGGAAACCCACAGCCCGCAAGGCATAGTAAGAATACAGGACGGCATGTATGCCACAGTTCATAGTCATGAACCAACCACCCCCAGGCACCATGTCTTTGTAGGAGTACCAAAAATACAGCAGCACAGTGATGTGGTGGTCCCAGTGCAGGAAGATCAGCTTCTGCTTCCTCAGCATGGTGAATATCGTATCTCCTAGTTCGGGTGCTTTGCTGAGTACAAATGCACAAGCCCAGAATTTGCTGACAGGTCCAGTGTATAAACCCTCGTCACAAGCTGACTGCTTCAGGCCTTTGGTCATCAAAATGTACACCATGCAAGCACCAGTTCAAAGAGCACCAAATATACTGAAGAAGGCCAGAGTCAGCGACCAGAGCACTAGCTGCTTCCACAGTTCAAACTTTGCTCGCTTGTTCATCAGATGCTGACCACCAAAAATAAAGGCAGCAACAGTGCAGAGAACAGGAGGACTTCTTCCTGCCAGAGGGAAAAAAAGAAGAGATCTGTATACCTCCCAGTTCAGGTGATATTCCTTAGTGCATAAAAAGGGTCTATGCTGGCTGGGTGTGCATTTAATCCAGCGCTTGAGGGTAGAGACAGGAGGATCTCCAAGTTAAAAGCCATCCTGGTCTATATAGTGAGTTCCAAGACAGCCAGGACCCAGTTTTCCTGCATCCATTGGGTGGCTTCATTCTCGAACTGTTTTTCGAATTCATATTCTTGTAAAGTCAACACTGACATGTTCATTGGGGCTGATCTTCAGCGTCGCTACATGTTCTCTGCATCTCAGCTCCTGGCTCAGGGCCTCTCCTCCCTGTGTCCGCATGTACCGTAGGAGGAAAATTGGAGAAAATCTTTCTGGACTCGGCACCAGAGTGGAGAGTGCTTGCAGGATTTGTCCTGGTGCAGTCCGCACCCTTGGAGATATTGCTGCAAAAGGTATTGCTCAGAAGAAAAGTTGTTTGGTTTCAACAAGCCAAAGATGTCCCGAAGTATAGAGAGCTGCTGTATCTGCAGAGCCAAGTGCTCCAGCTCTCGGGTGACAGAAAGTAACTTTTATAAAAAAGGACTTCCAGAGCTGTTTTGTGTTGCACGAGACTTGCTAAGGAGACATTTGCAATGACTTTATGCTGCTTGTTGAAAGATGGATGAAGTTGCCAGCAAGATTTAAAACAAATTAAAACGAAACAAAACAAAACAAAAAACAAAAAAAACTTGAATCATCTGGTAGACACAAGGGCAGGACCCAGTCTTAAGACAACACTGAAACCAAAGACAGTGAAAACTGTATCTAGAAACAGGATGAAAAGAAGCCAGATGAGTAAACTGCAGAAGGAGTTTGAATGCCACAACTCTGATGCTCGCACCACCACCTCAAGTGTGTCTCCAGCTCAGTCTTCCTGCTACAGTAACCAATCAGAAGATGGCTCGGACACAGACATGGCTTCAAGCTATAACAAAACTCCAGTTTTTTTTTTCCTTCTTACATCTTACCTACTGGAAAAGACAGAACATATGTTGTGGGATCATCTATAAGGGCTGTTTTGGGGAAGTCCTCATCGACATGCATCTCTGCAAGCCTTGCTGCAGTAGTAAGAAGGCACCTGCTGAGAAGCCAGTTCTTGCTTATTGCAAGAAGACAGTGTGCATAGCATTAGTATGCTGAGAATCTCATAGGAAGGCTGAATGCTGCTATAAAGTGCTCTTTAATCTTTCTTTAAATCCCCTCTAATGAATGAGATTAGGGGGTTTGGGGGACAGAAATGGCATTTGTTGTGTGATAAACCATATGTAGCTTAGTCTTTCTGTGGAGAGGCAGTGGTTGGGGCATTTTAAAATGGCTGGCTATACTGTTTTCCCTCATGGTAATCTGTCACAACTCTGTAGCACGACCTGCCCCCTAGAGGTAGTTAAAAATATTTAAATGCTAAAGCATTGCCAAGGTTCTGATGATTCAGACCTGTACTACTGATTATTAAGCAGGATAGTGTAAGCTTTCTGCAAATAGCTTGAAGGAGGAAGCAATATCTGAACACACAGGTAGCACTGCGTTGCCTTCCTTCATGGTAATATTTGATAAACGTTGTTATGTGAATCTTATAAAAAAGAACCACTGGGGCTCCTTCTGGGGAAGGCAAGCCTGTAGGATGGGCAAGGTCCTATATGGATAGTACCAAAGCATCACCATATGGCAGAAATGCATGGTTGTAAACTACTTGACAGATTGTGAGTCCTGGGGATACAGTGTGTAAATAATTGACCTGGGTGTTACACAACTGTCTGGAATTCACTGAAGTCAACACAATTTAGTTCTAGCTCTGGATCACCTCAGTTGACCTTTGTGGAGTTTTTATGTGTAGAATAGTTCTTTTTCTTGTCATAACCTTATTATGATTTTGAGTTTTGTTGATTAGAAGGAAAAAGAGTACCGTGTTGAGGCTGAGTTTGTTGGTTGGATTGACTTCTTGGAGTTGGGTCTCTGAATATCAAGATGCCTGAATGGAGCTCCTCACGTTGAGATTTTAGCAAGGGCTTCTCAGTAGAGCCTTACCAAAGTTGTCTGATGGCCTCTTCTCAAAGTTCACGAAAAACAGTAGTCCCATTTCAGACCTCTCATAAAGGGACAGGAACATGTGGCTGCCTTAGTATTCCTCACTCATGATTATTTTTAAAAATCAGGATTTTTAAAGTCTATTAGTGTGTCACAACAGGGAGGGCCACAGTCTGTGGCATCCCATAGTTGTGTAGTTTTAAGTTGTGTGTCTCTTCCTTTTGGGAAAAACCTACCTAGTACAAGCCACCCACCACATGCACAGACTACCCAGTGAGTGGGTTTGTTCTCCACAGCCTTGATGTGGTATAGAGTCCAGCCATTATCTTTCTCCTGTTACTTTGACATAGGAGGTTTTTGTACATTTTGGCTGCAGTATTGGTGGTAGAATATACTTTTGATGGATCATCTCTACTTTTGTATTTATTACTAGACCTCAACACAGTCTTCTGCCCTCCACTCTCTGCCTGTAGGATGCACTGTACATATTCAAACACTTTGCATTAATATATTAGAAATTACAGATCTGTTTTGTACTTTTTATACTGTTGGATACTTATAAATCAAAATTTTTACTCTAGGGTATTGAATAAATTGGTCTTACTAGGAAAAAAAGATCCAGTCTCTATGAAAGTGAAGTGAAAAGTATGATTTCTGATGTTGAATTACAGGTCTAAAATGCATATTCCATAATGACACACCCATAAGAAATACCTTGATATATAATGGTGCTGCAATGCAAATTGGGAAAACTAAAGATTTTAATACATGTAATTTCACTGGATCTTTTCAATGTCTAGGTTTCCATAGTTCTCAGTCACTGTAAGAAATAGACTCTTCCCTGGGAACAATGACACAACACTTGGAAATACAGCATAAAGTGTGATTTGAGAGAACATAACTTGTGAATGCTAGAAAAAAAAACTTTAAAAATGAGAGAGAGAAAATGAGCTAACCCACAGTTCAGTGATCCCATGCAATAAGTTGAGGGTAGGTTTTCTGATATCCACAGATGCATTGATAATTTTCATCTGGCTTTGTTTACAGATTAATGTCACCATGAAGTGGCAGATAGCCCTCTTTCCTAAGAGCATGTCCCTAAAAGAAGTCATCAAACTTTTGAAAGAATAGCAATCAGAAAATAACTGCAACACTGCACAAAGCAAGTACACCATTGCAGATCCCTCAAGATGTGTTATTTGCAACATGTCAGTTTCTACACAGCAGGGATTACAGTGTGGGTGGCTTCTTACTTTCTCAGGACAAGATTACAATGAAGATGACTACAACTTGAACACTAAATAGACTCCCTATTCATTATAAAAAATGATCATAGATTATCTGTTGGAAAGAGAATCCTACATACTCTCAAAATTGTTATTCAAACTCTGCATTTCAGATTCACCAAGAGAGACTCCACAAAGACCCCAAGACATACAAATGTGAGGAATGTTACAGAACCTTGAAATATCCTTGTAATCTTTCAGTCCACCAGAGAATACACAAGAGAGGTAATATTTCTGTAGCCAGTGTCATAAAGCTTTACATGTTCAATCAGACCTGAAAGTACATTAGGGCATATACAAGTGAAAGAAGCCTTCATTTTAGTACATATCTTTAGTACATTCTTTAGAGCACAAAACCAATATGCTAGTTCATGAGAAGATTCACACAGGATAGAAACCTGCCCTCTGGGTAACCATGACTTCTATCAGTTATCCACACCCCCCCATTACCTGAGGAGTTGCATTGACTCAGACTGGATTGTGTGCCTTTCTTACTATAAGCTAGCTGAGCTTAGACCAAAGTGTGTCATCTGTACATGAAGAAACCTGTAGTAGTCAGTGAATATGCAACATGTAAATTTGGATTCTTCTATCTATTGTCACATTCCAGTGTCATATGTATGATGGGGAATGTACTGTGTATGTTTATCTTATTGATTGCTAAATAAAATACTATTTGGCCAATGAGACAGCAAGTTAGATGTGACTAGGAGTCAAAGAGGATTCTGGGAAATGTAGTAGAGAGGTGGTGATCCAGGCAGGAAGTGATATAGCAAGGAGAATCATATTTAAAGAAGGAGAAACAGGAAGCATGCCTCTTTTCCCCTCCGCTCCTGCTCCAGCGGCACAATGTGATCCACTGGCAAGGAGGGACACCAGTAAGGCGTCCAATAAGATAAGTCTTATAAAATATATAGATTTATGATAATTTAGACTGAGCTAGCAGATGAGAATCCTAGTCATTGGCCAGTCAGCTTTGAACCTAATATAAGTTTCTGTGTATTCATTTGGGCCTAACTCGGGTGGGTGGTTGGCGTAACACTCACACGTGGTGGTGGGGCTCAGGTGGCTTTTGGCAGAAAGATTTATCATAACAGAATGGTGTCAGTGAACAGGAGGACTCCATGCCCCTAGTTTCCCAGTGAAAGAGGGAAACCTGCCACCACAGCCTGCCCTGTTGGGCCGCTGAGCGGTATTGGAGCAGCTTCCATATGCTTGCGCCGTTGTGGTGCTCTTGGGGATTGGACTCGGCACTCCCGAGATGATAAAGACAGATCCAGATAAAGAAAAACCTCCCAAGGTTTACACTATGTTTAAAAATATATGTAGGCATGTGAGAGAAAAAATAACAGGAGGAAATAGAGTAGCTGGTTGTGGTAGTGCACACCGGTAGGATTTGCTGAAGGAAGCAGAGGCAGGTGGATTTCCACAGAGAAACCCTGTCTCAGAAAAAAAAAACCAAAAAGTAAAGATAAAGTAATAAAAAAGCCACATAAAGATGGAAAATACACATAGAATCTGGGTACTATATACTATATTGTTGTCTTTAAATTGATTGCCGAGGAAAGAATTACTGCTGCTAAAATACATTTGATTATAAATGCTGTTAAATTAATCCAACTTATACATTTTAAAAATGCTTTGACTTCAGAATTTAAGGACAGGCCACTTGGAAAAAACAGTTTTTACTTGTGTTTCCAAAGAAAATCAAAAGCTGTGTATTCCTTCCAGACTAATATGGTTTGATCAAGCAAGACCCCCTGAAGCTGAGACAATACAGCCTTACAGACTACAAAAACAAGGACTTGGTCAGTTTTCAGTGTTTTATCATGATCCCAATGGTATGAACATTGCCCCAAATCAGCAGGAAGCAGTTTAGAAAGAACCACGCCCATATTCCCAAATATTGCTTATAAATGTTTGTTTTCATATAAATGAGATTAGTTATAAATAATAATGAGCAGAGTCAATCTCTTTTTAAAGAAAGAAAAGGGGAATAGGATATAGGAATGAATACTTCGCATTGGTATAGATTTTCAATTATTGATACAAAATTAAGGTCAATTTTGTGATATGTATGTCTCCTCTCGTTTAGGTACTATGTTAATACAGATCTTTGAAAATGATTTGCATAATTAAATAAAGGTTATGTAGTCACTTATGATAGTCAGAACTTATAATTAGGTTAGTTAGGTTTTCTAGATATAGAGATGTATTTGAGATGGTTAGCTATTCTTCAAATCTTTCAAAGACCTACAGAAATATGGCATTTAAATGACTTAGGGTTTTTCCTTGACAGTGAGACACAACTGCTCCTGGCACACCAATTATGTCAGAAAGGAGGTTGGGCATCGAAGAAACTTGTTATGGAGTTTGCTTTCAACATGGCAAGATTAGCAATTTGAGCAACAAACTGCTCTTGCCTGGACTGTTTGTTGCTGTATAAACTGGACATGCAGGACCCACAAGAAAATGATTGCTGAACTTACAAAACAAGACAGTACTGAAGGGTTCCTGTTGAAATGCAGAAGTGTGCCAGACACACTGTGGCCTATGGGCTGAAGATGGATGCCCCAACGTTACAGAGGAACTTTGGGTGACTGTCCAGGTAGTGGATGTCTCTGTCAATTCTAGAGTTTATATATTATCCTTCTATGGTCTTTGATAGAGTTGAAGACAGATAGTTATGGTTATAGTTTTCTTCAGTTATTATAAAAGATATGTTATCCTTCTTTTATTTAGAAAGAAAAGAGGAGATGATTGGGAATGTACTGTGTAAGTTTAACTTATTGATTGTTAAATAAAATACTGTTTGGGCAATGAGACAGCAAGTTAGATGGGATTAGGAGTCAAAGAGGATTCTAGGAAATGTAGTAGAGAAGTGGTGATCCAGGCAGGAAGTGACATAGCAAGGAGACTCATATTTAAAGAAGGAGAAACAGGAATGGCCCCTCTTTTCCCCTCCGCTACTGCTCCAGCAGCACAATGTGATCACTGGCAAGGAGGGACGCCAATAAGGCGTCCAATAAGATAAGTCTTATCAAATATATAGAATTATGATAATTTAGACTGAGCTAGCAGATGAGAATCCTAGTCTTTGGCCAAGCAGCTTTGAACCTAATACAAATTTCTGTGTATTCATTTGGGCCCTAACTCTGTCAGGTGGCTGGCGTAAACCTCACATGTGGTGGTGGGGCTCAGATGGCTTTTGGCAGAAAGATTTATCATAACATATGTGAGCAAAGAAATCAGTCATTTTTTTCCTTTAACATTTTGCTTATGACCAAAGAAGTGCATATTTTTTGTATTTATCCAAGTATCGATGGAGTTCAGAAGAGTGTGCTGGATCATTTGGAATATCTGTTATCCACAAAGTGGGTGCTTTATACTCTCCTGGGCCCTTTGGAGAACAAAAGCTAAAATAATTTCTTTAATTATTAGTATTTAATTTAAATTAGAGACAAATTTGTTTTACATATCAATCCCAGTACCATCTCCCTGTGGTAGTGCAAACATTATTTATCCCTAGTGCAAAAATGGACTTGGTAAGCCCATTACCCACAGAGGAATACTCTCACAGTTTATGTACATCGTGAAGGTTCTACATCCTGCCCCAAATGCCATGAGAGACTTAATAATCCTGAATGGAAGGCCTCACCCTTCCTGGAGAGTGGATGGGCATGGGAAGGTAGGTTTTAGGGGGTGTGAGAGGATGGGATTGAGAGGGAACTCAGATTGATATGTAAAATAAGATTATTTCCAATTTAAATAAAACTTTAAAAAATATAATTTGGGTGCGGGTTCTCTCCTTCCACAATGTGGGACCCTGGAATGAACTCTGATCACTGAGCTTGGAAGAAAGGATTTTTACATGCTCACTCATCTTACTGGCACTCATCATTTTAGTTTCTGTGTATATTTTTTGATCACTGTAGTTACAGCTAAAGGTAGAAAAATAGCAGCAGAACTGGTCATAACACTTAACCTATGTCTTTTGTGTTTATTAAATATGTCTTATCAAGTATCAAATTTCTTTTTAAAGATAAATGCTATAATATCATATGAATATCATGTTGTCCTCACACAATTCATTGTGGACATACGGGGTGCTCGCATCTTTTAGCTCTATTTTGAATGGTAGAACTGGGACACGATTCCAGTCACACGACATTCAACTAAAATTTGTCCTGCCTTTGAAATCTCCTAGTGCAATGGTGGCACAGATCTTGTGAGAGTGGCCAAAAAAAGACAGCTCAAATTTTAGGCACACAACACAAGAGGGTCGCCATGTTTCCAACAAGACTGCCTGAGTGACCAGTTAATTGAAACTAGATAGCCCAGAGATTAGGATATGTGCCTAGTCCATTTGTCATCAGAGAGGCTGCCTTTAGTAGCTGTTTGGAGCAGATACATAGACACAGAGCAAAACAATAGGTGGAGAGAGAGCCCTGATGGGTGGTCTCCAGTGGATCCTTATCCTCAGAACAGAAAGCACAAGACGTAGAATAGTGGGGACATAGGGGTTGATGCCTCTTGAAGAACATGGCCTGAAGAATTAACAAAGTAGGGATTGTGGGATCTCAAAGAGACTGAATCCAGACTCACAAAGCACATGTCTTTCTGAATTACCCAACTAATGCCATTCCATAGATGTCAACCTTTGGTGTCCCCAGCATATGTCCCCACATATTTCATACCATTCTCGCTCACAGAAGAAAACTTTTGAAAATTTTCTGTACATAACCAACAACAGAATATGTTTCATAATTAACTAATTCTTCCCTCTGCGCTTAAAGCATTTGTCAAATGGACATGAATTAGAACAGTATTTTTTATGTGCCTGTTGACATTGAAGGATGTGGCCATAGGTTTTATCCAAGATAACTGGGTTGCCTGGTCAATGATCAGGGCCATTTGTGTAGAAATATCATTTTGAAGAGCTACAACAACCTGCACTCCAGGTGGTGATACATTTTTCTAAAAAATAATTCTACTTCGTCCCCCTGATTTCTTACATGTGTAAATATGTAAGGAGATTTTTTTCCTGCCTGGTCCTGCTGCCTTTTAGCCCCAAATAAACAGTCTTATATTAATTATGACCTGTTTGCGCAATGGCTTCGACTTCTTACTGACTAGCTGTCTCTCAAATATAACACATTTCTATTGAAATATGCAGTGGCACAAGGCTGTGGCTTACCCTTAATCCAGTATGTTACTCCTTCAACAGCTACATGGCATCTCCCTGGTGGCTTCTCTCAGCCCCTTCTCTACAGAATTTTCCTTGTCTGGTATCCCTGCCTATACTTACTGCCTGACTACTGGCCAATGAGTTTTTTATTTAACAGCCAATAAGAGAAACACATATACAGAAGGACATTATACCATCATAAATAGGATACATACTTGTTTGTGAATGAATTTCACATCTGTATATTTGTTTTAAAGGGACTGAAGACAAAGAGATTTCCAGAGTAGTATGGGTTCTCTCTCAGAGAACACAGAACACCTGACCCCAGATTTATTCTGTGACAGTGTGTTGTATCTGCATATTTTTCATCTCTCTCAGCATTTCATAAGATCTGTCTCTAGAGACATACAGTTTCTATTAAAACAAGAGTAATTGTTTTCAGGAATTCTATCCATAGTTTTGTTTTTAATTAAGGAAGAAGACTGCATGCTTATTAAGTACTAGTGATACCGAGAGTATCACAGCCCCAGAAATCTATATAGACAGAAAAAATATAAACACCCATCAACAGATTCTTCCTAACTTTAGAATTAATGAAAGAAAAAAATTATCCCCCACATGAGCAACTAAATGTGAAAACTGACTCCTCTTACTCAGAAATTTGGTTCGTCAATGCTTTATATCAGGATTTCATCCAGGTAAATCAGTCTGAAAGAGAATTGTAGCTTATGCCTTTAAAGCAACCATTAGTTTAGTATACTAGACATAAGCAAGGTCTCTGAGAGGAATTTATTGTCCAGCTTCACTGAAGAAAGTTTACAGTCTGAGGCTTCATGAGAGCTAGTGGAGGGAGAATGAACCCATTCAGCCTGAGGTAGAGGCAAGAAGCTAGTAGCCAGCTGCTTTTCTGATACTCACTTTGAAGTTTGAATCCCAGTATCAGTCTCTGTCATTTCTTTTTCATATGATACATTAGCCTCAGGGTGCTATTGTCATCCAAACTAAGACATATACTATATGATTATTAAACTATTTTATAAAGGAATAGATTGTTTTAAGACATAACCATGTAATACAAGTATGTAGAAGTACATATATAAAATGTATGTGGGAACATACATATCAGTTAATTTTAAGCATTAGTACATTCCCCACATTCTTGTCATTGAAATGTCTGTTCCACAAATCATTTTCATCTGTCTTTATGAGACCAAGTTTTAGAGTGTTCTTAGATACAGAATTTCTTTTTTTTTTTGGAGGCAACTCTCCTTAACATACCCATAGGTCTCAGGGCATTCTAACCTTAAGAGACAAAACCCTACTACACAAAATGGTCTTGCTGTTCTATGTGAGGCTGAACAGAGCTCATCTATGTAGGAACAAAGGCTGTATTATTGGGTGGAAACATATGATGCTTAGTAGACAATGATATGAGAACTAGTCTGTGGAGAGATTTAAAGATGTGGCCAGATAATGAGATGTTTGTTGTGTAGTGTTTGTCTTGTGTGTGTGTTTGTGTGCGTGTGTGCCTGTGTGTGTGTGTTGTGCATGTGTGCAAGTGTGTGTGTGTGTGTGTAAGCTTTTGCAGAAGGCTCTCTTGTACCTTGTCTGCTCACAAACTCACTAAGCAGATGAGAATGACTGGCACTACAATACTATGGCTCCTTTCTCCACTTTGCTGGGATTCCATAATCTGCCTCAGTGTTTCAAGCATCATTGCTGCCCTGTGAATTTAATGTTTCTTGCCATTTAATTTTAATAGTTTCCTTACAGAACAATTGTTCTATGTCAATTTTGAGTGGGAGAAAAGGATCAAACTCAAAATTTGAGTATCACCCACATAACTTCAAGGTTTGCAGGAAAACAGGATATCCTGAGCTACTGCACTGCTTTGTGATCTTATGGTAGGTTTCACCATCCTCACCACCAGATTTTTCTCCCTGTTGAGTCATATATTGTTCTAATTTACATCTACTCTTTGGTCTTTTCTATGTAATTAAATCCTAGGAACATGTATTTATTGGCAGCAAACGAGGAAACCATCTGTAAGAGAACTCTCAGTTGATTTTTGACATTAATTATGTGTCCCTTCTCTTTTTGATTTATAACTTTTAAACATCCAACAATTGTTTAAACAGACCTCCAAGGCACAAGACAGATAATTAGGAGATGAATTTGAATCATTCTGAGGATCCTCACCAGAATGGCTTCATAGCTCAGAGAATCCTTCCAGCCTGTGTCACCAGAAGATGACCTTAAACTAGAAAATCTACAGTTTATTTCAACCCAGCATTCATCTGTGTAGTGGGAAGACTTCTCTAACTCCATAGTTGCTCAGCTCAACTTTACCCCAAATGTCGATGGCTCTTCTGCAAAGCAGGAACTGCAAACTCCCTGGGAGATGCTGACCCCCTGGTTACAGCCAGAAAAGCAGAGCAAGGAGCAGATGATTTCTCAATTGGTCATGGTGGAGTTTCAAAAACCTAGGCACTGCAAGAACAAGTTTGCCTCAAAAGAGACGTGGAAATCAAGTGGCAGAAACAGGGGTAGACTTGTGGATTTGACAGATGAGTGCTTGAAGCCTCCTGTCATGGTGAGTACCTGGGGTGAGACATGATGAAATTGGGATGAAACACTGTGGTTTGCCCTTAGGAATAAATAAGGAGAGGTGGTGGTAGTGAGATTTTTTATTATATTGTTATATGTTTTCGTCATTTTATTTATTTCGTTTTATTAGTGATATTGTTCTCTCATTCAAAGTTGTTGCAAGTGAGAATATCTAGTGTTCTAAATTAGCTCAAATAAAGCAGAAGCAAGTGTATCAACTGTTTGAGATTCATAAGTGAGATTAATTTACATTGAGATAGAGATTGGAGGGCTGACATTTGAACAGAGCCTTTAAGGCCTTAGAGGAGATGCTGGGGGTGTGTGGCATGGCTCAGTCAGGGAGGTGGCCACATTGTCTGTAATCTTGACAATTCAGTGGGAAATCCAGCTAAAAAATGATTTCCAACACAAGCCTGTAATGCCTCAACATGGAAGGAAAAAACTGGTTATTGACATGACTACCTTGGCTCCTTTTATTTCCCAGGATTTTCTTTCATGCTGATTTATTATCGTTCTGTGGATGGAATAGCTGTACTTATCCCAGTGATGTGTCAATTTCACATGCTTCAAATTCTTCACTTTGTTTACTCTCCATCAATGCTAACTCTTTCTTAGAAATGGTTTTCTGCCTCAGTTGTGGTTTCTAGAGTGTACTCTATTTCTTAATGTTGACTAGTACTTGTGCTCTAGGGAATATTATCTCACATTGGAGCCCTGATTTTCAATCCCTCATTGTATTTCCTTAATTATTGGTGATGGTGATCCTCTGGTCTCTGCTGCCACTCACAAGCACCCTCCACAAGCACTAAGATAAATACTAAGATTCTAAGTAATAATAAGATAAATATTGATACTAAATAATACTAAGATAAAATATTCAATAGAATGTATTAAATTAATCTTAAACTAAATATTTTTCACATATTTTGAAAATTTAAAAATTCATTCTAAATGTAATTGCCAAATATTTTCTACTATTTCATTGAATTTCAAATTTGGCTGGTGAATTTCCAAAATTATTTTAAAATTTGAAAATTCTTTGAAAAATAATCTCAAATCATTGTGTTTAGTCAGAATCAATAAAATCAATCTTTATTTATTTTCTCTTTTTTTGATCTTCATCTTCGAAATCATTATTTTGGCTTTTTGATACAGACTTCCTTTGTGGGTAAGCATGGATATCCTAGAACTGAGTCTCTAGACCATGGTAGCCTTAAATTCCTAGACCTGTCTGCCTCTGATTCTTCAGTGCTAAAATTAAAGTCTTGTGCAACTACATCCGGTGGAAACATTAATCCTGATTAAGCATATCCATTGAAATAATAGAGCATACTTATTTTTATTAAAAGTAATTTTATTGACTGTTTGCAAATCTCACTTCCTATTCTCCACTTGAGCTTAATTCCAGTTCTGTCATTACTTGTGCCCCTACCGTGTGACCTTCCACCACACTCATAAAGATAAACAGAAAACAAAACATAGTCAATTTGGTGTTGTCCACATGTGCGCTGGAATATGGTGAAATTCCTAGTTGCCAAACTGAGACGTGAGGATGAGTCTTTCTCTGCCTGCATGCATGCCAGAGGCTATAATTTGGCAGTGTCCTGAGATGGTTAAAGCAGAGAATGTCCAGTTCTCCCATACCCACACCACAACTTGCTGCATCCTGCTGTGGGCCAGTGAGATGTGGGTCTATTTCTTTCACACAGAATGTGGCTGAGAATATCTCCTCCTATAAAGACCAAACTTTCAGACATTCTCCAGTGAGACAGCTAAATTAAAAACAGGAAAAATGATAAATATGTTATTTAATCTAAATTCATGAAATAATTTCCAGGGACTGTTGACATTATTTAATTCATTCATTTTTAAATAATATGAAATTTGCTCCTTGAAATTAGCAATGGGAACTTTCCTCTTTTCCAACATTAAAGTCACATGCTTGGCAAACCCTCAATGATTTCTTTTCTCCTCTCCTTTTTAAAATTTAAATTAGAAACAAACTTATTTGAGATGTCAATCTCAGTTCACTCTCCCTGCCCTCCTCTCCTGCCTTCCACCAATCCAATATCCCATCTCCATCTGCTCCCCATGGGAGATCTTCAAATTCTGTCATATCTTATGGAGCAGTGCCTTGGCCCTCCTCATTGTTTCTAGGCCACAAAAGTTTCCTTGTATGTGGAATGGGGTCCCAGTATACATTCCTACACTAGGGATAAATACTGATCCAGAAACAGAGGCCCCATAGACTGCCTAGGCTTCCCAACTGACACACATGTTCAGGGGGTCTGGGTCAGTCCTATGCTGGTTTCTCAACTATCAGTCCATAAGTTCCCCCTTGTTCAGGGCAGCTGTTTCTGTGGGTTTCTCCAGCCTGGTCTAGACTCCTTTGCTCATCACTCTTTCCACTCTGCAAAAGGATTCCAGGAGTCCGGCTCAGGGTTTATCTGTGGGTCTCTGATTCTGCTTCCATCAGCTGCTGGATGAAGGCTCTAGGTTGGCATATAAGTTAGTCATTGATCTCATTATAGGCGAAGGGCATTTAAGGTACCCTCTCCACTATTGCTTAGATTGTTAGGTCTTGCTGGTGCAGAATCCCTAGACTCTGGTGGTGTCATGTTAGTCTTTATTTTATTGAATGTGATCCTATACTATCAATTTCCCATCCCTTCTTTAAGTAGGTACAGGTGGGGCCTCTCCCTCTCCTGGTGGGTGTGGGTCCAAGGCTCAAATGGTTGTAGATGCTAGATAGTTTGGTCTATCCCCATGTCTCTCTCCTGATGGTTGCAAATGAGTCTAAGACACCAGTGTTGTCAGATACTGGATAGTTTCTTCTACCTCCAGGACTCTGGGGAATTCCATGGGTTGAACAGTACTATCTGCCTGGATTAGGAACCTCTAACAAGTGGTAGAGAGGAGAGAAAGAGAAGGCCAGGCACTCATATCCCCCGTGGGTACGTGCGGGTCCAAAACTCAGAGGACAGCAGACTATGGATGGTTTTGTCTGTCCCCAGGTCTCTAAGATTTCAGTGGAGAGGAAGTGACTATGTGCCTGACCAGGGTCCTCCAAGGAGGGGAAGGGCAGGAGAAGGGCCAGCACTTAACTCTTTCCAAGTTTCCAATGGAGGCAGACTCTACACCAGCTTGTGAGAGAAGCTGGGAAACAAGGAGGAAAATAACAGAGACATATATTGTCTTCCAGGAAAAGAAGAAATGGACAAGACCTTCTGAACAATTTGGGAGAAAGGAGGAAGGAAGGTCGGAGAAAGAGGAGGAGAGAAGTGGAGTATGGAGGTTAAGATGAGGGATCAGGAAAGAAGGGTTGGGTGAAAACAGAAAAATAGCAAGAAAATAGATACTTTAATAGAGGGGGCCATTATGAACATAAGGAGAAATCTTGCACTAATGAAATCTTCAGGAATCCACAAGGATGACCCCAAATAAGAATCTCAGCAACAGTGGAGAGTGCCGTTCCCTAATAATGAGATTGATCACTGCATAAATGCCATCATAGTTCTTTCATGCAGTACCTGATGTAAGCAAAAGCAGAGATTCACAGACAAGCATTGAGCTGAATTCCTGGAGTCCAGCTATAGAGAGGGATGAGTGATGAGCAAAGGGGTCGAGACCATGCTAGGGAAACCTACAGAAACAGGTGACCTGTGCAACTGGGTGTTCACAGACCCCAGAATACCAGCTGGATAATGAGTGTAAGACCTAACCATGGCCCCTGAGGATGGCTGTCACTTTTGGTGGCTTGGACAGTTTATGGGCCTGTTAGTGAAACCAGTATTATTCCCTAGTGCACGAATGGGAATTGGGTGTCCTTTCTGTGTGGAGGAACACTAACTCAGCCTAGATACACATGTGCAGGCCTAGGTCCTTCCCCAAATGATGTGCAGACTTTGATGACCCCTCATGTGAGGACTCACACATTCTGATAGTGGATTGGGGGTGGGATAGGGAGTTGGTGGGAGGAATGTTAGGGCAGGTGGGACAGAGAACTGTAACTGGTATGTAAAATAAGATTGTTTTTCATTTAAATGAAATTAAGTAAAAATAAAATATATTCAGATTGTAATACAAGATACAAAAAATGTGCTTTAAAATAAAAAGTAAGATAAACCTGCCACCAGAGTCGTGTATCCCATTTACTTTACTTCATCTAAGTTTCTATCTCCTTGACTTTAGCTCCTACAAGCCAGGTGCTGTAACATCTATCTTCTAAATGACTCAGCAAAATGTTTTAGTTGTATATAATTCTTTTATTTGCATATATTCATTTCCTCAAAAAGTACATGTCTGTCCTCCTGCTTTTGCCTGAGGAGTTACATTACTAGCATACTTTATTTATAATAACTTTTTCTAGGAAAAAATGTCTCCCTTTCAGCAAAGAAGAAATGCTTCTAACCTGGGGTCCTCTGTTCCCTAGAAAGTGCACACCCCAATAACCAAAGTCCTTTCCACTGGGGAATGAAAGCTCCATCTTCTCCATGATGTAGGCTACATGTTAACATATAGACTTTGAGGGGAGGCCTTCAATCCTGACTTTACCATCATTATTAACAGGCATTGACATTTGGTTTTCTTTTTTAATTTAAATCTGTCTGTCTACATATTTTACATCACTTCCAAAGTTTTCCCTGTCTCATATCCCCTCAACGCCCCTAACCCCCACTGCCATGTGTTCCCATCCAGCCTCTTCTCCTCCATTTCTGTTTAGGAAAGGTCAGGTCTCCTGTGCGTATCAACAAGACATAACAACTTGCAATAAGACTAAGCATCCCTCAAAGACTGGGCAAGGCAACCAACCTAGTATGAGGAATAAGGTAATAAAAGCCAGGAAAAGAGTTGGAACGATAAATGCAGACAGAATACTCATATATATATATAATATATATATATATATATATATATATATATATATATATCAAATAAATCTAGAAAATAATAGCAGACAGATCCTGTACCCACTGTTTGGAGTCCCACAAGAGGACAAAGCTACACAACTGTAACTTATATCCAGAGTGCCTAATAACTAACCAATCAACAAACTATGAGTTCCATCCTGTTCAGAGAGTCTGTATCTACATATTAAATTTAGTTTCATTCAGGTACCCTTATTTTTATTAATATTTGCCCAGTCTACAAAACAGGATTATTTTCCTTATTTATGTTTTTATGAATCTGATCATTTTTTAAAACTTCCTCTCATATAAATCTGAACCTCTTACATACTGCATTATCTGTGAGCTTTCTCTGACCATTGCAGAAATTGTCACTTGGTACCCTAGCTCTAAAATATCTGAAGATTTTATTCTCATTTTGTTTTTCATTCTGGCCAGTAGTTTTCATCTTATTTAAAAAATGTTTTAGTTTGCCTTATCTTACTACTATACCTTATTTTCAAAAAAACATAATTTGGATAGGAACATGCTATATAGAGGGAAGGTTGTAACATGCTGTCATTACACTTGGCTTAGATTTTTCATAAGAATGCTTTGTTGTCTTCTGCCACAAAGGAAGCTTCATCATTATAGGGAAAACATGAATGGTGCTAAGAAATGTGATAATGTTGCTACATAGATGTAAACATTCAGGATTTGACAAAGCAACTGTGGTTACATGGTGTAATTTTGTTTCTGGTAGGAAATGTATAGTAGGCTCTGTGTGGCATATGCTTTGAACTGGTGCCATGAATAGATACTTGGGCAATGCATTTGAAAGACAAGTATTCTGCCTCCAGAATGTCTACACACAGAGAGGGCCATCTAATTCAGCATGGGAATCTGAGTAAATTTGGATTACAAAACTTTCTGTTAATTTTTACAAGTTTTCTTTCAGGTTGAATGATCTCATACCATAACATTTTTAAAAAGTAATTAATTAACAAAAACATAGTGTCTCACAATTTGTTCCAGAGAAAATACAGGAATACTGTTACAAATTTAGAAGAAAATTTTTCAAAATGTGCAAGGGAAAAAATTTACCTGGGAAAAAACGCACACACACACATGAAGACAAACTATATATCCTAGCATTGACAAAGGGCAAATATGGCAAAGCTTTGATAGATGTGGTATTTCTTTTTTATGGCTGTGACAAAATGCCTCAAAGACGGTATTATTTGTTCACAGTACAGTCTAAGTGCACAATCCATCACGGTGAGGTAGTAGAAATGACGGAAGATGGAGTTATGGTGAGATGTGATATGATGTGAAGACATATGCTACTTTTGAGTTCACAGTGAGTAAGTAGGAAGAAGAATGTCTGTGCTCAGTTCAATTTTTATTTGTCCTTTTTATTGAGACTCTACACCACCCTATGAGGTGGGATAACCTTGATTCACAGTGGGTCATCTGTCCTCAGTTGACTTCTCAGAAACAGCTGCACAGTTCTATCAACAATGAAGACTGACAATCACAAGTCTTTATTGTCAGCTTGACACACATCTGTATTCCTTTTAACTTAAAAATAAATCTTTCAGCACTATCCCATATTTTGAATGGTCAAAAAGTCAGAGAATGCTTAGATTCTTAGTGGGGTCATCATTGTAGATCTCTGGACATTTCCCTAGTGCCAGAAGAGTCTTTAAACATTGAAATGTTCCCTCTTTATGTTATTTCCTTTCTTGCTCTCCTCTATTCTTACCCCAACTCAATCTTCCTGCCCCTTCATATCCTCCTCTCTCCTACTATTCTCCCTTTCTGTTTCTGCTAACTGCCTCTCTCCTCCTCACATGCTCCCAATTTGCTCAAGTGATCTTGTCCCTTTCCCATTCTCTGGGGGACCAAGTATTTCTCTCTTAGGGTCCTTCTTGCTTACTAACTTCTTTGGCAGTGTGGATTGTAGGCTGATGATCATTTTCTGTATGTCTAATATCTATATATGAGTGAGTACATACCAGGTTTGTCTTTTTGTGTCTGTGTTACCTCAGTCAGAATGGTTTCTTCCAGTTCCATCTGTTTGTCTGCAAATTTCAAGATTGCATTGATTTTTTCCACTGATTATTACTGCATAGTGTAGATGTAAAACATTTTCTTGATGACTACCTTATGTCTCCTTAGGGCCTTCATGTAGCAGCTGATTGCATCAGTAGACACAGTTAATCACTGTGCAGAACTCATGGAATACAGTTGCAGAAAGGAATGAATAATGAGAAAAGGGGTCAAGACCAGGCTGGAGAAGCCCACAGAAATAGATGCACTGAACACGGGGGAGCTGATGGACCCCAAACTGATAGCTGGGAAGCCAGCATAGGACTGACCCAGACCCCCTGAATGTAGGTGTCAGTTAGGAGGCCTGGATAGTCTAAGGGCCTTTGGTACTGGATCAGTGTTTATCCCTGGTGTACAAATAGAATTTGTGAGCCCATTACACAGAGAGGGACATTGGGGAGGGCCTAGGCCCTGCTCCAAATGATGTAAAAGGATTTGAAGATCCCCCAAGGAGGGCCTCACCCTCCTTGGGGAGCAGAAAGAAGAGGGGATAGGGGATTGTTTGTTGTGAATGAATCTCACATCCTTATTTTTGTTTTAAAGGGATTGCAGACACAATGCTTTCCAGAATGCTGTGGTTTCTTCTCAGAGAACACATAACACCTGAACCCAGATTTTCTCTGTGTCCATGTGTTATATCTGCACACTCTTCATTCTCTAAGCATTCTACTAATATCTGTCTCTGGAGGCATACAGGGCAAGAAAACAATAGCTCAAACTTTTCTATTAAAACAGAGTTTTTTCAGTGCTTCAAAATAATTCTATCCATAATTTCTTATTAATGAAGAAAATTGAGTGCTTATCAAGTATTAGTGAGACTCAGAATAGCACAACCCCAAAAATCTTCATAGACATAAATAAACAAGAAACCAGCAACAAATTCTTAGAATTTATGAAAGAAAATACTAAACTAATAATACTAAATTATTTTAACAAACAAAGTATATTATATTTAATGATATAATACAAAATTCCTATCTAGGATAGAAAATTATCCAAATAATTTAATTCTAATACTTTAGATGTAACTGATAAATACTCATTTGTATCCTATATAAATGAGTCATGATGGATGATTATTATAGGAAATTCTTGATGCATATCGTTTTTCTGAACTAACTTGCACATAACTGTTATAAATGATTATTATAATATTACAGGTTCATTGAAATCGATTTAAAATTGTGTGAATATTATGAGATTGAATTATTTTTGGTCCTTGTTGAATAGTATAAAAATAAGCACATTAATTCCAATAAATACTCTTCAGATAACCTACTATTTGTCATTTGCATTCCCATTTAATGTAAAATATGTTAAGCTAAAATATGCTGTAAAGAGTTGATGCATGATTAATGTTTTGCTTGTTTATGTGTATGTGGCAATGCCCATGTGTGGTCTAATGCCTTCTGACACATTTACATAATATAAGGAATTTTCCAAACAACACAACTTAAATTAACTGGAGATGGTCTGCTAAACAAGATTTCCCTAAGAAAATCACAGTTGAAAAATCAAGGTATAGATTGGGCTCATGTATCTCTTTGTTGTTCCAGGAGTAATGTTGAGAATCAATGTACAAATGCTCTTCACCTAATAGAAACTATATGATGCAAATGAGACACATGTATGCCAACACAGTTTATATCCCAAAGACATCATCCCATGGTTTGGGTCTTCTTTTGCTTCTAACTTCTAAAAGGTTCAATTTCTGAACATTCTTCACAAATGTTCACCAATTTAAAAGATGAGACACTGGCAGAATTTCTGGATCCAAAAATTGGGTTTATTTTGACTGGGATCCAAAACTCTGATATTCAATTAAATTCTTGTAAGTCTCTACGTATGCTAACACAGGCCATATTATAGATACAGTTTTTCCTTATAAAGAATAAACCTCCAGATACACAACAGTTCTTAACCACTAAATTATATTCCCATCAGTTTTGTAAAAAACGTTTCATTTTATTCTAGGGCCAAGACAGTGTTTTTTTTGTTTGTTTGTTTTTCTTTTTTTCCAGTTTTTTCAGACAGGGTTTCTCTGTGTAGCTTTGCAGCCTATCTTTTCACTCACTCTATAGACTATGCTGACCTCTAAAGCACAGCTTCCAAAGTGCTGGGATAAAAGGCATACACCACCACACACAGATTCTTTTGTTTTCTTTAATGATTACTTTTGTCAATGTAGTGGAAAGGAAGAAAATCAGATTTAATTTTATATCTCACTTCGTAGTAAAAGTGAGTTTTTCTGCATCCATAATTTTGGAAATTAACAATTCAAATATTGATAAACATCTGCCCATGTAATTTGTCTTTCATTTTTGTCCTTCTGAAATAACTGGATAATATATGTTGGCACTAATTTATGCATGGAAAGATTTCTATTAATGTAGCTGTTTAATAATGAGCCCATTTATCAAAATAGAAGAATTAGTTGCCTCTCTAAAGACCAGGATCTACTCCATTGGGCATATAGCCCAGTTAGTATGTTCCTTCATGAGAACTACTTTCTGAGTAGGGCCAGAATTTCAGTTTGAAAGCAGATAAGCTAATGAAATTCTTTTCACTATAGTACCATTGAGCATATCATACCCGAACAGTGGCTTCTTCAAGAAGGTAGGGCAGTCTGAAAGAAAATGGCTTGCAAAGGGATTGGCAGTATTAGGAGGTACGACTTTGTGGGAATAGGGATGGCCTTATTTGAGGAAGTGTGTCACTGTGGAGGTGTTTTCTTGTTTCATAAATGCTCAACCCATGCCGACTGTCTCACTTCCCTTCCTATTGCAGTAACTAATTGTCAGTCTCCCAATTAAACGTGGTCCTTTGGAAGAGTTGCAGTTGTCATAGTGTCTTCTCACAGCAATAGAAACCCCTAGACAAAACTGGGTATCAGTAACTGCTATATTATTTTAGTAGACAAGACTATGTATTTGTTTGGTAGATTTTCCACTTCAGTATTTTGGCTTTGGAAATCAGTGGAATGCTGTAAGTATTGCTAAATTAGTCATACCATTAAGATACTGGAAAATTGTAACTCTGGGGCGTGACTCAAAATTTTCAAGGAAAATAATTTTAGAATGTGGCTTAGACCCTCGGCTTCTTACATTTTGTTGAAGAATGTGGATGCTTTTGTCCTTGTCTAAGAGTTTTAGTCAGACCAATTTGAAGAATTTTGAATTAATTCCATGAGCAAAGAAAATCTCAAAACAGCCTATATAAACACTGTTATTTATTATCTACTGTTCATAACTGGAGAAATTAAAAATATAAAAGAGCCAATTGAGCAAACATAAATATCAAATGTGCATTTTGAGGAGAAAAGTAGCACCAACAAGTAGAATGGAGCTAAGTCCTGGGTTCAAGTAGATAAATGATGTGGAATAAAGTATATGATAAACTCAAGATGACAAAAAGTAGTTTCCATATTTTGAAAACAAATTAAAGAACAGCATAGAGATTGGCATGGTGTGCATGCTTTTAATGACAGCACTACAGAAGCAGAGGCAGGTGGAACTCTGAGTTTTATATCAGTCAGATGTATAATGTAAATTCAGTACAGCCAATTTTAGCATTGAAGGAAACCATGGAAAACAGAAATATGGTGAGGATGTAATTAAACAGGAAGGCTATATTTCAGTTTCAGCAAGCAGAATATTTGGCAGCCTGATTCTGTCCTTTCATTCAAGGATAGAAGAAAGGCATTATAGAAATTTCCTCCATGACTAAGAAATGCTACTAGGCCAATCATGTGTCAAAGTTGTCCCTGAATGGAGTCCTCTGATTCACAGGTAACTTGGAGAGGAGGAAGACAGACAGAGAGAGAGAGAGAGAGAGAGAGAGAGAGAGAGAGAGAGAGAGAGAGAGAGAGCCTGAGGCTGCAATGGGCATCTGAAATTTCAAAGATTACATGCAGAAAACACAACCTCAAAAAAAACTCCACAGCTACTTGGAAGGACAAACCTTCTTATCCAAAGAGTATCTCATTTGGGAAGCAAGTGTTCAAAACTTGCTTAAAAAACATTAGTGTAGTAATATATTGTTTATCATTTATTAAAGCTTCCCTGGGATTCAGAAAGCCAAGTCAGGCATAAACTATAAAAATCAGGCACACACACTTAATCCCAGCACCCAGAAGCTAGGAGGTGGTGGCACACAGCTTTAATCCTTGGATCACCATTAAGACATAGTTTTGGACTCGGTAAGTCCAAGACCACCGAAATCTACACAAGAATAAATCAGTCTAAAAGAGAATTATAGCTCACATCTTTAAACCCAATATTAGGGAAGTAAATAAGACAGAAGCAATGTCTCAGAGAGGAATCAATTGTCTAACCATGGTAAAGAATGATTACAGCCTGATGCTTGGTGAGAGCTAATAGAGACAGAATGAACCCATTCATCCCAAGGCAAAGGCAAGAAGCTAGTGGCCAGCTGTTTATCTGATATTCAGCTTGAAGCTTGATCTCCAATATCAGTCTCTGTCATTTATTTTTATTACACAGTAGCGTTTGGCACTATTGTCATCCAAGCAAGGACCTACACTATATGATTAGTAAACTATTTTACAAATAGAATGATTTGATTAATAGATAACCATGCAATATACCTACACACACACACACACACACACACACACACACACACACACACACACACACACACGTGATGAGGCACTTGATTATATGTGTGTGTGTGTGTGTGTGTGTGTGTGTGTGTGTGTGTGTGTGTGTGTGTGTAGAAGGGCATAGAGAAAAAAACATATGGACATACACTTTAAATTCAAACAATAGCACATTCCCCACGTTCTAGTCATTGAAATGTTTGTTCTGTAAATCATTTCCATCTGTATTTATAGTACCAAATGTTCGAGTATTCTTACAGTTACAGAATTTGTTTCTTTTTTTGGAGCAAAGTTTCCTAAACAATCCCATAGATGTTGGACATTCTAAATTTAGGAACTGAAATCCTACTATATAAACTGCTCCCTCTGTTCTTTGTGTGTTCAAGGTCAGAATGTTCTTGGGTCAGGTTCAATTTGTATTTTTTCTAAGACAATACTGTTAGCAATCTAGACTGTACTAATTTAACAATAAGTGGAAACAATTGAACACTCTATTAGCATTTTTGCCTTTCTGCATCCTCATATCAATGCAGGAATCAATAATCTGTGCATATCTTTCTACCTAGAAAGAAAAACAGCAAGAAAAATATTAGATAACATATAATATTCCATATTAAGTTGAAATTTGTATTATTACTATGTAACTCCTTAAAAGAATCCATATAGTCAATATAGGATACATTTGCAACTCAATGCAATATCATATAATATGTTCATATAGTATACTTTGGAACAAATGAACCAGTGGAGAGCTGTCTGGCAAAGAGTGCTCTCATACTTAGGTGGATTTGTGAACAATCAAATGTTGAACATGAAAAACTTAGACATTTGGAATTGAAGCATCTTCATTAACAACAAAAAGTATTAAATTGGGTGCAGGAATGTCATATTAGGTAGACATAGCATTTGTCAGTGAATCCAAAAGAGGCATTTTTGCTGTTCAACAAAAACTTGAGAGACAATGGAATAATTTGTGTAACTGCAAAACTGTGAAATAGTGACATTTTATTGGAATATGGGTTACAGAGGTAATGGTGTTTTTTTGAGATATTAGTGAGGCATCAATTTCCCACTGTACCATGGCTGTAGAAAGAATCTTACTTACCCGATGTGAGAAATGCTTTCAGCAGTGGCTACCCTTGAAGTTCTGTCCACTATTTCAAACACAGGTGTCAGTTTGTTTTGTTTTAATCAATTTAAAATTCCTGTGCAAAGTATAAAGCAGGGCTCTAAAGTCATAAACCCAGGTGGTAGAGATAATGACCATCTGCTGGAAAAACAGATCCTCTGAATGCAGGAAAGGAAAAACTAAGTGTCGATCACTCAGTAAAAGTTCATGGTTTTTGCATCTCTGTTGTGGACCTAGTCTGGAACTGAGGACATTTTTAACCTGTGTTCCAGTTTCTGAGTGTGGTAGCATGGAATGAATTTGCTGTCACCGTACACACAGGAAAGCAACAGGAAGGTAAATATTTAAGATAAACTTCTTGAAAGGATCCATAAAGAAGGGGACTGACAGATGGCTTGTTCTCAGGTAAATGTATGCACGAGGATGTGATAGGTTGAGAGTTCACAGAGAAATGCTTCATTTGCAGAGCTCAACATTCACTTTAGCTCCTCATTGTGTGAAATCTCTTTTCATGTTTTTTATTTTCAGTAAAAATTCATTATTACTCCCATTTTTATGCTCTATCCTGCTTTTCACTCTTCCCTGCCTCTTATTTTCTAGTATGACTTAGCTACATCAATGCATTCTCTGAATGATTTATAACATATCTGATATTAGAGATGAATTTTAATACTAAATTCCTACTGAGGACAACTTCAGATGTTTTTTACCATTGTGAAAAAGCACAAATTTTATGAATATTTTAGATGTTCATCACTTTGATCTCCGTTAAAATGACACAGCATCTTCCCTCTTAAGACATAACTTTTGAAAAGTGAAGATTGATTATTGTTAACACAGCAATTTCTTTAGTTAAATAATCTTTCTTTGGGGGCAAATAATATCTCAAAACATCATCACAAGGGGAAACAATTTTCATTTCAGAGGCTCTTGACTTCCAAGGACGTGGACACCTATTTCTCTAAGGAGGAATGGGAATGCCTGCGTACTTCTCAGAGATATATACAGAGATGTCATGTTGGAGAATTATAGCAACCTGGTTTCTGTCGGTGAGAATAAATTATTTTCTGATTTCTGCTTAGTCCTAGGAATGTGCAACAACTTGGGTTAGTATTATGAATTGTTTTCTATGAATGAATCCCAGCTTCCAAGTATTTGTGGGTATTGGTGAGTGTAATGTTTACTGTAATTTTTCTTATATCATTTTAAATGGTCTTTTAATTTAGGCTAACACTTAACTCATTCATATAAGGTGTTTTTTATTTTTTTGATTCATTGATTAGCAATAATATGTGAGTGTAGTTTGAATCCAACAGTTTTTATTTGTTATTGTGTAGCAGAAGGAAACTTGAAGGTTTTAAAAATTAAAATTAATTTCTTAAAATTTTACAACACCAGCCAGACGGTAGTGGCCTATGCCTTTAATCCCAGTACTCAGGAGGCAGAGGCAGGCAAATATCTGTGAGTTCAAGTCCAGCCTTGTCTACAAAAGCTAAATCCAAAATCACAGAGAAAACCTGTCTGGAAATCCAACCCCCACCCCACCCTGCAAAAAAAGTTTACAACACCTGTCAAGTATGTACTAATAAGACTTCACTTACGATTCTCTCCTTATATTCCTTTATGTTCACTGAGTACAAGCATGTTACAACTGAACTCTTTTCCACATTATGTAACATAATTATCACATGTGTCTTCTAATTCATAGGACTTTCTGACTCAAAACCAGAGCTAGTCACCTGTCTTGAACAAAACAAAGAACCTTGGTTGGTGAATATAGAGGAAACAGAAGGCCTGGAACCAGGTAAGATGAAAGGAATCAATGGTTTATGTGTGTAATACATAACAAGGAATGGAAAAACTACAGTGGGATTAGCCCTGCCTCTTACAGTAGTGGTGCCCAAGTATTTCTTTTAAAATTGTATCCTAGCATTCAGCACACAGAAGATTTTACATGGTTTTCCTTCATTTCATAAGAATATTGATTAGATAAATTTAGTATACCAATAGCAACTTGGCAATATGTTTTGGTTCTATGTTCCAATATATTTCTGAACTTTTCTGATGTATGCCATTTATAAATGCATAAATTTTTCTAGTGTTTTCTATATTTTTGAACATTTTTATAATATATCTGGATAAGTTTGTCTTTCTTTCATTTACCTTCTTGTATACCATTGCTTTACTACCCTAACCCAATGTCATGATTCCCCAACTCATTTTATTATATAAGAAAATAGATAAAAATAGAGCAAGATTTGTGCTGTCCAAGTGTTTTGGAACACAAGACTTTAAATATGATTGCTATACCTTGGGGTTAAGCAACTGAAAATCAGATATTCGTAGTCTGGGAAGCTAGGGACCACACACGTTCTTGTCAAAGATTTATGATGTTGGATCCACTTTCAATGAACAAGTTAAGCTTTTGGTTGTCTTGAGCTTGTGTTGGTTTTGGCCTTGCTGTCACAGATTTGGTGGTTGTGTCTTCATTGGTCCCATACTGTTTGTTATATTCGGCTTCAATAGAGTCATTTACTGTTTCCATCTTTAATGTTTTCTCTGTATCCAATTACTCCATTTGTTCATAGGTGTTGGCCCCATGATGGGAGGGTTAATATAAAAGAATTCCAGATTGGGCTTAGTTCTCCAAAATATCAATATTAACTTTCACTAGTGAAGAATGAGCAAGGCAGAAATCTGTGAGTACAACAATATATCATTTGATTAACACCAAATTCCTTAAATGGAATGATAATAGTTTTTTTTTTTTTATCGAGGGCCCATGGCCAGTTTGCTGTCTCTAATAACAGTGTCAGATATGTGTTCCAACAATTGTGATGGTAGTAAGACAGTCAACAACCCATTAGTTATTGCTAAAAAATCCCTTCCACTTTTGTTCATATCTTCTAGGCCAGTCAAAATATGTGGTCCCATGATCCATAACTTGGAAAATTGATGAATAATCTCTCCTTATGTAGCCTAATTTTGAATATGTTGTGTCCTCATTCTTTTAAAGTATAGGAAGACTTTAATTCCTTTTTTATTTGTTCCTAGACCCAGGAATGGTGTAATTGAGCTTTATTCAGTTCCCATGAGTTTTCAGGTTTTCTGCATTTTGTGTTTTTGTTGAATTCTAACTTTAAAACATGGTGGTCTGATAAGATACAGGGGGTTGTTTCAATTGTTTTGTATCTGTGGATATTTGCTTTGATGCCAAGTTTGTGTTCAATTTTAGAGAAAGTTCCATGTGGCACTGAGAAGAAGGTATATTCCTTTATTTTTTAATGGAATGTTCTATAGATGTCTGTTAAACCCAATTGGGTCATAACTTCTGTTAGATCCTTTGTTTCTTTGTTAAGTTTTTTTTTTTGGTAGTCCTGTCTGGTGGTGAGAGTGGGGTGTTGTAGTCTTATAAGTGTGTGAGGTTTTATGTCTGTTGGGATCTATAGTAATGTTTCTTTGAAAATTGTGGGTGTCTTCATATTTGGGGCATAGATGCTCAGGATTGAGAGTTCATCTTGATGGACTTTTCCTGTGATGAGTATGAAATGCCCTTCTTCATCTCTTTTGATTTATTTTAGTTTGAAGTCTAATTTGTTAGAAATTAGTATTGCTACACCAGCTGGTTTCTTGGGTAACTTTGATTGGAAAATCTTTTCCTAAGCCTTTACTCTGAGGTAATGTCTATCTCTGAAGTTGAAGTGTGTTTCTTGTATACAGCAGAAGGATGGATTCTGTCTTCGTATAAAATCTGTTAGCCTGTATGTTTTCATAGGAAGTTAAGACCATTGACATTGAGGGATATTAATGTCCATTGATTGATGGTTATTTTTGTTTTACATTTTTTGGTGGTCTCATTGTGTGGATTTCCTGCTCCTTTTCCTTTGGTGTTAGGTAAAGTGGGATTATCTTTTGCCTATGTTTTTGTGAGTGTAGATATCATCGTTGGGTTGAAGTTTTCCTTCTGCTACTTTCTGTAGGTCTGGATTTGTGGATATGTATTGCTTAAATCTGGTTTTGTCATGGAATATCTTGTTTTTCTCCACCTATAGTGATTGAAAGCTTTGCTGGGTATAGTAGTCTGGGTTGGCATCCATTTTCCCTTAGCATTTGTAGGACATCTATCCAGGACGTCCTGGCTTTCAAAATTTCCATTGAGAATTCGGGAGTAATTCTAATAGGTCTGACTTTATATGTTACTTGGCCTTTTTCCTTTGCTGCTCTTAATATTTTCTCTTTATTCTGTAAGTTTGATGCTTTGATTATTATGTGGTGAGAGAACTTCGTTTTGTGCTCCAGCTTGTATGGTGTTCTGTAAGTTTCTTGTACTTTCATAGGCATATCCTTCTTTAGGTTGGGAAGTTTTCCTCTTTGATTGTGTTGCTTTTGTTTTCTGTACATTTTAGCTGTATTTCTTCACGTTCTTCTATACCTATTATTCTTAGGCTTTACCTTTTCGTGGTGTCCCATGTTTCCTGGATATGTTGAGTTGGGTATTTCTTGGACTTGAGATTTTCTTTGGTCAGTGACTCTATATCCTCTAGCGAATCTTCAACAATTGAGATTCTCTCTTTCATCTCTTGTATTCTATTGGTTATACTCATTTCCTTTGTTCCTTATTGTTATCCAGATTTTCTATTCCCAGCATCCTCTCATTCTTTGTTTTCTTTATTGTTTCTATTTCAGCTTTCATTCCTTGAACTGTTTCGATTATTTCCTTCACTTGTTTGGTTGTTTTTCCTTGGGTTTCTTTACATTCTTTAAGAAAATTATTTATTTCTTGAAATTTTTGTTTATTATTCTATTTCCTTAAGATATTTACTCATTTCCTTCTAAAGTGTCTCTATCATCTTCATAAAGTTGATTTTTATGTGTGTCTCTTCTTCTTCCTCTCTTCTGTGCTTTT
This sequence comes from Cricetulus griseus, assembly GCF_003668045.3. Classification (NCBI taxonomy): domain Eukaryota; kingdom Metazoa; phylum Chordata; class Mammalia; order Rodentia; family Cricetidae; genus Cricetulus; species Cricetulus griseus. The sequence continues at coordinate 5,885,338 of NC_048602.1, read as the reverse complement.
CACATTTTGCTGGTGTGGATTCCCTAGATTCTGGTGGTGTCATATTGGTCTTTCTGTTGTTGAGTGTGTTCTTAATCTGTTTTCTTCCTATCTTTTATTCCAGTGGGTACAGTTTGTGTCTTTCTATCTCCTATGGTCATCTGTTGGTTTTACAAGGCCCATGACATCAGTGTCTACAGCTATGGATGGTCTCGCTTCTCCTGGTATTCTCTTCACTCAGTATAAGTCATGGCAGAGAAGGAACCAAGGGTGAAGTTTTTCAGGACTCACTGAGGTCCTCCCTGTATGGGCATGTCCACTCTATGCCACAGGAGCTGGCCCAGTAAGATTCAAGGAAGGGGTGATGGTGGGAGTCAGGCAAGAGGACAGAAGGGGGGACACTCACCTCAGCAGAGGTCAGGGTGGAGGGAGACCAAGGATTAGGAGTTTCTATACTCAGGGAGGAACTCCCTATCTGGGTGGGTCCATCCTATGCCAAAAGCAGACCGAGAAATATCCGAGGAAGGGGTGGTAGCAGGAGTAGGGCAGGAGGGGAGTGGGGGGCAGGAACACCCACCTCAGCAGAAGTCAGGGCAGAGGCAATTGTGGATATTTTGAAAGCTAATTTACTCATGTACATAAAACTTTATGGAATGGATAGGCACATTTACTGTTCATAATTATTTTGCTGTTGTCTTTTAATAGTCATTCTCTTGGAATAACTACATATTAACATATATTTATTACAATTAATTGTAGAAATTCAGTATGTGATTTTTTTCACTTCCAACATTTTATAATTCATGTGTTTTGAAAGGTGTTATGGATATAAATTAAAAATGCAATTTCCAAGTAAATAGAACACTTTTAGTAATAGCAAATAGTTGATTTTCTATTCTAATGTTTATGACTGTAGTATTAGCTAAATTAAGGAGGACCCTTTCAAATTTTTCATATAATAAAATATAAATTCATGAAACGGTGTTATTCTTGTTCATCATATTTGAGCATTTGATTCCTTATGGAAATATTTATTTATCATGATCATTTTATTGCTGTCTTTTTAATAATTACCCTCTTTGACTGACTACATAATAACTTGTATTAATAATAACTAATCATCAGAAGTTGATATGTGATTTTTTTTCATTTCTAACATTTTATGATTCATGAGTTTTGAAAGGTTTATTGATCTAAATTAATAATACAATATCCAATTTAATAGAATATTTTATTATGATTAATGTTTTGGCTTCAGTACACATTGGTGTCCTTTTATGTGTTAGTTACTTTATAATTTTTGCCTAATTACACACAGTCAGACAATAATTGCCTTTCATTTCTTCCAGGTCTGTTTGGTTATCCATTTCAGGAGATGTTCCCAAAAGCGTGTGCACAGGATACATATAGGAGAGAAATACCAGGATGTTTAGGAAATAATAGGCATGGGGATTTACACATAAGGAATTTCTCAGTATGTAGATGTAAAGAATGTGGGAAGTCCTTTACCAATGGCTCAGATCTTCAAGTTCATCAAAGAATACATACTGGAGGAAAACCTTACAAGTGTTCAGATTGTGGAAAATGCTATAAACAGAAGTCACCACTTCAAGTTCATCAATGAATACACACTGGAGAGAAGCGTTACAATTGTAAAATTTGTGGCAAGTCCTTTATAAAAGGCTCATATCTTCAAGTTCATCAAAGAATACACACTGGAGAGAAACCTTACAAATATTCATATTGTGGAAAATTCTTTAAACAGAGCAATGCATTTCAAGTTCATCAAAGAATACACACTGGAAGGAACCCCTACAAATGTTCAGATTGTGGAAAGGTTTTTAAACAGTGGTCACATCTTAAAGTGCATCAAAGAATACATACTGGACAGAAACCTTACAATTGTAAAGTATGTGGCATGTGCTTTAAGCAGATATCAACATTTCAAATTCATCAAAAAATACATACTTGAGAGAAGCATTGTAGTTGAAATGCATTTGACAAATCCTTTAGAAGGAGCTCAATGCTTTCATTTCATCTAATAATACATAACAGAGAAAAAGTTAAAAAATATACAAATTGTCACAAGTTATGTCACTATGATTCACATCTTTAAAGACACTATACAACTGGAGAAGTCAAAATCCTTAATATTTAATGAGTATATTACTTGCAATATCCTTTTACCATGTGTCATCTCTGCAATAACTCACTATATCAGTACATCAGAGAAAACTTACAAATAAGAGGCACATGGGAAACCTCTTCTGGATGAATAAATCTTAACAAACATCACAGAATCCATACAAGAAGAACATTCACAGTATTATGTGGTAAGCTTTAAAGAGTGCTCAAATAGTCAAACCTAAAAAGCATCAGTAATGGAAAGAAATCTAACAAATGTACAATATTTAAAACAAAATTTAAAGAAGCTCAACATTAGAGCACATCTGAAAATTCATGACAGAGACCAACTCAATAGGGAATGACTGTCCATATACTCATACACAAATAAGGTGATATATAATATGTGTAGTGGAAGGAACCTTTTAGCATATGTTAAAATTTATTCACAGTTAGATGAGTGGCATTACTAAGCCTTATGAGCATTGTCATATTAAACCCATTCTACCAAGAAATAAAATGGTTATTCTCAAAAAGATTTTGGAAAACAATCTACCTATGGATCCATATATCTGTCAGTACTACACTGAAATCATATATTAAACTGATATGGGATAAGTTTGACAATACTTGAAGACATAAATATTTAAAATGTGAATACATATGCCAGGGTAAGAACTATCCAATTCTACATTACTGCATAATTTTCTATGATTTTCTATTTGTTTTATGGGATTCTTTTATTGATAATCACTTTCATAAAACTACCATTTTGTTGGTAGTGTTTGAAATTTTACAGAATGTAATATAGATTATTTGGAACCGAATGTTTATTCTTATTTACTCAATTATCAATAAATACAATATAACTTACACTCAATAGCTGCTGACTTGGAATGTTGCTCATCCATGTTACAATATTGTAGGGTAATAAGTGTCAGGATTTGCAATACAAAAAACTTGCCAGAAACATGACCTGAAAAAAATGGAACAAGTTGCCTTATGAAAATTGTAATTGATGTAATCATTAGAAATAGATTTGGGGAAAAAGAAGGACTGGTTATGTGAAGTCCTGAGTGGGTATGTGAGTGAACTTTAGCTGTTTAGATGGGCAGAGTTAGGTCTAATACCGGACACTGAGACACAGCAGAAATGCAAACTAACGGAAAACTCACTTCCCCTCATCGAATGAGGCTATGAACATTACAAATCTTCCTGTGATTGTGTGAGGGTGTTCATAGTTTATGTAAAAACTATCCAGGATGTTTTGCTTTCTTCAGATACTTTGGCCTCAACATTTAAAGGATAGTCTGAAAGTACTGAGATGAGTCAAAAATGCCTACCTGCATAGATTTAGATAATAACTCTGCCACTCAATTATCTATCAATATGCAGTAACACTTTGAATCTATTTGCATGTGGGTATTATAGACACAGAGATTGTGTGGTGTGGTTGTTTCCATTCAGAGAGCTTGGAACACCTGACCCCAGCTTTTCTTTGAGTCCCCTTTAAGTCTGTTTATATTTTCTCCATTCTTATTAATTTTTAATATAATTTTATATATAGATGGGTTAATACATAATATATATATATATAAATGCCTCTATAAATATACAAAGTAAAACATATATTTGTCAAATACTTAAGTCATTCTAAGAAAAGATGAAGGAGGAACATGATTTTCCTCCATTTTTTAATTTGAATTGGAAAAAGAGATTGTTTCACATATAAATACCAGTTCTCCCTGCCTACCCTCCTTCCCTGCCCACCTAACTAACACCCTATCTCATACACATTCTGCTCTCCAGCTACAGTGAGGAATTCCATAGGGAGACTTCAGAGTCTGTCATATCCTTGGGATAGGGCCTAGGCCCACCCCCTTGTGTTTAGGCTCAGGGAGTATCTCTCTATGTGGAATGGGATCCCAAATAGTATTCCAGAGTGTGGAAAATATCCACAAATGTGTCTAGGGCTAGCCTTTTCTACCTGAGGCAAAAAAAGGAAACATTGATTTTCTGATGGAATCTTTCTCTTTTGCTTCATCTGAAGAACCTCAATCTGAAAAAAAAATCTCTCTGTCTCCACACAGCTACATTGTTTGCATGCAACTTTGTATCATTCTTAACCTATAAACATCTCTCTCCTGCATAGTTATGAATCTCTACACACAGTCACATCTCTGGCTTAACATATCTTGTCTCCACACAGTTATAAATCACCACACAGTTACAGCTTTCACCACAGTCACATCTCTTTCCTCACATATATCTCTCTCCCATACATGTCTCTCTTTAAACAGCTACATCTTATATCTCTCTACACCCTTAGCTACATCACTTCATACTTTTCTTTCTTCTTACATCTTCCAAACTTTTCTCCTCTCTCAAATTTTCCTACACACCCAGCTACATCTCCCCTACAGCACACTCATCTCATCCCTTTCTCAGGTCTCTGTGCACATGTTGCTTGATTTCTCTGCAGACAGCGCCTGTTCTCTCTTGCATACATCTCTCTCAACTCATAGCTTTCTCTCTCCATTGCTCTCTCTTCAATCTAGTTAATCACCTCCTTCCAATAGAACAGGTCTGAACAAATGGGAGTAATATGTTCAGGGTCACAAATCAATTCTTCAGTAACCAATATGAAAGAATCATGAAAAATCACAGTTAATCTCAGGCTTGGAATATCACACTGAGCAGCCAATGTGCAAACTTGCATGTAGCACCAAGTAGTCTTGTTTCCCAGACAAACAGTGTCATTGAAATCCAGGACTTGATAATTGCATTTTTCTCCCTCTTATCTGCCTCAGTGAATTAAGGTTTACTACCTTAGATAGAATAGTCCAAGTTCCCTGATGCTGTGCAGTAAGCCTTAAGCCCTGTACTGCTGTAGGCTTGTCCTCATGGCAGCAATATTTTGTTATGTGTGTCTTCAATTATTTGGAGCACATATTGCCTCTCTCTCTCCCTCTATAGTTTTTTCTCATCATTTTCTTATATTAATCAATATATTTAAAAGTATTTTTCCCAAAAAGTCTTATTTTTTGTGGCTCCTTTGAGACATAGTCTCATTCTGTAAGACAGAGTACCAGGAATGCATGGTCAGTTTCCTTCCTCAGGTTTTTAAATTGTTCTTAACTGTGGCTTTTATTTAGAATGTACACTCGATACACTGAGTAAGTTTGGAAGGTTATGCATTTCCTATAACAGAATTTGTTATGAAGGTTCTCTTCGTATCCATTCTATTAGTCTATATCTTTTTATAGTCATGTTAAGACAATTGACATTGAGGGATATTAATGCCCATTGATTGTTGGTTTTTGTGTGTTTTGGCTTTATTGTTGGTGGTGTCATTGTGTGTGGATATCACCAGCCTGTGTCTTTTCATGTTTGGTAAAATTGGATTATCTATTGCCTATGTTTTTGTGAGACTTTGGGAAATTTGATGCCAGCCTGAAATATACTTGGATCAAGTCTTTTTTTTTTTTGAAGATGCCTTTGTCATATAATATTTTTGCAGGTACTTGTGTGTCTCTTTTCAATGTACTGTTGCTTTACAATGAAATAACTCTTACAATCCCCATTTTTTAATGTTTTAATTTCTGTGGTTACCTTAGTGTGAATAAAGAAACTTGAGCTGCATTCACCAGACCAAAGCCATGAAAGACCTTTCCAACAAATCATTAACTATTCTGGCACATTTTTCCATGCAGATTTAGCAATAGGATTTGTCATATTACATAAAAATTCTTCTGGGACCTTGATTGTGGTTGACTGGCTGATTTGGGACTGGGCTTGGTTCTTTCCAAAAATATGTTTCCTCAACCAAACATGGTCCCTTGACTAATACTTATCTTTGGCTTTGTACTGATCACATGATTTTTCCTTTGATATGCCATCAAAATGAGTTACATCAATATATATTTTATTAGATTTCATTCACTTTCTATTTCCTCTTGTTATAGTGTATTCTCCTCTTGAGTGAAGGGATTTACTGAAGCCTGTGGAGTTGCGCTGACCAGCTTCCAGGAACCCCCTTGTAGCCAGCAAGCAAATGTTCACGACTTTGTAATCGGGGAATTTGGATTTCTGTAAAATCCTGTAATCCAGGCATTCAGGCTGAGAAAGATTATTTTATGGCAGCATGAATATGATAGACAAAATCTGTGTCTATTGATTTTGGGTGATTGTGTGTATAATGACTCTGGGGCTTCAAAAGTTTCTCAATACTAGGAAACACTGAGCAATGACACTTAAAATCTGCATGGAAAAGAATCCATTCTTCCAGGAAGAGCTAAATGTTATAAACTGCTGGCTTCTATAAATGTCATGGCAGCTTTTAATCTTGATGTGACATCAACCCAAATAAATCAGTCAGTTTTCCAGCAGAAGCAGGAGAGAGGAGTAAATATATATATATATATATATAATTTTCAAGACCATGTAGAAGACAATATAGTATATATTTTTTTTCTGAAAGCAAGAAGACAATTCACTGACTGATTCTCTTCTCTAAACGTTATGATTTAACATCCTTACCTCTTCTCTTTGCTGATACTTGAACCCAGGGCATCATGCATGCTAGACAAGGGCCCCCACATTTTGTTAATCTGGCAGCTTGGCATATGTCATTTACAAATAAGTAAAATATCAGATATAGTTTCACTTTGATAAACCAGGATGATGTTTCCTAGTAATAAACTCAAAAACAGAAAATAGTGCCGAAATTTGGTTCAGAAGATAGGTTTTTGTGATGCAAGCACTGGTGTGTTGCAGTCACCCTGTTCAGAAACCATTCGGAAAGATTGTAAAAGGTATTGTTTGTACATGTTTATTCTGAGAAATTCCCAATGAGACTGAAAAACAAAAGAAAATGCCAAGAGTCAGCTTGAATTATGGAGGAATTCCTCTAAAATGGCACCCAGATGAGATGTTAATGTTGGGAGAAACCACAGCAGAAAGGGGGAAGCATCTGTGCCAAATAAGTAAGTTATTCTGGGCACTCTCAAACCAGCACAGCAGGGATAGGGAGGACCTCACCTGCCAGCAATTGACTAACTGGCCAGGCACAGCAAGGAAAGCACACACCTAAGCAATGTGGGACATTGTCAAAAGTTTTTGAGATTTGGAGAATCTCTGGAGGTTTGGAGAGAGCAGATGATAACCCTGCCCTGGGTTACTCCTGCAGAGCCTCATCAGATTTTCTGGAGACAATACATGCAAGTCAACATTAAGAAATAGAGTACACTCTAGAAACCACAACTGAGGCAGAAAACCATTCCTAAGAAAGAGTTAGCATTGATGGAGAGTAAACAAAGTGAAGAATTTGAAGCATGTGAAATTGACACATCACTGGGATAAGCACAGCTATTCCATCCACAGAACAAAAATAAATCAGCATGAAAGAAAATCCTGGGAAATAAAAGGAGCCAAAGTCTGTTGGTAAATGTCTTTAGTGTCAGCACACAGAGATAGAGGCAGGTGGATTTCTGTGAAGTTCAGCTCAGTCGGGTATACTCAGTAATTTTTTGGACATCTAGCTCTACATAGAGAGAACCAGTCTCAAATAAGAAAAAGAAAGTGATAAAATTATTCTGTTGATTGCCAAATTAAAGGGAAGGCAAGGAAAATAACAAAAAGTTACTATAGAAGATTGGATGTATGTGCATGGTAACATGTAAAGAGCAGGACTCCAAGTCAGACGACACAATTGTGGAATACGCCCAAATGACCATAATTGTAATGACCAGGCGTGTAATCTCTGAATTGAGTGGTGAGGCAGTAAGATGGGCAGGGAAACTAGATCAAACATAGCCACATAATACAAAGAGGAGGAGTAAAATGGAGGGTGATAGGAAGGAGAGAATGAAACAAGGAGACAAGGAGGAAGGGGGAGAAGGAAAAGAGAGAGTTCAATGGGGGAAGTAAGACAAGGAAGGAAAGAATGATTAAACAAAAAAAAGAGAACAGATGAAAAATAGAAAGGAAAGAAGGAAGAAAGGAAGGAAAAATAAGGAAAGGTAAGTAGTCAAAGGGAGGGAAGTAGGGGGGAGGGGCAATTGCTCAGTCTGTAAATTGCTTGCTGTAAGACAGTGCTGATTTCCATTGCTGATACTCCCATCGTAGACAAAGAGAACCTACTCAAAAAACATTGCCCTCTGACCTCTGCACATGTGATGCTGTGTTATGCTTAACTAAACCACAGGAGTGAACATCAGGATATGCTCTGTTTGGAAGATTATTTATTAGTTTTTACTGTGCATGTCTCATGGCCATTGTAGACAAGACCATTATCAACATTTGTGTTCAAGGTTTGGAAATACATTTTCTTTTCATGAGCTCCCCTCTAGAAGCTGTGGAAACTATGGTAACTGTTTCATGTATTGAGGAACTACTTGATTGTTTTCCAAACAGCTACCCTATTTTATACCTCAGCCACTGTGAGTAAGGCTACTGACTCCTTGGAATTCTTCTACGTAATACCTGACTTTTTAAACTGTATCTGTTCAAAATTGAGAATGTAGTGGTATCTCCTGTTTTGATTTTCATCCCAATAAGTAAGTAACCTGACATCTTTTCATGTGCTTAGTGATGATTTTTGTCTTAAAGTAATTTGGTCTTCAAACTTTGCTTGAAATTTGTGTTAACTATCTTTCTGCTTATTCTTTGTATGTACGAAATGCAAGGTTCTTGTGAAATATATTTTTTGCAAACCCCATATTCTCTTTTGCAAGGGGTTTTCAATTGTCTTTTTACTTTTAAATGTGTTCAAAAATAACCATTGGCACATTTTTTTTAATATTTAGAAGGATTTATAAAGAATTTGTATTCATTCTTTAAAAGTTTGGTAAATTTACCAGAAAAGGCACATCTATAAAACAAGCCTTACAACTAAAACTCAGAATGCAAAGTGGGAGAATGACTGGCAATGTAGTAAACCACAGAGGACAAGACCAACTGCTGAGAGCATAGATCCTGTATATATGAGAAGGAAGGGGAGCACATAGGTCCCTTTCTACCTTCATGCTCAGTTCCATTTTCACACCCACATTTAAATCCAATTGTAATAATTACAGGTAATGACACACATAGGAGAGAAAAGACATTTGTTTTCAGCTCCATCCGTTTTCCAACTAAGTCTATGTTTTACTATTTCCAACAGCTGCCTAAAGTTCACACATACACAAACACAAACATGATATGGCATTGACTAAGATGCATTCTCATAAAGTCTCTTAATTGTTGTGATGCATACATTCTTAATGTGGTCGAATCTCTATTTTATTGATATCATGGAAAGAAATGATAAGAGTTTTAATAGTTTTATCCACCTCTAAGTATTGATCTGTTTAAAGTTGTAATTTCAGTACGTGTCAATCTGCAGGCATGATAAAAGGATATAACAGGAGATCTTGCCCATTTCCACTTCGACAGGGGACCATGTTGGTCTCTCCAAGAGTCCTCCATGTTGCCTATCTTCTCTAGTGGTGTGGACTGTAGGCAGGTAATCTTTGCTTATGTTTAAAATCCTTATATGTGTGAGTGAATACCATGTTTGCCTTTTTGTGAGTGGGTTACCTCACTGAGGATGGTTTCTTCTAGTTCCATCCGTTTACCTACAAATTTCAAGTTTCGATTTTTTTTTTCTGAGTAGTAATCCATTGTGTAAATGTACCACAGTTTCTGTATCCACTCTTCAGTTGAGGGACATCTAGGTTGCTTCCAGGTTCTGACTATTATAAATAATGCTGCTATAAACATAGTTGAACAGATGTTTTTCTATGAACATGCTTCTCTTGGGTATATGCCTAAGAGTGGAATTCTTGGATCTTGTGGTAGACTGATTCCCATTTTCCTGAGGAATCACCATACTGATTTCCAAAGTGGCTGTACAAGTTTGTATTCCCACCAGCAGTAGAGGAATGATCCCCTTTCTCCACATCCTCTCCAGCATAAGTTATCATTGGTGTTTTTGATTTTAGCGATTATGATAGTAGAAAGATGGTATCTCAGAGTTGTTTTGATTTGCATATCCCTGATGGCTAAGGATGTTGAGCACATTCTTATGTGTCTTTCAGATATTTTAGATTCCTCCCGTTGAGAATTCTCTATTTAGATCTATACCCCACTTTTTAATTGAATTATTTGGTGTTTTGGAAACTAGCTTCTTGAGTTCTTTGAAAATTATGGAGATCATCCCTTTTTGGGATAGTGGGTTGATAACAATCTTTTCCCAATTTTGGGCTGCCATTTTGTCTTGCTGACTGTGTCCTTTGCCTTACTGAAGCTTCAGGGTATCAGGAGGTACCATTTATTAATTGTAGATTTCAGAGTCTGTGCTACAGGTTTTCCTGTACCAATTTGTTCAAAGGTGCTTCCCACTTTCTGTTCTAAGAGGTTTAATGTGACTTGATTTATGTTGGGCTTTCACCATTTGGACTTAAGATTTATGCATGGTGATTGTCATAGATTTTCTGCAGTCTTCTACATACTAGCGTACAGTTATGCCAGCAGCATTTGTTGAAGGTGCTTTCTTTATTCCATTGTATACCTTTAGCATCTCTGTCAAAAATCAGATATTCGTGAGTATGTTGATTAATATCAGGGTTTTCAATTCAATTTCATTGGCCGACCTGTCTTTTTTGTGCCAATACCAAGCTGTTTTCAGGACTATAGCTCTATAATAGAGCTTGAAGTCAGGGATGGTGATGCCTCCGGAAGCTCCTTTATTGTATCGGGTTGTTTTGGCTATCCTGGGTCACTTTTTCTCTATATAAAGTTGAGTATTGTTCTTTCAAGGTTTCTGAAGAATTGGTTGGTATTTTGATGGGGATTGCATTTAATCTGTAGATTGCTTTTAGCAAGATTGCTGTTTATTCTATGTTGATCCTACCTATCCAAGAATATGGGAGATATTTCCATTTTCTGGCAACTTCTTTAATTTTTTCCTTTAAAGACTCAAAGTTCTTGCTATACAGATCTCTTACTTGTTTGGTTAGTGTTACCCCAAGATATTTTATGTTGTTTGTGGCTATTGTAAAGTGTGATGTTTCTCTGATTTCTTTCTCAGCCCTGTTTGTCCTTAATTTCCCCTTTGCACTGATATGTGCACTAGGAAAAAGAAAACCATTAACTTCTGGTAGCCAGAATTAAAAGGTGAGTTTATTCAGCCAAGAAGGGGAGATGATAGTCTCTAAGAAACCACTCCTATCGCTTACTGTGACTGCCATACACTGTAGCATGCCACTAAATATAGCCTGAGATTTCTCCAAAGGAAAGAGAGAGGAGGTGAATGCATAAACTCTGTCATGGTTTTTTTTTTAATCACAAAAGTCCAAACTGACTCTTTCTGGTACAAACATACAGATATACCCATATTTGCAAGAAGTGCTGAGCAGGTTTAAAGGTCATCTCCATATAGGTTTCTTTAATCCTTATTATGCTTAGGCATCAGGAGTGATCAGTGCTACTCTAGGGATTTTCTGTGCTGATTTCTTTAGTGAATTAGAATAGACAAGTTCAGAGCTGCACTCGCACTTGAAGCAGACTGCCCTCACATCTGTAGGCTGCAGAGATGAAATCAAAACTTGCCTATAAAATTGGATTTGTTTGGCTTGATAAATGCCGAATAGGACCTCAGTGGTCAGAGGGACAGACAGCCTGTCTCTATGTAGAAAGGAGTCATTAATACAATGAGACTAACATACTGTTATGCTGAGAACTTATCTCCCTTATGGTCAAGATGATGTCATAGCAGACAGCCATGATACTGTTAGCTGAGGGAATTGATGTCACTTCTGAACAATGCTTATTCCCCACACAAACTTTGGGAAAGTTTCAGTTGGGTTTGATCTGAAGAGGGACATGATGAAGACTGTCCTTGGCTTTGTTCACTTTGGGTTTTAGTGCCAAAGGAGACATAGAGAGCTGGGGGAGAGGAATGAATTCTGATTAAAAGTAAGTGATGATTAAAAGGGAAGTTGTGGATGGGTTTTGGAATGTTGAGTGGTGTCTCCAAAAGTTACTGAAAAAAAAAACAATAGAAAATAACCACCACCCTACATGCAAGGAATATCAAGCCAAACATTTTCCCAGGAAGCAAAACACCCCTTTCACGAATTTCTTTAAATTAGCAAGAATTGGATTAATTAAGACTGATTTAATAAAGTTTTTTTTGAAAACATATTGTTATTCTAATTTATGGACAGAATAGTTGAGTATTCCCTATGAAAACAAAAATTCCACATATAATAGCTTGCTTTTGTTATGGGTCCTGTGTTAATCAGAGATTTATCATGATAATGAATGGATTGTAGTAAGAAGAGGTTTTCTATATAGTTATCTGCACCTGTAGTGTTTGGGCCCAGGTCTGCAAGCATGATAAAATGATATATCATAATGGAATAAAAGGAACAGAAATAGAAAAGGAAGTGAAAGTATTAAGACTCTCTTTTTTCTAACATTTGCTGTTTGATATTAGCAAGTAATAAGAAATCAGAATCTGGAAACTGAGATGTAATGTCTGATGAGAAGAAAGGTATACAATGCTTCAAATCATGCAGCTGTTGCTACACTGCCATTGTCCAGCCACATAGTGTTTCCATTGACAAAGGTTAAGCATGTGGTTAAGATTCCAGATGTGTATACAAGAGCACAAGACTGCTCACCAGGACAAGGGTGGCTTGTGTGGCTCTGACCTCAGGAGTTGACCTATAACACTGATCTCTGCAAATGTTTTGTACCCTGTGCTTGGGCTTCACCAAAGCAACATGGAGCCAACGGACCACATCATGGTTCCCAAAACCATGACAACAGAAGAGCCAAATAGGATTGCTTGTAATGCAGACATTTGATTTTGAGATTTGGCCATAGCACAGTGGTGAAAATCTGTAATCCCTATGCAGTTTCTCACATTTTGCATATCTGTAATGTGCACAGTAATGAAGCCAATTTCCATCACCTGACAGAAACAGCACAGGCTGAGAGAGTGTCCAATGATCCTGGGTCCTCTGTCTTTGAACTTGGCTTTCCTTGGTGTGACCATGATGGCCTGGAAGAAAGTTAAGAGTGATGTGGAGACAACAGATACTCCTCTGGCTACTCTATGGAAATAAAATAGAACTTTATATAGATGGTTTTCTAAAAACTGTGTCTGACCAAAAGCAGCCCTTGTCTGTAGGATTCCTTTACAAAGAAGATCCATGAAGTTAGCTCCAGTCAGGTGTTTGGCAAATAGGTCTGTAGGCCTGGATCTTATCCTAGAAAATCCATCAGTGCAGTCTGGGACAGAAAGAATATCCCATGGCCAGGTCTTTGGATGACATTGTATTTACCTTCATGATTGTCAATGAGTATGAGATCCAATAATCTTGACAGATATTTCAGAATATTACTGTCTCTAGTCCATGCTAAATATTGTTCCTCCAAAAACAAGTGCATTCCACTCTTGAGGAATTAGAATGTGTTTCATTTTCCTAGTACTTTCATGAGTTTTAAAGTATCCTGGCTGTGGCAAAGTTCATCTATACAGCGTCCTTCACTCTCAGTTGTCATATTGCACAGTGCCCCATAGTCAATATGCAGTTCAAATTAATTTCACTCTTTTTACAGAGGTTCCACTGTGAGACTGTTAGAAGTCATTTTATATATTTTAGAAACAGGGAAAGACAGATTAAAATAGAGGAGAATAAAGGTGATCAGAGAGAGAGGGAGAGAGAGAGAGAGAGATTGAGAATAGGACATAGGAGTCAGCTCTGCACCAAGAGTCTGCTAAGATACACAACATAGACATTTATAACCAGGGATAGTAAATGGAAAATGCAGAATTACTTTTACTTTGACTATGTGTAAATTAAAAAAATTAGTTTAAAATGTATGACTTGCAGTTGTCCCAGTCATTTTTTCAGTTAGTATTATGATGTGCTATCTTGTAAGAACAGCAAAATTTACAAAAACTGACTATTTTCAAAATAGTTTTCCATACCCGGAAACATGGGAATGCTCTACTCTGATTTTGCCTATACAATTTAGGAACTTTTTAGTTTTATTTATACATATGAAGCATAGTTATTGAAACCATAAATATATTTGTTGATAACCTACTTCTGTAAGTATGTTAACTGTGAACTACAGAGGATAAATGCTTAGAGGACCAACAGGTTCATTCTCTTACTGTGGATATAAATGGAATATTTAGCATGTGTTACACTGTGGGATTGATCTTTCTATATGATCACACATGTGGAGAATGGACCTTCAAATATCTGGTTAAATAAAATGTCTGGACCACACAGGATATGTAAACCAAAAAGGCAAAGAAAATATTTGGAATCATGTGGAAGATAAACCTGAAACTAACTCACAAAAGTACGTGGTTCAGGAGGTAAATGAGGTGTGTGAGTTAATCCAGGAATAAAATATCCACAAGATGGCTCTGCAAATCACTAGGTTGTGGTTTTTCCTCACTCGGGTGTATGCATAAGTAACTCAGACACCATTGAGAGCTTAGGGTGTACAGTCCTTGCCATGTGTATGGACACAATAAATGAAAGCACAGAGTCACAGAAGGCGAATGTGAAATTGCTTATCCACAGACAACTTTAAATGGGCACCTTTACTTCCTAAAAGAATACAGAAGAAAAAAAAGAATATAGAAGATATTGAAAGCAACAGGAGAACAGTGGAAGAAAAGTAGCTAAACTCACACAAAATCTAGTTACAAGTAAAAACCATGTTTTGCCTACTGGGAGCTTAATTTCCCTGGTCAATGATGCACTTTTCTCCTTCCTTCAATCTACTTTTATCTCCCATCCTTTGCATCTTCTCCCCTCTCATATTCTCTTCTCTCTACTCATGTTTTACTCTCCTTTTGTCTTTTCAACTGTTCTTTGCTCTAATTCTCACTGAATAGTTCTACCTATCCAGGACCAAGTTCTGGGACTCAGAGATTCCACTATAAAAGAAGGTTGAAGCATACCCTTCTACACCATATTTTGTGCTCTGAAATTTTACTAATTTAAGTCCTTTTGCCAACAACCAATTTCACAAAACTTCTGCAATCATTTAGTAACAAAGAACATTATGGACCTTAGATGAACACAATGATGATTGCAAGCTATTTCGTGTACATGGATTAATGTTCAGCCACATTTTTATAGTCTTCTCTGACTTCTAGGGAACACAGAGATACTCACATAACCCAAATGGTTCAACGTCTGAGGGACTACCTTTGTTTCTCAGGATGTCAAAGGAGCAGGGACTCTATCTTGAATTACCTGAAATGCATTCCTGTCAGCAATAATGGGCCAACTCAATGATTCCCCACAAAAGACAAAAGTTGGTATCACAGCAGCAAAATGAGAAAAGGAGAGGAAAGTCCTTGCTAAATTGAGTTTTGCTATGATGAGGGAACAAACAGAAGTTTATTTTATTTTAATGTCTGTAAATGTCACTTTATATGAAACTGTGTAACAGTAGTGCTTTTATGCAAAAATATACTTCACTATGCATATTTCCCTTGTACTCTTCAGATGTCATATTCTTGCTCTGTCCATAGGTCTACATTGTTTACCTGGACAAGTTTGCTTTTGTTTTTATTTATACATAATTTTTTGTATCTATATAGTATCTTTGAACCATACACAGGAAAAGAATGAGTGTGATTCACTTTATAGCCTAGCAAATCTCTATAAATTAATCTGTGTTGTCTAGTGCTGCCTGATACAACTGTACACTAAAACTTCTTCGGCAGCATGGCATCAGAGCAGAACAGATTTTGAAAAGATTTCAAGGCAGAAACTGGAAGTTTGCTGTGACATTGTATATTCTAGAACTACTGATTCTTAAGCAAGGCCTGAACAAGAATAATAATGATAGACATGATAATGTGGGAAGGGGAATCTTATGAATTATTAAATATCAAAAACTTTAAAAGGCCTTGCTTTTATAATTTTCGCTCAGCATCCAAATAAAAGGAACTAGAAATTCGAGAAGGAACTAAAACCTCAGGGACGAAATAATTGAGTCACACAATTACTTCTCTGCATGTTCCTTTGCACTTCTTCTCCTCACTTTCTACTTTCTCTCTACTTTTCCTTTCTTTCTCTGATTCTCCTTTCTTTTTTTCTCTGTTCTTTCACAGTTATGGGAGTACAGATTTACATATATTTGTAACAGTAATTATGTTTACAATACAATGTGAGGTTTAAGTTTCAGAAAGTCAGAAAGGCAGATAAGATTTCCACACACAGCAATAGACTTAAACTTCTAGGAGAAAATTTTAGCAACAATTGCTTAGGGTTGTAAGTCAAGGAAGGTCTAAGTTTAATTTTCACAAGGAACAAAGCCTGGCATCTTCCAGTGCTCTAACCTCAGTGGTGGCACAGGCCTTCAGGAAAGTTTACTTTTCTCTGAGGATGAGCAAATGGACTTATTACCTTTGTGTTTATCTTCTCTGGGGAAACAGGAGGGAGAAGTAAATCTCTGAGCTAAAATCTTGAATTAAGAATCAAGAATTTTCAGAATCTTTTAGTGCCAGTTTAGTTTACATTACTGCATTTCTATCTGCCAGTGAGGTAAAACGAGGACATGCAATATACAGATTCAATGCAGTCCCCATCAAAATCCAACCGCAATTGTTCACAGACCTTGAAATAGCAATTCTTAAATTTCTATTGAAAGAAAGAAGACACAGGATAGCCAAAACAACCCTGTACAATAAAGGAACCTCTGGAGGCATCACCATCCCTGACTTCATGTTCTATTATAGAACTATAGTCCCGAAAGCATCTTGGTATTGGCACAAAAATATACAGGTAGACCAATCGAATCAAGTTGAAAATGTTGATATTAACCCACACACGTATGAAAACCTGATTTTTGACAAAGAAGCTAAAGTTGTACAAGGGAATAAAGAAAACATCTTCAACAAATGGTGCTGGAATAACTGGACACTGGCAATTTAGAAGAGTGCAGATAGATCCCTGTCTGTCGCTATTCACAAAACTTAAGTCCAAATGGATCAAAGTCTCAACATAACTCCAGTGACACTGAACCTATTAGAAGAAAAAGTAGGAAATACCCTTCAATTAATTGGTACAGGATACAACTTCCTGAACATACCACCAGTATCACAGACAGTGACATCAACCATTAATAAATGGCAACTCCTGAAACTGAGAAGCTCTGTAAGGCAAAGGACACAGTCAACAAGACAAAATGTCAGCCCACAGACTGGGAAAACATATTCACCAACCCAACATCTGAAGGAGGGATGATCTCCAAAATTTATAAAGAACTCAAGAAGCTAGTCTCCAAAACACCAAATAATCCAATTAAAACGATGGGTACAAACTAAATAGACAATTCTCAGCAGAGGAATGTAAAATGGCTGAAAGACAAATAAGAAAGTGTTCAACATCCTTAGCCATCAAGGAAATGCAAATCAAAATGACTCTGAGACACCATGTTACTGCTGTCAGAATGGCTAAAATGAAAACACCAATGACAGTTTATGCTGGAGAGGATGTGGAGAAAGGGGAATACTCCACTGCTGATGGGAATGCCAGCTCATACAGCCACTTAGGAAATCAGTATGGCAATTCCTCAGGAAAATGGGAATCAGTCTACCACAAGATCCAGCAATTCCACTATTAGACATATACCCAAAAGAACCACATTCATACAACAAGGACATCTGTTCAACTATATTCATAGCAGCTTTATTTGTAATAGCCAGAACATGGAAGCAACCTAGATGCCCCTCTACTGAAGAATGCATAGAGAAAATTTGGTACATTTACACAATGTAGTACTACTCAGCAGTGGGTGGGGGGCAATGGTGTCATGAAATTTACAGCCAAATCCATGGAACTAGAAGAAACCATTCTGAGTGAGTCAACCCAGTCACAAAAACACAAACATGGCATATACTCACTCATATATGGATTTTAGACATAGAGCAAAGGATTACCAGCCTACAATCCACACCACCAGAGAATCTAGGAAACAAATAATCTAAGAGAGAGATCCACGTTTCCTGGAGAGGGGAAAGGGACATGATCTCTTGATCAAATTGGGAGCATGGGGGAGAGGTGGCATATAGGAAAATGAGAAGGGGAGAAGGGGAGGGTTGAAGAGGGCATGAGGGATAAGGAAGGTCTAGTTGGAGGAAGAATGGAGGAGAGCAAAATAAGAGATACTATAATAGAGGGAAACATTTTAGGTTTACAGAGAAATCAGGCAATAGGGAAATATCTGGAAATCTACAAAGATTTCACCAACTAACCATCTAAGCAACAGAGAAGAGGCTACCTTAAATGCCCTTCCCTAATAATGAGATTGATGTCTAACTTATATGCCATCCTATAACCTTCATCTAGTTGGTGGTGGAAGTAGAAGAAAGCAAAAACAGCAAAACACTGAACTGAACTGGAATCCAGTTGCAGAGAAGGAGGAGTGATGAGCAAAGTGGTCTTGACCAGGATAGTGAAATCCACCGAAACAGCTGACCTGTACAACAGGGAGCTCTTAATCCAGAGACTGATAGCTGGGAAACCAGCATGTGACTGTTCCAGACCCCACGACCTTGGGTGTCAGTGAGGAGATGTCAAAAATATATGGGGCCTCATATAGCAGATCAGTACTTACCCCTAGCATAGGAATTGGGAGACCATTACACATAGAGGGACATTCCCTGAGCCTTGACACAAGGGACTAGTCCCAGGCTCTGTGCCAAAGAATATGACAGACTCTGAAGACCACCTATGGAATGCCTCACCCCCCTGGGGAGCAGAAAAGGTATGGGATACATAGGGTGGGGTAGCAGAGGTAGGGAGACAGAGGGAACTGGGATTGACATGTAAAACAATCAGGTTTCTAATTCAAATTAAAAAATGGAGAAAAAAACAGGACATGCTTATTTTTTCTATTTATTCAGGGAGCTATAAATCAACAATTTCAGGTGTATAGTAATTTTATGTCCTTGGATACCTAGGAACGTCTTAGATGGAATACTTTTGCCTGGGCCCTAAACACTGACAAAATGCCTGTCAATAAGGGTAATGCAGGAAGTCAGATCTCTATAATTGTAATGGAGAAGGGAAAAGGGCCTGATAGTGGGAAACAGTCCTCACACGTAGCTAAGCAATGTAATCAGTAAACTAGGACCTGTTAATTGAGAACAGGTTTTACACATAGCTAGGCAGTGTAATCAGTAAACTCCAAATGCATGGGAGAATTTTTCCCAGGAAATGTTCAGATAGTGCTAAAGAGTGATAAGTACAAACCAAGGTTTTTGAAGAAAGCAATAAACTACGGGAAGAATCTTCAGCAAGGACAGACAATTGATTCACAAGTGTATAATAACAAATAGAACTTTAGTACTGGTGTATTAATTCACAAGAAGAATCCTTACTTTTTCTGAGTTGTCTCATGATGTAATAGCTATATATTTACTGTGGGATCTTTTGGCTTGTAACATTTAACCATAGGCAAAAATAATGCAGACCAAGAAGGAATGTTAAGATTGGGAGAAATAGTCTTCCCCAGGGAGCAACTTCCCAATTGGTCATCAAAAATGAATTGGTCAGCAGACACTTTGTACATAAAAAACTGTGTATGGATTAAGGTCACATTTTTATGTTTAAGTGTGTGTGTATGTGTGTGTGTGTGTGTGTGAGAGAGAGAGAGAGAGAGAGAGAAAGAGAGAGAGAGAGAGAGAGAGAGAGAGAAACATTTGAATAAAGATAAAATGAAGCTGACAAAATTTTACTGTCTATATATTATGGGTTGGAGGCACTAAAGAGGAAATGGAAACTGACAAGTATTCTTAAATCTAAAAAATGAAGATATACATCCTTAAATTTAGAACATTATAAAATTAATTTCTACTACATGATAATAAATTTTCTAATAATGTCCCTTTAATTGTGATATCTTGGTATTCATTTTACACCTAATTCGTTAGATGTTCTCAGATTTGAATGAATATATTTTTAAGCTGACTACTCTGAAATGGGGAAGATTACATACCTGAGAGTTTAGAAATGAATTGAACTCAAACGCAAACAATTTCAAATATCCTAAAAGTGTTTAGGGATCAATGGTCTTTAGGTAGAAATTCCTTATTCCTTATACCATATACTTGAGTTACAGACCATGTAGAATCAAGCCAGCAGGCAACTAGAAGCTGCATCACTACTGGATAGTTTCATAGTGCTGGGAATAATCATAAATCATATCCATATGTGAACCCTAGGAGATATAGCAACAACAAGCCTGGTGCAACAATTTGTGAACACCATGGACATAGCCATAAAAGATATTCATTTTATAATTGAAATCAAAGCCCACTTCTTATAATGAATTTTATGAATGGCACTATTATCAGAGATAAGGGCATGTGGATGAAGAGTAGATAAACCATGGGGAAGAACAAAATTTTATTATTCTGCTGAGTGGATAATAGTAATAAACTGCTTCTTATGCTTGTATCTTTAGTCTAGAGATTAGCATATCTCTCAAGCCTTATTGGGAAATCTTCTTTCATTTATCTATGGTGATTAACACAAAGACCCTCAATTGTTATAGGTGCTTAACACACAACATTCTGGAAGATTCACAATAAAATGCTACCTCTATATTATGCCTTTTCCTCTGACCACCCAGGAATCATCATGGAAGAAGAGGCAAAAAAAAAATGTAAGAACCATAGGTGATTGAAGATCCACAGAAACATGTTTTGCTCAGACTAAACTTGGCATTGTACATATAAATTTATTTGTTAGGACAGTATGCACAAAACCTGCAGTAAATTACACTACACAAAATCACAGCACAGTGGAAGATGTCAGGCATGCATGGGTGCCCCTGAGTTAAGCACAACTAGCATCAGTCACTAGACACAGTTCTTATTTTCTTTTGTTTTGTACGCATGAGATTTAGACAGAGTAATAGTGGGAGGATATAAAAAAGAAAATGATAGTAAAACATGAATTCACTGAACTAAATCTCATATTCATCCATAAAATAATCAAAGATATATTTTATGTACTAAGTGGTATAAATCTTTTATTTTTAAGAAATTATTTGGATTTCTGCTCAAGAAGTCAGTGAAACTGTATCCCCTGAGAAAGAGAAACTTCCTGAACTTTTTTACGAAACAAACCTCAAAGTTTCTAACACCTTTCACAGGAGACTTGATCAGCCTTTATGGATCATGAAAACTCTGTGACTCCTGAAAAGACTGTGTCTCTGTGGAAATATTATCATGAAAGTCCTAAGTACCTTTGTTAATGAGCAACTGAAAGTTTCACGAAGTATTTCTTCTCCCAAAGCTAACCCTTCATTGTCATTGCATGTGAAATGAAATTGTAGTTCTGGAGGGAGATGAGGTCACAGACCTCTATGGAAGGTTTGAGCAGGCTTAAGAGTCAGGAACTGCCCATTTATCACACCATTCTGCAGAGGTGTGAAATCAGGTGAATACTTTGCATTGCAATTGGACCAGAGTAGCCTTTAAAGGAGAGACACCTGGGTAAGTCTCATGTCTGGTGATGGGATTTGCGGATAGGAAAAAGACACATGGAACAGGGAGAGAAAGCAGAAGAATAATAGAATAGCTAAGAAGTATATGAGAAACATAGAAGTGTTCCTATTCTTGTGTCAGTTGCTCTTGGTCCTCACTAATATGTCAGACCCCCACTGAGGGTTTCTGTGGGTACAAAGGATAATGCAGGCCGTCTTTGTAAGTGCTGATGGACTATTGTAATAATTCAATGTGAAAATTCACCTTACTCTCCATGAAGTATTGACCTTCTTTGACATATTTTTCAAGTTGATTTAACCATGGTTTCATGCCCATAGTGAAAATAAAAAGGAAACATAAGAAGCACACAACCCTGGGAAAGTACAGGATATGAATAGGTTTCTGGAGTAAAAAGTATTCTTATGTGACACTACATTTATCATTTCTATAGAGGCAGTAGCAACTTTGTATTGAATGGCCAGTGGTAAATGACTGGTTTGAATCCTCCCCATCTTGAACAATCAGAAACATGTGTGATCATATTAATCTCTCCTGCTTTAATCTTGCTCTAATGTAAAGAAGAATCTGGTCTCATTCCTTCCCTAACTTTTTATTGTTGTTGCTAATAGAACACAGGCCCTTGTGCCCACCTGCCCTGGGCTGGACCTCTCAGCTACTTTTTATCCACATTAGTGCCATGTCCCATTGGACAATATTTAAGGTTTCTCATCATTCTTTATTATTCATTTTGTCACATGTACGTCCTCTATTTTAATGCATTATGATTTTTTCATTATAACAGATAAATCAACATAAGAATTA
This sequence comes from Cricetulus griseus, assembly GCF_003668045.3. Lineage (NCBI taxonomy): Eukaryota > Metazoa > Chordata > Mammalia > Rodentia > Cricetidae > Cricetulus > Cricetulus griseus. The sequence goes on along the minus strand of NC_048602.1, from coordinate 5,862,888 downwards.
TCAAGTTGTGATTGTCCATACCTTTAATATTGTAACTTGTGATTTAGGGGTAGGCAGGACTCCATGAGCATGAAGTCAACAACATCTACATAGTGAGTTCTTTGTTTTTTGTTTTTTGTTTTTTGTTTTTTGTTTTTTTTTTTTTTTGGCTTTTCGAGACAGGCTTTCTCTGTGTAGCTTTGGAGCCTATCCTGGCACTCGCTCTGGAGACCAGGCTGGCCTCGAACTCACAGAGATCCGCCTGCCTCTGCCTCCCGAGTGCTGGAATTATAAGGTGTGCACCACCAACGTCAGGCCAAAGTGAGTTCTAAGACAGCAAAAACTACATAGTAACACCCTGACTTAAAAACAATAACAACAAAAATAGCAAATACATGCAGAATTTTATATCAGTGGTTTTAGTCACTTACTTTTCTCATGCTATTTTTTGTTAACCAAATGCTAGTATTTCCTGTTGTATTTTGAACAGAGAACGAGTGGTGTGTGTGTGTGTGTGTGTGTGTGTGTGTGTGTGTGTGTGTGTGTGTGTGTATAGTTAACTCTATAGATTTTATCTCTGAAATAGTAACAATGCATATTTCTGGTAGAATCATAAACAGCAGGTGTATCGTTTACTTGTGAAATTTATCTGGAAAATGGGAAAACTTCCTATGATTTGAAATCACACTTAGAACCCTATATTTAGCCACAGCCTGGAAAGTTTTATTTGCATTTGCCATTTCCCCGTGGTGTGAAGGATCATGTTGAAATGAAAACTTATTTTTAGAAAGAACTATTATTTATTTATTTTTATTTGGTGTGTCTGAATATTTTGCCTGCATGTATATGTGTGCACTATGGGAATTCAGTGCCTTCTTTGGCCTAAGAGGGTGTCAGTACCTACTGGAACTGGAGTAATTGTGAGACACCATCTTGGTGCTGGGGAAAAAAAAACAAGGTCATCTACAAAAGCAGCAAGATTTCTATGCCAATGAGCCTTTTCTCTATTCCCTTTGGATGAAAACTTTCCCTCAAAACTTACAACTGCCTAACAGCAAATTTAAAAATGTCAGGTGGGGAACAAAAATTGCATATTAGAATTAAATATATGTGAGAGAATCTCTCAAGGCACTGTGATCATAGCCTGAGATTAGTGAGTTTGGGTAACACTAACCATGTTCTTGATGTTTCTGCATCCACTCTGCCTATGAACACCTTTTGGTTTTAAACAGTCACATATCTTCAGTGTTTCTAAGGTCTGATTCTGACATGTCCACATCATAGAGAAATGAAAATCAAGAAATGTGTGAAATTAAGATATCTGTGAGTCAAAATTGTATTTGATATAGGCAATATATGCACTTAACTCCTAAAATTTTTGCCATTTGTTTAGCACGAATAATAAAAATGCAGAGAAAGTTATTGGGAATAAAGCTGAAGATCAGATAAGTAAAGTGGCCAGTCATTAGAGCGTTCTCACCTCTACCAATGTTCAGTCATAAGGGGCCATCTACCAAACCTAAGATGCCACTGCTTTTCACCATACCTCAGACTCTCTCAGCTCCTGTCTCCTCCAGCATTTTATTCCTAACTAGTTCTGGGATTAAAGGTTTGTTATCACCACTGCCTGCCCTATATGGATAGCAAGTGTGGCTAAATTTACATTCTAATGTTCAGGCAAGATTTATTAATCAGATCACAAAAAATATCACCAATTATACAGTCAATTATTAAAAATAAACCAAGTGAATATTTCCGAGTGAGAATATTGGGTTTCACTGGGTGTGCTCAGTATTTTCTATACCATGTGTATAGTGTACTATGACTGTGTAGACAAATATTCATTACCAAAATTGGACAGAATGACCTTATAGATCTGAGCATAGAATTGGTCTCAGAAAATCGTGGTCATATGTCACTTTTTCTTTTCTTTAACATTTCTTCTTATTTCACTACATTGAATGAGGGTGCATGGAAATACTCAATTCTCAAAGATGTGGTACAGATATTTCTTTGTTACTGTCATTCAAGGAATGTTCAAGGCCACAGCAGGACTTTGCATGAAGCATCTTGCCCATACTTGTATTTTTTTCTATCCTCATAGATGCTGCGGGGTAGGTATATTGGGATCAATTTCCTAGAAATGTGCTCACAAACATTTAAACAATTTCCAATATCACTCAGTACAAGTGAGCAAAAAATAATGTCATTTTATGTGGATATTGTTCTGAAAATGTGATACCATGAGTTTCATGTGTATATGTCAGGTGCCACCAATGAACTTAAATCACACTCACTGTCTTCTTCTGTTTTTGATTCACAATGTTTCAATTTAAGGAGTTAAAACTCATAACCATTTATTGCATGAGAATTTCCCAAGTTGAACATAATTTGTAAGAAAGTAGATATAGTAAAAACCAATAGTATAAAGTTTTCAAGACTCTCAATGTATGGGAAATTCTATCATATGTATATTGATTAATTGATTGTGGTGTATCACTGAGCCAATGAGGCTTATTGAAATATTACTGGATTTTAATCTCTAAGATTCTTCAGTGATGAAAATAAGTTTACTTTGTTTATTGTAGTGGCTTGCATAAGCAGCTGTGTTCCTAGTGTGTTTGAGTGCTTGATTAATAGGGTGTGACACTATTAGGAGGTGTGGCATTGTTGGAGCATGTGTGGTTTTAGAGGAATAGTGTCATTGTGGGTGTATGTTTGTGATCCCTTATGCCATTGGACTCTTTAACCCACTCTCTTTTATTCTATCATTTCCTGCCTAAGGAAAGGACTGGTATATGATTATCCCAGATTCCATTTCAATAGAGACAAAGAAACGTTATCCAGTAGCTGCCATTCATCTGATATTGTCCATCTTACCATTCATTGTAGCACTTTTAGCCTTATATTAACCTATTGTGCATTCGGTAAGTTATGGTCATGCCAGATATCCCCTTCTTTCTAACAGACCTCACATTAGTGTATACACATGTCACATGTGTTTGTCTGTGTGGTATCATATTCATAAAGCCATGTCTTAACCTGGTGTGAGTTGTCACATAAAGCATCATTCTAAAGTACTTCGTTCTTTTAATATTTTTTCTTATCTAAGACTGTTCTAGGGTGAAGATCCAAAGACCACTCGGCATGATGAAAATCCAAAGTTAGAGTCTGTATTAATTAGATTTGGTTACCATATGGATGGAAACAATTCTCTCAGTTCATTTTACAAGGAGATTTCAAAGCAAACAAACTCGAGTAAATATATCCTCATTGGTTACTCACAAGTGTGCATGGAGAGTAAGCAATCAAGCAGTTAAAAAGAAGTAAAAACTTGCATTTATTCTATGGTATTTGACTTTCTGTTCTAGAACAGATTTGGGTACTTTTACAATGGACTTTTCATGGAGGGAGGAGAAAGGGGAGAGTTAGTTTCAGCTTAAATTAAAAATGGGTCTGCCTGAGTCAAGATAAGGGAAACTTTTCCATGTCAAAAAAATAGAAATATTCTTAGTGGTATTATGCATTTTTCATTCCATAGCTTTTATTTTAGTTGAGATACATAAGTATTGATATATTTAATTTTTATCAGCATTAATGAAGTTGTTTTCTTTAATACCGTAAACAGAAAATATCAAAATATTCTGGAAATCTTGCATTATATTTGTTCTACAGGCTGTTGGTCTTCATTGTTTCTCATGGGCCAATGTCACATCATTGTAAATGTTCAGTTTTCTATGAAACATGATGGATATTCTGCCATCACTATGAACATTCAGAAAAATTTCTCATTCTCACACTAACATACATGGGAAGTAACTACTCCTATCAAGCATTAGGATGACATATTTTAAGTGATTGGGGCTGGCCTTGAATACCTGAGCTTTTTGAGAGCTTCTTTGAGACCGTGTGATTCAGTCTCTAAGTAGCCTATCAATTAAAGTCCTCTCCCTTCACTGCAGTCTTAAATACTTGTCAGTATTTATTTGACCAGAAGAATAGCAGATCCATCTTCTAAAGGAAATTGTGACAAATCACAGAATGGACTTCTGGAATCTGGCAATCAGATTTATTTACTTATCACAAATTACAGCTGGAAGTCTGGGAAATTTCTTTCTAATTTTCTACTACCTATCCCTTTACTGGAGAAAACACAGAGTAAAGCCCACTGATTTGATTCTCATGCACCTAATGGCAGCCAATGCCTTGATCATTCTTTCCACAGGAGTGCCCCAAGCAATGGCAGATTGTGGATTTAAGCATTTCTTGAATGATTTTGGATGCAAGCTCCTGGTGTACATTCAAGGAATTGGTAGGAGTATGTCAATTGGAACCACCTGCCTCTTGAGTGTCTTCCAGGCCTTGACCATTAGTCCCAGGAAATCAGGTTGCAAGGATCAGAAAGTCAAAGTTGAGAAGAACATTCACTGCCACATCTCCCTCCTCTGGATCCTATACATATTGATAAATTTCATTTATTATGCATACACATTTGTCAAGAGAGATAACAAAAATGTGACAAGAAAACGAGATATTGGTTATTGCTCCATTGTAAGGTGGGATGAAATTGGCTCTTCAATCTATGTAGCACTGGTGGTTTGCCCTGAAGTGTTCTTTTCTGTGATCATGGCCTGGTCCAGTGGTTCCATGATTGAAATTCTCTACAGGCACAAACAGAGGGTTCAACACATCCACAGCACCCATGGTTCTAGCAAAAAGTCCCCTGAATCCAGAGTCACCCAGAATATTTTGATCCTTGTGTCTACCTTTCTAGCTTTTTATACTCTGTCCTCCATCTTAAGAGGCTACCTTACTCTTTTATATAATCATAATTGGTGGCTGGTGAACATTAATCGGATCACTTCTCTCTGTTTTCCATCATTTGTGCCCTTTGTTCTCATCTATCGGTACTCTATTGTACCCAGGTTGTTAGGTCTGGATAAGGAATAAAAATCATTTAATGTCATTTAAGCATGTAAATGATGTTTTGTTTGCTATGCAGTTGTTTACTCACCAGTCACCTCAATACAGAATGATAAGTAGGTGGCACAGTGCCTTTTTAAGATTGGCTGAAATGGAATATGATAGTTTTGTCAGCTGTGTGGATCAGCAGTGGAATGATCCAACCCTATACTGTGTTACCCATTGTACTATTAAACTTGAAGCTTTGAGAGTCTCTCATTTTCTCTCCTGATGTTTACAGGATCCAGCAAAAAGATGTCAATAAAAACGTCATTCTTGTGGCTTTCATTCTATCAGGGAAACTTGGTTGCTTGGTGACTTCACATACAGGACCGTGTAGTCTATAACTGCACAAATACTGAAATGGGGCCTATCCATGAACTTGTGACTGAGGCTCAGGTTTCAACACAACTGCTCTAGCCAGAAACATTAGAAGAAAAGAAGATGATTAATATCTTTTATCTTGTACAAAAATCAGTACAAAATGACTGATGGTTTGCTTTTAATACTCAGTTTTGTTTCCTAGTATTTTACTGAGAATTTTAGCATCATCAAGGACATTGACTTGTACATTTCCTTTGCTCTAAATTTGCTTTTATCTGGTTTGGCATCAGTATAATGGTGGCTTCACCAAAATAGTTTGAAAGAAATTAATACCGCTACTCTAGAAATCAGTTCTGGGGTTTCACAACAAAACTAAAAATTGAAGTAATATTTGACCTAGGCAATCCACTCTTGTGCATATACCTAGGAACCTCATATCATGCCCTAGAAATACTTTTGCATACAATTTCATTTCCCTTCTATGTACCACAACAATCAAATGGGGCTACTTACATGTCCGTAAACAGATCAACTGACGATAAAATGTCAGTTCATGTGAAAAATGGAATATTGATTGACAACAGTAAAAGATGAAATCCCAAAATGTGTAGGAGAATTGATGGAATGATAAAGGATACTATTAAGCCAGGTCACAAATCTGATAAGGAAAATAGAAAAGTCACATAGTTTCCATCATATTCAGATCCTATCCAACAATTCCAACAATGGAATCTTGAAATTTGCGGGAAAATGATTGGAACTAGAAGAAACCAATCTGTGCGAGGTAATCCAATCACAAAAAGACAAACATGGTATGTACTCAATCATATGTGAATTTTAGACATAGAGTATAGGATTACCAGCCTACAATCCACACTGCCATAGAAGCTAGTAAACAAGGAGGACCCTAAGAGAGACAAACATGGTCCCCTGGAGAAGGGGAAAGGGTCAAGATCCCCTGAGCAAATTGGGAGCAGGGGAAGAGGGGGAGGTAGCTAGGAGAATGAGAAGGAGAGAAGAGGAGGGATGCAGAGGACATGAGGGAGCAGACAGGTTGAGTCAGGGGAAGAATAGAAGATAACAAGAAAGGAGACACCATAATAGAGGGAGACATTTTAGGTTTGCAGAGGAATCAGGCACTAGGGAAATATCTGGAGATCTACAAAGATATCACCAAATAACAATCTAATCAACAGAGGAGAGGCTACCTTAAATGCCCTCCCTTGATAATGAGCTTGATGACTGACTTATATGCCACCTGATTGCCCTCATCCAGCAGCTGGTGGAAGTAGAAGCAGACACCAATAACTAGTTACCGAACTGAACTGGAACCCAGATACAGAGAAGGACCAGTGAAGAGCACAGAGGTCCAGACCATGCTGGTAAAACCCACAGAAACAGCTGATCTGAACATCAGGGAACTCTTGCTCCCAAGACTGATAGCTGGAATACCAGCATGGGACTGATCCAGACCCCAGGAACATGGCTTCCAGTGAGGAATCCTGAGAAATCTATGTGACCTCCTGTAGTTGTTCAGTACTTATCCCTAGCATACATGTGGAATTTGAAAGTCCATTCCACATAGAGGAATACTCCCTGAGCCAAGACACATGGGGGTGGGCCTAGGCCCTATCCCAAAGGATATGATAGACTCTGATGACACCCTATGAAAGGCCTCACCATCCAGGGGGAGCAAAAAGGATATGTCATCAATAGGATTTTGGTTGGGGGTGGGTGCTAGGGGAGGAGAGGAGGAAGAAGGGAACTGAGATTGTCATGTAAAAGAATCTTGTTTCCAATTCAAATAAAAAATCTAAGAAAAAAAAAGCTTTCTAGGGAGAAACCGGAAGTTTGCTGTGAGATAATACCTTCTAGAAATACAGATTCCTAAACAAGACCTGAACAAGGATAATAATGATAGATATGATAATGTGGGAAGGGAGAATCTCATGAATTATTAACAATCAAAAACTTTAAAAAGCATTGCTTTTAAAATTTTCACTCAGCATCCAAAAAAAAAGAAGAAACTACAAAGTAAAGGATCTAAAATCTGAGGGAAGAAATAATTGTCTCACACACAATTACTTCTCTGCATGTTCCTTTATACTTCTTCTTCTCACTTTATCCTTTCTCTCTACTTTTTCATTCTCTGATTCTCCTTTCTCTGTTTCTCTGTTCTTTCCCAGTTCTTGGGAGTACAGGTGTACATATATTTGTAACAGTAATTATGTTTACAATGTAATGTGAATTTGAGTTTCTGAGAGTCAGAAAGGCAGATAAGATTTCCACACACAGCAATAAACTAAAACTTCTAGGTGTAACAATAAGTCTTTAGTCCATGCTGTCCAAGTCCTGCTACCATGTGGGCACTTTCTGCCAGCCCGCCCATGTTCTGCCCACTGCCACGTGAAGGTCCCAAGTAATGCACTGAGAATTATATTAGGTAGAAATGCTGTTTGGCCAATGACTAGGATTTCTCATCTGCTATCTTAGTGTTAATTATCATAAATCTATATATTTTATAAGACTTATCTAATGTAGGATGCCTTCTGCTGGTGCTCCCTCTTGCCAGAAAATCACATGGTGACTCCAGAGCAGAGACGAGGAGGAAGAGAGAGAAGGTATGACTTCCTTCTTGCCCTTGCTTATATATGAGTCTCCCCGCTATGTCACTACCTGCCTGTATCACCACTTCTTTACCACATTTCTCAGAATCTTCCTTGACTCCTGGTCCCTCTTAACTTGCTGCCTCATTGGCCAAACAGTACTTTATTTATCATCCGATAAGACAAACACCTACACAGAAGCACTTGCCCCATCATCTACTCTTTTCTATCTAAAAAAAAAAGGAATGACTTATCTTTTATAATAACTGAATAAAGTTATGACCATAACTACCTGTCTTCAACTCCATCAGAGATCACAGAAAGATCGTATTCAAACTCTAGAATTGACAGAGACATCTCGATACCTGGACAGTAACCCAAACTCCTCTGTAATGCTGGGGCATCCATCTTCAGCCCATAGGCCACAGTGTGTCTGGCACACTTCTCCATTTCAGTAGGAACCCTTCAGGACTGTCCATCTTGTTCTGCAAGTTCAGCAGTCACGTGTTTGTGGGTCCTGCATGTCCAGTTTATACAGCAACAAACAGTGCAGGCAAGAGTAATTTCTTGCCCAAATGGTTAATCTTGCCATGTTGAAGGCAAACTCCTTCTGCGATGCCCATCCTCCTTTCTGACATACTTGGTGTGCCAGGAGCAGTTACATCTCACTGTCAAGAAAAATCCTCAACTATTTAAATGCCATATATTCTGTATGTCTTTGAAAGATTTAAAGAATATCCCTCTCAAATACATCTTTGTATATCTACAAAACCTAACAAACCTAATTATAATTTTTCACTATTACAGGTGACTATATAATCTGTATTTCATTATGCATATCATTTTAAAAGATATGTATAAACATAATGCAAAAACAAGAAGAGACATATACATATCACAAAATTTAAATTAAAGTTGTATCAATAAATACCAATGCAAAGAATTCATTCCTGTATCGTATTCCCCCCCCTTTTTAAAAAAAGAGATTGAGTGTGATCATTACCATTTATAACAAATCCCATTTAAATGAAACCAAACATTTTAAAACAATATTTGGGAATTTGGGGGTTGTTCATTCCAAACTGCTTCCTTCTGGTTAGGGGTGATGTCCATACAATGGTGATCATGATGAAACACATAAATCTGGCCATAGTCATCTATGGCTGCATCATCTCAGCTGTTTTGGATGTAGGATCATATGGGCCACTGCTTCAGGGTGTCTTGCTTGATCAAAACATATGAGTCTGGAAGGAATCCACAGCTTTTTATTTTCTGTAGAAACACAAGGAGAAACTCTTTTTCCAAGTAGTCTGTTGTTAGACTTAAATTTTGATGTCAAAACATTTTTTAAAATGTTTAGTTGGATTAATTTAGCAGCACTTATAATCAGATGTATTTTAGCAGCTTTAACTCTTTCCTCGGCAATCAAACAATTTAAAGACAATAATATAGCATATAGTATCCAGAATCTCTGTGTGTTTTCCATCTTTATGTGGCTTTTCTGTTATTCTATTTTTACTTTTGTTTGTTTCTTTTTTCTGTAGACAGGGTTTCTTTGTGAAAATCTGACTTCCTCTGATTTCGGAGTGCTGGGATTAAAGGCATGTGCCACCAACACCCAGCTACTCTATTTTTTATTTTTTCTTGCTCTTTTTCTCTCACATGCCTATATATATATATATATATATATATATATATATATATATTGTAAACATTTAGAGGTTTTGCTTTATGTGAAGCTGTCTTTACTGTAAATCTTTGCCTTTTTCTGGACACCAGTCTTTGAACTGTTAAACAATACCAACAAAATTAAAGCAGTGGGGCTTTCCTAGCCACTGATTTCCAAGATGGCAGAGGTACATTTACCATCAGCTCTGAGAGCTGTGCGGTCACTACCACTGCCAGATGCATGGGGCATGAACCCACATCAAAAGTCTCATGTTCTACTGACTGAGCTAGCCTTGCCTCTTAAACTGGAGCCCAGCAATTTTTTTCCACTTAGGGTGAGTCAGAAAATCTCTATTAAAGGAAACTGCTCTAGTCTCTGCTTGTCTCTAACAAAACAAAACCAGACAAGAAAATACTGCTAACAAGAAGGCATGCTTGTCTCTGTTCTTTTGCTTCCAAAATGACTTTTTATGCTTTTGTGAAGTTTACATGGAAGTTGGTAACACCACCGCCAGCTGCCTGGGTTCTGTTGCTGCTTGACTAGTCACAGGAAGGTGGCTCAAGGCGGTGAGAATGCAGAATCCTAACCCTAGAACTCTCGAGGGCTTCAGGCAAACTTGGGGTTGCCCAGTTCAACCCCCAAGAGCACACACTGAGCCAGCATAATGAAGATGATCTGATGAGATGCAGAAGCTCCACACGGGTAGTAGGTTCCCCTCTTCCTCTGTGAACCTCGGGGCATGGGGTGATCCCATTCACTGACACCACTCTGTAACAATAAGTCTTTCCACTCCGCCACCCAAGCCCTGCTGCCACATTAGCACTTTCTGCCACACCACCCAAGTTCCACCCGCCATCATATTGTGCTCCCAAATAACACACAGACTTATATTATGTACAAATGCTGCTTGGCCAATGACTAGGATTTCTCATCAGCTAGTTCAGTCCTAATTATCATAAAACAAAATATTTTATAAGGCTTATCTTATGTAGGATGCCTTCCACTGGTATCCTCTTCCTGGGATTATGTAGCAACTCAGTGCAGACAGCAGGAGGAAGAGCAAAAGGGGATGACCTCTGTCTTGCCCTTGCTTATATATGAGTCTCCCAGTTATGTCACTTCCTGCCTGGATCACCACTTCTTTATTTCATCTAGGAAAAGATTTTAGCAACAATTGCTTAGGGCTATAAGTCAAGGAAGGTCTAAGTTTAATTTTCACAATAAACAAAGCCTGGCACTTTCCAGTGCTCTAACCTCAGTGGTGGCACAGGCCTTCAGGAAAGTTTACTTTTCTGTGAGGATGAGCAAATGGACTCATTAACTTTGGCTTTATCTTCTCTAGGGAACCAGGAGGGAGCAGTAAATGTCTGAGCTAAAATCTTGAGTTAAAAATTAAGATTTTCAGAATCTTTTAGTGTTAGGTTAGTTTAGGTTATTGCTTTTCTATGTGCCAGTGAGGTAAAACCAGGGCATTCAATCTCCAGATTCAATGAAATCCCCATCAAAATCCAAGCTCAATTCTTCAAAGACCTTGAAAGAACAGTTGTCAACTTTATATGGATAAACAAAAGACCCAGCATAGCCAAAACAACCCTGTACAATAAGGGAACCTCTTGAGGTATCACCATCCCTGACTTCAAGCTACATTACAGAGCTATAGGTATGAGAACATCTTGGTATTGGCCCAAAAATAGACAGGTAGACCAATGGAATCAAGTTGAAAACCCTGATATTAACCCAGACACCTACGAACACCTGATTTTTGACAAAGCAACTAACGCTATACAATGGAATAAAGAAAGGATCTTCAACAAATGGTGCTGGCATAACTGGATGGTAACATGCAGAAGGCTATGGATAGATTCATGTCTATTGCCATACATAAAATGTAAGTCCAAATGGATCAAAAACCTCAATATAAATCCAGCCACAATGAACCTATTAGAGGAGAAAGTGGGACATACCCTTGAACGAATTGGTACAGGAGACTGCTTCTTGAATAATACACCAGTAGCACAGACACTGGGATAGACAATTAATAAATGATACCTCCTTAAACTGAGAAGCTTCTGTAAGACAAAGGGCACAGTCAACAAGACAGAACTGCAGCCCACATGTGGGAAAAGACATTCACCAACTTCACATCCTAAGGAGGTTTGATGTCCAAAATTTATAAAGAACTCAAGAAGCTAGTCTTCAAAACAAAAAATAATTCAATTAAAAAGTGGGGTACAGAACTAAATAGACAATGCTCAATAGAGGAATCTAAACTGGCTGAAAGACACATAAGAAAATGCTCAACATCCTTAGCCATCAGGAAAATGCAAATCAAAAGAACACTGAGACACCATATTACTCCTCTCAGAAGGGCTAATCTAAAAAACAGCAATGACAGTTTATGCTGGAGAGGATTCGAGATAGGGGAACACTCCTCCACTGCTGGGGGGAGTGCCAGCTCATACTGCCACTTTGGAATTTAGTAGGACAATTCCCCAGGAAAATGGGAATCAGTCTTCCCTAAGATCTAGCAATTCTACTCTTAGGCATATACCCAAAGAATGCAAATTCATGCAATAAGGGCATATTTTCAACTATTCATAGCAGAACTATTTGCAATAGCCATAACCTGGAAGCAATCTAGATGCCCCTCACCTGAAAAATAGATAGAAAAAAAGTGGTACATTTACACAATGGGGTACTACTTACTGATTGTAAAATACATGGAATTTTGGAATTCACAGTCAAATGAATGGAACTAGAAGAAACCAACCCGAGTGAGGTAACCCAGTATCAAAAAGATAAACATGATATGTACTCACAAATATATGATTTTTGGACATAGAGCAAAGCATTACCAGTCTACCATCCACACTGCCAGAGGAGCTAGGAAACAAGTAGTACCCCAAGGGAAGATTGCATGGTCCCTCCAAGAAGGGGAGGGGGACAAGAACCCCTGAACCAAGTGGGAGCAAGGGGGTAGAGAGGAAGGTGGTGGGAAGGGAAGAAGCAGGTGGGGGAAAAGAACAAGAGGACTGAGACAGGGGAGGAATATAGGAGGGCAAGAAGGAGATGCCTCAATAAAGGGAGACAGTATAGGGTTTTACAGAGGTCTGGCACAGGGGAAATGTTAGGAGATCCACAGGGTTGACCTGAACTGATAATCCAAGTAGTGGTGGAGATGATGCCATTGATGCCCTTCCCCTATAGTGAGATTGGTGTCTACTTTGGTTACCATTCTTAGAGCCTTCATCCAGTAGCTGCTTGAAGCAGAAACCAGCATCCACAGCTAAGCACTGAACCATACACCTGGAATCCAGTTGTGGAGAGGGAGGGGGAATGAGCAAAACAGCGAAGACAGTGCTGCAGAAACAGTGGACCTGACTTATTGGGAGCATGGAGACCCTAGTCATAATGCTTGGGAAACCGAATTGGACCAAACCAAGCCCTCTGAATGTGAGTGCCAGATAGGAGGCCAAGACAGTCTATGGTACCTCTAACAGTGGAGCTAGTCTTTAAGCCTAAAGCACAAATGAACTTAGGGAGCCCATTCCCTATGGAGAGATACTATTTCAGCCCAGATACAGCAAGAAGGGCCTAGTCCCTCCCCCAAATGATATGACAGACTTTGAAGGTCCCTGGTAGAGGGCCTCATTATCCCTGTGTAGGATTTGGGGGATGCGTTGGGGGGATTGGTAGGTAACTTGGAAGGATGGGAGGACAAGTGACTGGGGGGGCAAGAAAGAGAAGAAAAAAAAGAAAATCTACTTATGTTTTTGGTTATGAGACTAGCCTTTAGTGACTGAGCCATAGAAAATTTCTCAGGAATCCATAAGGATGACCCCTTTTAGGATTCCTAGCTATAGTAGAGTGGCTGTCCACTTAAACAGATTACTGACTACACCAATTGTCATCATAGAACCTACATCCAGTAACTGATAGAAGCAAATGCAGTGAGCCGACCCATAGACAAGTACTGGGCTGAGCTCCTGGAGTTCATGTAAAGATAGGAAGGAGGGATCATATGAACAAGGAGGTCTAGACCATAATAGGGAAAGACACACAGACAATTGACCTAAGCTAGAGGGAGCTCATGGATTATGCGTTGACAACTGGGGAAACTGTGTGGGACCAACCTAGACCCTGTGAATATGGCTGGCAGTCATGAGACTTGATTGGGCAGTGGGTGGTCTGGCAGTGACACCAGGACTTATACCCAGGGGCATGAACCGGCTTTTTGGATCCCACTCCCTATGGTAGAATACCTTGCTCAGCCTTGATACAGGGGGGAGGGCACAGTCCTGATTCACCTTTATACAACAGAGTTTGTTATCTACCCAAAGAAGGCTTTACCCCTTCTGAGGAATAGATGTGGGGTTGTGAAGGATGGGAAGCAGGGGGAAGTCTAGAGAAGGGGAGAGAGGGGGAACTGGGGTTGGTATGTAAAATGAAAAATAAACTATTTTAAATAGAAAAAATAAAGATATACAGACTTTAATTTAGAATGTTATAAAATTAATTTGTACTACATAATACTAAGTATCCTAATACTGTCCTTTCTAATTGTGATATCATGCTTTTCCCTTTACTCTTACTTCATTAGCTGTTCTCAGGTTTTTAAGCAGACTACTAGAAAATGGGGAAGATTAAATATCTGACAATTTAAAAATAAATTGAGCACAAACACAAGCACTTTCAATATCCTATAATGTTTAGGGCATTATGGTCTTCAGATCGAACTTCCTTATTCCTGAAGATAGCCTATACTTGAGTCATATAGTACGAGCAATCAAGCATGCAATCAACTGGAAGCTTCATCATTTCTGGATGTTTTTCATAGTGCTGGGAGTAATCATGTATCTTATCCAGGTGTGAACCCTGAGAAGTATAACAACAACAAGCCTGATGCAACAATTTTGTGAACACCATGAAAGTAACCAACTATGTTATAACTGAAATTAAAGCTCACTTCTTATGATGAAATGTGTGCATGGCACTATATCAGAGATAAGGGCATGTGGATAGAGAGTACGTAAACCAAGGGGAAGAACGTAATATTATTATTCTGCTGAGTGGATAATATTAATAAACTGCTTACTATGCTTTTATATTTATACTAGAGATTAGAATATATCTAAACCCTTATTATTGATTAACACACAGGACCTCAATTGTTATAGGTCTTAACCCATTGGACTCTGGAAGATTCACAATAAAATGCTACATCTGTATTACGCCTTTTCCTCTGAACATTCAACAATCATCATGGAAGAAGAGACAGAAAGAATGTAAGAACCATAGGTGATTGAAAATTCACAGAAACAGGTTTTGTTCAGACTATACAATGCATTGCATATATAAATCTACTTGTTAGGACAGTATGCACAAAACCTGCAGTAAATTAGGCTAGGCAAAACCACAGCACAGTGGCAAGTGTCAGACATCCAGAGGTGCCGCAGAATTAAGTACAACTAGCACCAGTCAGTAGACTCACTGTTTATTTTCTTTTGTTTTGAACACATGCGATTTACACGGAGTAGAAGAAGGAGGTTATAAAAAGAAAATGATAGTAAATATAGGGCATTCACTGAACTAAAACTCATATTCATCCATGAAATAATCGAAATATTTTGCTTTTATATACTAAGTTGTATAAATATTTTATTTTTAAAAAACTATTTGGATTCCTGCTCAAGTAGTCTATGAAACCTGTGTCAACTGAAAAAGAGAAACTTCCTGAACTTTGTTATAAAATGAACCTCAAAGTCTGTACTGCCTTCCACAGGAGACTTGATCAGCCTTCATAGATCATAAACACTCTGTGACTCCTGAAAAGACTGTCTGTGTGGAGATATTTTCATTAAAGTTCTAAGTACCTTTCTTTGTTAATGAGCAATGGAAAAAGTTTCATGAATTATTTTGTCCTCCAAAACTAGAACTCCATTACTACTGCAGGTGACACAAAAATTGTAGCTCTGGAGGGAGATGAGGTCACAGACCTCTATGGAAGGTGTGAGCAGACTTTCTTACAACTTCTTCTTAAGAGTCAGGAACTGCCCAATTATCCCACCATTCTGCAGAGACATAAAGTCAGGTGAATACTTTGCAATGCAGTTGGAACAGAAGAGACTTGAGAAGAGAGAGTCCTCAGTAAGTGCTCATGTCTGGTAATGGGAATTTGAGCTAGAAACAGATCTATGGAACAGATAGTGATGGCAGAAGAATAATAACATAACTACTAAGTGGCTTAAAAATGTAGAAGTGGTCCTAATCTTGTGCCTGTTCCTGTTGGTCCTCACTGTAGTGTCAGTCCCCCACTGAGGGTTAATGTCAGTACAGGAAGATAATGCAGGCCATCTTTGTGAGTGCTGAAGGACTATTGTAATAATTCAATGTGAAAATTCACTTTTTACACTCCATGAAGTACTATCTTCTTTGAAGTATTATTAAATTTGTCTCACCCATAGTGACATTAAAATGGAAATATAAGAAATATAAGAAGCACAATCCCTGGGAAGGTGCAGGATGTGAATAGGTTTCTGGAACAAAGTATTCTTATGTAACACTACATTTATCATCTGTTTATAGAGGCAGTAGCAACTGTGTTGAATGGCCGGTGGTAAATGACTGGTTTGAATCCTCTCCCTTTAGTATAATGTTAAGAATGGAGACATATAAAATAGTGTTAAGTGATGACCTGGTGAAATGATCCATTGGGCAATTAAAGAGGCTCTATACATAGTTATTTTTACATTTTCTACTCCGCCATTTGTTCATTAATTTGGTTCAAGGGCCATAAATTGTAATTTCCAGTGACAATGGAAAACCCTAAAGCAATATTGTATGTTTTCCGAATGGCTATTCTACCTGTATCAAAGTTCAGTGAAATGTACAGATTTTTGTCATGGGCAAATGTCATTATGGTAGGCTATTTCATTGTTGCTCTTTAATGCTTGTATTTGTGAGTTCATTGCAATAACCCAATATTATTTTAAAGTGAAATCATCACAGTTTTTTAAGCATGCAAGGATGGTTCCATATATAACCATTAGTAAATGTAATGCCTTATACATCTGGACTCCATGATAGGAATAACATCATGTTATATTACATGCCAGAAAATGTTTTTCTTTTTTGAACGTATTGTGGAAAATAAATTCTCATACAATATATCATGATTACAGTTTATTCTCCCTCAACACTTCCCAGCTCCTCCCAACCACCTCTTTCATGCAGATCCACTCCTTTCTGCCTTTAGGAAAGAACAGGCTTCAACTACACAACAAGGGAAGATAACAAAATAAAATACTATATTCTAAAACCATCAAGGGCAAGTTGAAAAAGGAAAACCAACAAAAGGAAACAGCCCTAGAGAGGGCCCAAGAATCTGAGATCTACTCATTCATGTATCATGAATCTCATAAAAATATTTAAGTGAAAGTTCTTTCATTTTGTTTTAGTCTCTTTATTCATGTGAGATTTGCTTATTTGATTTTGATGGCCTTGTTCTCAAATTGTCATACATACCTCTGGCTTCTATGCCCTCCCTGTCTCCTGTTCCTTTGGATCCCTGTAGAATGAGAAGAAGAAGAAGAAGAAGAAGAAGAGGAAGAAGAAGAAGAAGAAGAGGAAGAAGAAGAAGAAGAAGAAGAAGAAGAGGAGGAGGAGGAGGAGGAGGAGGAGGAGGAGGAGGAGGAAGAAGAGAAAGAGAAAGAGAATGAGAACGAGAAAGAGAAAGAGAAAGAGGAAGAGAAAGAGAAAGAGGAAGAGGAAGAAAAAACAACCAGAAATGGATATTGGAGTTTAAGGTTTAAGCTAAAGATTAGAAAAGCAAAGCAGCCAAGCCACTATCTCTTATATCTAGCTCAGATTGAAATGGCAATCCTGTCTCCACCAACCCTTAGAATACAAGCTCAGACTGCTGCCTCTTCTCAACATACCCGGAGATTAACTCTCACATGAGACTATTTATTCCTTTAATACCTTCCTAGTCCTGGGATAAAGATGTGCCTCACCATTTCCTAATTTGTATACCTTGCGACTAACTGGCTCTGCTTCCTGAAAATGCAGGCAAGCTTTCTTCAATCATAAATAATATGTCACCACAATTCCCTTTTTTTGACTATTACATAAAGAAGAAGGTTACAACTAGCATTAAAAACTATATACAATGAGTACAATAAGTATATGTAATACTTACAGGCAGTAAGTACATCAACAATATCTAGTCATTTGCATTTGACAAATTCAGAGAAAATATCCAGAGGAAGATTGTAAAAACCACAAGGGTTCTGGGCACATTGTAGTAGCTATTGATCCGTAGGACTGCTGAAGGAGTGAAAATAAGGACTTTTAGGTTGATGTAGAATTGGGAAATAGCAGTCACAGAGACAGTTTTGTAAAGAAGACAAACTATATTAATATTGAGAGAGATTTCATCTAGGGGATAAGAGACCTCCTCAAGGGATTCTGGCTCATACATCTAGTAGTCTCCTTTGGTATCTCTGTACTCCAGAATCCTTGTCTTCCTGCCTGTACTGACCAGCCTTGGTCTCTTTTCCAAAGACAGCCATTTGGCTAAGTTTGTACTTTCCAGGCAATGGGGTTTAGAGGTGGTGATTCTCTGGAACAATGAGGAGCCCTCTTTAAAGGGGACAGTGTCTGTTTTACAGATTGGCCTTACTTCATCTGGTCCTTCTTCAGTGTATTGAGTAGTGGAAGGAAACCCTGTGGGCAGAGCTCAGAGGAACCTAATCTTATGTTTTCCCTGGGAACACTTGTGTCCTGACCTGCAGGATGTCAACCCGGGGCAAGAGAGTCAGGGATAGGGAATGGAGACAAGAGACACAGAAAGAACAACCACAAGATCAAGTGGCAAACTTGACTTTCTTGGGCTAGCTTATATAGTCAGTATACAGGGAGGGGCAGAATGGGTTGTTTGCGCATCAGGTGTTAATATAGGCAGGATATTAGGAAGCCACAAAGAGGATGTTTGGCAGGGTAAAGAGTTCATGACTAAGAGCTCCAGGAAGGGTTGAGTAGGTGACTGAGCCTGTGGGTTGAGGACTCGGTCAAGGTGTTTCTTTTCTTGAGCTGAGGTTCTAAGGAGCTGCTACGTAAAGGTTAACTATGTGCCCTGCCAAGCCTGGCCTAGGATCTCATGCCCAGCCCTGAGACTTGGCTCCCAACACACTTGCAAACCTGCTTCAACACTTACATGCACAGTGAGAATAGTAACATTAGAGAGCAGATGTTGTGAATGCCAGGATGACACCATTAGAGATGAGGGTTAGAGAGATGGGGTAACCCACAGTCCACTTATTCTGTACAAGCAGGTTAAGGGCAGGTTTTCTGTCATTCACATTCACTGACAAAGGTCATCTTGCCTCCTGATTTACAGTTCCATTTCTCCATGAAGGAGCATGAAGCCCACTTGTCTCAGAACATGTCCTCAAGTGAAGTCATTAAGAAACAAGAAGACAAACTCACAGTAATATGCGATAGTTCCTCACAGTTATTCCATTGTGTGAGCAATGGTTTTCTCCTTTAACCTTGTGGACCCTCAAATAGAATTCAGTTCTCAGATTGGGGGAAGTAGGAAGGGCTCTTGCATGCTAAGTCATTTCTATGGCCCCTTTCACACTTTTGAAATATGCTCCAAGTACTTGCAAGTAAAAAGGGGGTGATATGACTTCTGATGGAAGCTGAGTACTGGAATATCCACAGATAGGGCAAATGTTTTCCAATGAGTTAACTCAAAATGACTGTAGGAAGGGAAGCAAGTGGACTTGCAGAATCGGGTTTTACAGGTTAGTAAAAAAATATCTGTGAAAATGGAGGTAATGGGACTACACTGGTCAAATTGGATTCACTGTTCGTTTATGTTTACTGTAATATGGTACTGAAGAGTAGGTGTCCATGCACAAAGGCCTAAATGATGGCAGGGTGAATCCTGATGTCTGCTTGACAACTCCTGTGCAACCTTAAAACCACTAACTATGTAGCTATGCAGTGTGCTGCCTTTGATGCCAGGAGAAACTGCTTATTCTAGACTATGGCCAGGCATTATGCTGTTTTTCACATTGTTGTAAAAGTATCTTTGCACACAAGAGAGATTTTATTTCCTTTTCATAACTGATGGCAGTGGGTCAGTGATTTGCAGTATTTGAAGGACAGAAATGCTATGCCTATATGTGTGTATGTTTATATGTGTATATGTAAATATGTACAGATAGGTTGATATATATATATATATATATATATATATGTTGCTATTATTGAGTTAGTTGTTTGGGTGTGGTCACTATACCCCCATTGGCAAAACAACCTTGAATGTACAAGTCTTCGGCAATACTGTCTAGGGCATTAGCACTGAACATATATTTTGCAGATTTTTTACTTGAAATTCAAACAAGATTGTTTTACATGTCAATCCCAGTTCTCTCTCCCCCCTCCACTACCACCACCACCCCAACTAAAACCCTACCAATCAGATGCCCTTTCTTCTCCACCTAGAGGATGAGGACTTACATAGGATGTCATCAGAGTCTATCGTATGCTTTGGGATAAGGCCTAGGCCCACCCCCATTTGTCTTGGCTAAGGGAGTTTCCCTCTATGTGGAATGGGATCCCAAAGTCCACACCTGTGCTAGGGATAAGTGCTGAGCTTCTACAGGAGTTCCATAGATTTCCGAGGGTTCCTCACTGAAACCCATGTTCCTGGGATCTGGATCAATCCAATGCTGGTATTCCAGCTACAAGTCTGGGGACCAAGAGGATCCCAAAGTTCACATTAGCTGTTTCTGTGGGTTTCACCAGTCTGGTTTGGACCCCTGTGCTCATCCCTTGTCCTACTCTGCAACCGGATTCCAGTTCAGTTCAGTGAAGCACTGAACATTTCTAATACTATGCTTCATTATAGAATACAGTGAGCCCTCCAAGGATTCATGGTAAATGTTTCCAACACAGTATTCCAAAATGCTTTTTAAAATTTGTTTGTGTAATGTGTTCTTATTTTGACCGCAAGATAATATTAAGGACAAATGAATTGAAGATAATTGTCAACCCTTCTAGTTGATTGTGCTAAGGACAAAACTTGCTGTGAAAATGTAACAATTTGTCTGGATAGAAAGAGGTCCAGAAATAATAAATTCAAAAATTTGGTGCTCAGAGTCTGATCTCAATCACAAGTTAGACTGAACCATTTGGCAGATTAGACAAAATTGTGTTCCAGTCTACAATTGTTGAGTATTTTTCCTTTCATATCAAGATACAGGAAACAACAGAGGGAAGAAATAGATGTAGTTTGGCACATTTGTTCTCTGTCTATATTTTGAAGGATGACACTAAAATGATGTTCATGGGTAATATGAATCAATTCCTGCTATGTGGAGGCTATTTTCTGATAGGCAGAGTGCACCCATTTTCTATAATCTTTGCAAATATGATTTCATACAAAGCCAAATTTCCCCTTTATTGTACATATTAGTGTGAAGTATCTTTTTCTAATTTGTTTTCTCCACCCCTTTGTTCATTAAAAGACCCTATGCTTCAAAACCTAAGTAGAAACCTAGATATTTTGAATTCTTAAGATAGTTTCACTAATTAAGAACAATTCTAACCTCAGGCATTTTTTTACTATTTTATTTTGTTTTAATTTATTCCTTTAAATTAGTACAATCTTATTTTGCATAATGATCCCAGTTTCCACTCCCTCAAATCCTCCTAGGGCCCCGTAGAACCTGCCTACTTCATTCCCCACCCACTCCCCAGGGAGATTGAGGCATTCCATGTGGAATCAACAAAGTCTGTCACATCCTTTTGGCAAGGGCCATGGCCCTCCTCCTTGCATCTGTGCAGAGAGAATATCCCTCTATCGGGAATGGGGTCACAAAGACCATTTGCGCACTAGATATAAATCTTCAGGTCGTAATTTGAAAACCTGTACTCCACAAAATTGGAAAATTTAAAGGAAATGGACAATTTTCTGCACAGTTATCACTTACCAAAATTGAATCAAGAACAGATAAGCAACTTAAACAGACCTATAATCTCTAAGGAAATAGAAGCAGTCATCAACAGTCTCCCAACCCAAAAAAGTGCAGGGCCAGATGGATTCACTGTAGAATTCTACCAGAAATTTAAAGAAGTGCTAATAACAATTCTCCTTAAATAGTTCCACAAAGTAGAAGCAGATGGGACATTGCCAAACACTTTTTACAAGGCTACAATAACCTTGATACCAAATGTTATTGTTTTGTTTAAAAAGAAGAAAAGAGAAATTGTTGAGACAGACATATTGACTATAAGTTTATTATAAGGCCCGACAGAATGGGGAGACTAAGAAGAGGAACAGGGTAATGGCCGGTCGCCATAGAGAGAGAGAGCGGGGAAACAGAGAGACGGGAGAGCACACAGAGAGGGGGGGGAGAGAGAGTAAAGCGGCAGGGGCCTATCTTTTAAAGGGGTCCTCTGCACCTGCGTGCAGACTTCTTTCCCATGGAACCTTGGGCTGACCAGGGTATTGCCTGAGTGGATTCCACCAGGTAACAGGGGCAGGCCAGCATAATGCCTGAATCTTTCATTCCCACCTCTACTTATTATTTTTAAAAGGTGGGGTGTTTAGACATGGCAGGTTAAGGAATAAGGGCATCGAATTCTTAAGACTGCTTCCTGCTGACGTGGGGGGCATTGACCATCTTTGGGGGACCCGAGAAGGTTGGGGTGCTGCCACGTCCTGGGGAAGCTGGTTGTTTCATTGTAATCCAGGCTGTATGGAACTCCCTGGCGCCTGTTAGACCTGGCAAGATGTTGACAGAGCAGAAGATAAGGTTAAGTTTAGAAAAAATTTTTTCTTAGGTCCTGTCACTTGAGGAGAAGATTGTAAGATGAGGGAGGAGTTCCCGAGGAGTCCCAAGATGAGTGAAGGGAATTTGGGACCAGGGAAAGATTGAATATTACCTGGAGTGAACCTGACCTGTTTGGATCTGATTCGGCTCCCTGGAACTTACAAGAATCCTTAGAGTTTGTGGAAACATAAGTATTAGACATGTTAGAAGCATATTTACATTAGAAGCAACTTGGCTGAAAGTATTACCATTTTAAAACAGACAGATTTTTTTTGACAATGAAAAGTATCTTAACCTTGACCTTGTAGTTATGATCATATAGTGGTATTGTAGAACTGACTATGAACAGTAGCATGAGAAATAGAGAAATTAGGAACATTTTTTATTCTTTTTAATGTCTCAACTCATTTTATCATCATTTACGCCTTTTTATCCTCAGGCCTTCATAACTACATTCTCAGACCTTCATACATCTTAGACTTTTTTATATTCATATAGATAAACCCTAAAATACCTGTTACTGGAATCTGTTTTGCTTTAAGCTGGCAAGACTATCAGTCGTCAAAAGCATCAGAGTTCTTGAGGAGGATAAGATTTTACCTGAATCAATGATTAAAGAATAACAGAGACTTTCCAGCAGGCTGTATGAACAGCCATCCCCAAGGTCCTCCATCCATAGTAGTGGGCTGCAGGACACCTGCCTTCTTGCTGATAACTTGTGACCTGTGGGTTACAGACTTTGGGAAGACTCGCCTACCGTTGGCCCAAGCAACGCCGGGAAAGTCGATTCCGTTGTCCTCTTGTCCACGATCTGTAATACTTTGTAGTAGTTGAGGTGAAGGGCAGGGTTGCTCAGTGATCAGCATTGTCACTGACTCGAGATGAAGCTTCTTCAGTGCCCATCAGTCTTCTCGGAGGAAATGGGGTAGGGCCAGCAGCTGGCCTATCTCTCTGTTATAAAAAGCTTTTTAACAAAACATTTTAAATGCCATATTCTCTAGATCTCTGAGCATTTGAGGGCTGTCTGCTTAGGATTTTAGCAGTTAAAAGTTTGCCTTTAGTTAAAGAAAAATCCCTTTTTGTACTAAAAGCTGTACCTTTGTAAACGACTTAGAGGATAGACTGAATGGTATAAATATTTTGTTAGTTTGAAATAGATCTTTATGATTTTAAACTTTCATCATCATTTAAAGATGAGTTAAATCTAAGTTGTATAGACTTAGCTTATATTTTAAGTATAGTTTAATTAGACCTTTATGACTTTAAATGTTTACCATCATTTAAAGATAGATGGCAATTTAGAAATATGAGACTAAGTATAGTTTAATTTAAAGTGTATATAGAGCTAGATAAGTATAAAATTAAATTACAGGTACAAAGACAAGCAGGACTGGATAATAGTAAAGGAGAACCAGAATGTAATCTCTGATCCGTACATTGTAGCAAACAGACAGGAGATTTAAAGGGACAGAGTAGATTTAAACAGAGGGCCCTGGAAAGGCATAGTATTTAGTAAAAAAGCCATGAACAACAGAGCCAGTGAAGGAAGAAAAAGACAAAAAATAAAATAAGAAGAAAAAGACAAAAATAAAATAAAAAGCAAAAAGATCTGGCTGAAATCAAAAATCTGTAGACAGGTTTGCTGGCATAGGCCGGTGGAGCTGGGCGTGCCCACAGGTAAGTCACATGACCAAAATGGCGGCAATCATAAGCCGCTTTTGTCTGTTTACCTGCTTGTTGGATGAAACCAGAAAGGTCCCTCTATGCATTTCCCATGGGTGAGGCAAGTTGAAAACCGGCAAAAAGCTCCTCTACGGATGCATGTCTGCCCGTGGGAGTTGCCAGGGGCCTGGCCCTGAAGGGGACACAGCTGTCCCGAAACCGAAAAAGGACTCAGTGGTCTGAAGTGAAAAAAGCAAAACAGCACCGCTCCTGGAGCGGGATCCCATGCCTGACCTTTAGGAAATGCACCCAACAAGTGAAAGAAGAAATAAAAAGCAAGATGTCAGGTGGCAGTGCTTGCCTGTGCAAGTCACTGAACTGAGTGGGTAGGCCTAAGCCAGGTCACCTGGTTATGACCAAGATGGCGGCCCCCAGGTTAGCCCACGTGGTCGAGGTGGCGACCCCCGTAAGCACATTCTCAATTGACAGAAAAGTTTCAAACCTCATTCATGTGGAAAAGTGAAAACCAGCAAACAAACAAAACTCTCAGAGCATCTCAAGCAGACATTGCCAACCAAGAAGAAACAGTCAGAAATGGAACAATCAGAACAATGAGGGACATTCCCAGGTGAAAGAAAGTTCCCAATGGGAGGCAGAACTCCGCTCATTTACCTATTCGCTGCCAGTAACTGAAAGATCCCGTAAAAGTGTATTTCCCATGGGCAAGGCCAAAAAATGCACAGATTGCCCTGTCTGAGTGCACCCGACCCGAAACCGAAAAATGGACCCAGAGTGAACAGCGTTGGGTCTGCTCCATGGAAGCGGTCTGGGTATCTTACCGGATTGTAGCGAATAGGCAGATCAGTGAGTTCCAGAAATACTTAGTTGGAAAAGCGGCGAGTTGAGTTCCGGCATCTCAGGCTGCTGCAGGCAGGAGGGAGTACCAGGAAAAGCGGAGATGGAAGTGGGTTGTAAGGTTACCCTTGCCTAACACGCACCCGCCAGTGGGTCTCGGAGAAGGTATAAAGGGCAGAGCCTTTCCACGTCCGGGCGCCAAAATGTTATTGTTTTGTTTAAAAAGAAGAAAAGAGAAATTGCTGAGACATGAGACTTAAGACTATAAGTTTATTATAAGGCAGAATGGGGAGGCTAAGGAGAGGAACAGGGGTAAATGGCTGACCAGGGGCAGGCCAGCATAATGCCTGAACCTTTCACCCAAGCCACACAATGATACAACTAAGAAAGAGAACTACAGACCAATATCCCTCATGAACATTGATGCAAAAATTCTCAATAAAATCCTAACAAATCTAATCCAAGAACTCATCAGAGAAATCATCCACCATGATTCAGTAGGATTCATCCCAGGGATGCAAGGATGGTTCAACATATGAAAATACATCAATGTAGTCCACCATATAAACAGACTGAGAACAAAAAACACATGATCATCTCACTAGATGCCGAAAAAGCCTTTGACAAAATCCAACACCCCTTCATGATAAAGGTCTTGGAGAAATCAAGGATAACAGGAACATACCTCAACATAATAAAAGCAATATACATCAAGACAACAGCCAACATCAAATTAAATGGAGAGAAACTTGATCCAATTCCTCTAAAATTGGGGACAAGACAAGGCTGTCCACTCTCCATACGTCTTCAATATTGTCCTTGAAGTCCTAGCTAGAGCAATAAGACAACAAGATGAGATCAAGGGAGTACAAATCAGAAAGGAAGAAGTCAAACTTTCACTATTTGCAGACAATCTGATAGTCTACAGTGGTGACCCGAAAAACTCTACCAGGGAACTCCTACAGCTGATAAACACCTTCAGCAAAGTGGCAAGATACAAGATTAACTCAAAAAAATCCATAGCCCTACAAAACACCGATGACACATTGGTGGAGAAAGAAATCAGAGAAACATCACCATTTACAATTGCCACAAACAATATAAAGTACCTTGGGGTAACACTAACCAAAAATGTGAAAGACCTGTACCATAAGAATTTTGAGTATCTAAAGAAAGAAATTAAAGAAGATACTAGAAAATGGAAAGATCTCCCATGCTCTTGGATAGGTAGGATAAACATAGTAAAAATGGCAATCTTGCCAAAAGCAATCTATAGATTTAATGCAATCCCCATCAAAATACCAACACAATTTTTCACAGATCAACTTTATATGGAGAAACAAAAGACCCAGGATAGCCAAAACATCCCTATAGAATAAAGGAACTTCTGGAGGCATCAGCATCCCTGACTTCAAGCTCTATTACAGAGCTGTATGCCTGAAAACAGCTTGGTATTGGTACAAAAATAGACTGGTAGACCAATGGAAGAGAATTGAAAACCCTGATATTACCCCACACATCTATGAACAACTGATTTTTGACAAACAATCCAAATTTATACGATGGAACAAAGAGAACATCTTCAACAAATGGTGCTGGCATAACTGGTTGCAAACATGTAGAAGACTGCAGGTAGACCCAGGCCTTGCACAAAACTTAAGTCAAAATGGATCAAAGATCTCAACATAAATCCAGCTACACTGAACCTATTAGAAGACAAAGTGGGAAATACCCTTGAATTAATTGGTACAGGAGACCGCTTCCTGAACATTACACAAGTAGCACAGACACTGAGATCAACAATTGATAAATGGGACCTCCTGAAACTGAGAAGCTTCTGTAAGGCAAAGGACACAGTCAGCAAGACAAAACGGCAGCCCATAGACTGGGAAAAGATATTCACCAACCCCACATGTGACAGAGGGCTGATCTCTAAATATACAAAGAACTCAAGAAGCTAGTCTCCAAAACACCAAACAACCCAATTAAAAAGTGGGGTACAGAACTAAATAGACAATTCTCAATAGAGGAATCTAAAATGGCTGAAAGACACATAAGAAAGTGTTCCACATCCTTAGCCATCAGAGAAATTCAAATCAAAACAACTCTGAGATACCATGTTACTGCTGTCAGAATGGCCAAAATCAAAAACACCAATGACAGTTTATGCTGGAGAGGATATGGAGAAAGGGGAACACTCCTCCACTGCTGCTGGGAGTGCCAACTTGTACAGCCACTTTGGAAATCAGCATGGCAACTCCTCAAGAAAAAGGGAATGAGTCTACCACAAGAACCAGCAATTCTACTCTTAGGCATATACCCAAAAGAAGCACATTCATATAACAAAGACATATGTTCAACGATGTTCATAGCAGCACTATTTGTAATACCAGAAATTGGAAGCAGCCTAGATGCCCCTCAACGGAAGAATGGATAGAGAAAAGATGGTATATTTACACAAAAACAATGGAAAAAAACAATGGAATGTTGAAATTTGCAGGAAAATGGATGGATCTAGAAGAAACCATTCTGAGTGAGGTAACCCAATCGCAAAAAGACAAACTCATATGTGGATTTTAGACATAGAGTAAGGATTATCAGCCTACAATCCACACTGCCAATGAAGCTAATAAACATGGAGGTCCCTAAGAGAGACATACATGGTCCCCTGGAGAAGGGAAGAGGCTCAAGATCTGCTGAGCAAATTGGGAGCACGGGAAGAGGGGGGAGGAAGCTAGGAGAATGAGAAGGAGAGAGGAAGAGGGATGCCAATGACATGAGGGAGCAGAAAATAGAAGTCAGGGGAAGAATACAAGATAACAAGAATGGAGATATCATAATAGAGGGAGACACTTTTGTTTTACAGAGAAATCAGGCATTAGGGAAATGTCTGGAGATCTACAAAGATGACACCAACTAACTATCTCAGCAACGGTGGAGAGGCTACCTCAAATGCCCTCCCCGATTATGAAATTGATGACAGACTTATATGCCCTCATCCAACAGCTGGTGGAATTAGAAACAGACACCCATAACTAATCACCGATCTGAACTGGAACGCAGATGCAGATAGCTGGAACACCAGCATGGGACTGATCCAGACCCAAGGAACATGGGTTTCTCTGAGGAAACCTCAGAATTCTATAGGACCTCCTGTAGAAGCCCAGTATTTATCCCTAGCATAGGTATGGACTTTGGAAGCCAATCCCACATAGATGAATACTCCCTGAGCCAAGACCCATTGGGGTGGGGCTAGGCCCTACCCCAAAGGAAACATAAGACTCTGATGACACCCTATGGAAGGCCTCACCATCCAGGGGGAACAGAGAAGATATGTGACAAATAAGGTTTTAGTGGGGGGGGCGGGTAGGGGAGGAGGGGTGGGAAAAGGGAAATGGGATTGTCATGTAAAAATATCCTGTTCCTAATTCAAATAAAAAAAAGTTGGAAAAAAAAGAAAGTCAATTGCATTTGAGAAGTTCTGAGAAGATATTTTAGGTTTTATTATTCTTGAGAAAGTATTACCCCAAATAAAATCCTTAGAATGGAGAATATTCAATGCCCTATATTAGCATGAATAAAGCAAAATAAACAAATTGATAGTTTGATGGATGTTCTTAAATTTAATTTATTTGTGTGGTGACAGAGACTGGGGAATTGGCATGTGGGAAGAACCTCAGGTTGTTGAGGAGACAACCTGGGACTTGGGGATGTCTCAGTCAGAGACACTTACATAGTAATCATGAGGATTGTGTTGGAACCCCAGCACACATCAAAAATATGGCTTGAGACACTAGTATGTGATCCCAATACATGGAATGCAGAACCTGGGGATCAAAGTAGTTATATGTCTGTGGTTGAATGGTTATGGGCACTGATTGCTCTTCCAGAGGTTCTGAGTTCAATTACCTGGCCTCATAACCACCTGTAATGAGAGCTGGTGCCATCTTCAGGCCTTCAGGGACATATGTAGGTAGAACACTGTATACATAATTGTAGGGGAAGCTGTAGCCATGCCTTCTTAAGGGCTGGCTACAGGTGTGCCTGACCATGCTTCTGAGGGCGTGGTCAGAGTGACGTAGGGTGACTGCGTTTATTCTTTCGGTTTTACTTTGCTTCTTGCTGTACAGACCGCTGCCACGCCGGCTGGCTAGGTCGCTCTGTAAGTAAGGCTTTTCCCTATTAAATACCCTTATATTTCTACCTGACTCCATATTGGTATTTTCCCACTATATCTTGTTGTCAGAAGTGGGATATTGGAAACCTACACCCCATTTGGGAGAGGCTGTGGGTTCCATCGGGCCCGCTGCCTAGGCCCGGAAAGCGCCCTCTTTCTACAGGCGTTCCCAGCTAGCAGCAGACCCACTGCAGCTGAGCTGCTCAGAACCATCCACCCAGCTCTGAGACAGTTTCTAGCTGCCTAGAGTCGAGGTAGGCCTCGGCTTTCAGCAGAGGCTTCCCCTGGCCGCTGCTGTGGGAAAGCTGCATCTGTTTCACTGGTTGCGGCCACAAGACCATATACTCTCTAAGATAAGCGCAGCCACTTTTGTGACCTCTCTCCACTGCTGACTGACTGCTGCCAAACTGCTGCTGACTCACTGAACACTTGTGCCACCCACTGGTCAAAGATAGTTACTGCATCTGGAGTAGAAATCAGGTAAAATTATGGCGGAATATTTATCATTTGCTAAAATTGGTAATATTTCTGCTTATTATGTAAATTCACTGTTTGAGGAGGATGCTACTTTGCCAATTATTGGCCTATATGCCATAATGGCAGTTAGCTTGCTGGTACAAATAGTATTACTAGCCAGAGGACTCAGGAATAGGGATAAGGATAACCTCAAGACCTACTTATAGGAAATAACAGCTTTACGAAGTGAGGTTTTAGAGAACAGATTGGTCAGACCACAATTGTACAGCAAGTGGAACAGAAATTGAATGATAAGCTTGGCACTATGTCCAATACGCTAAAGACAGAGCTGTCTGTTACCCAAGATGAGATGCAGCGTATTTATGCCATGTCTGAGACCTTAGAGGCTAGGCTGTCAGAAGACCGTGATGAGCTAAAAAATATCTGTAGCCAGCTAGAAACTCAGATAGACAATGTTACCCAGAAATTAGATGCAAAGGTGCAAGATACCCAGGATGGGGTTGAAGAATTGGACAATGCCATTCAATCAATTATTGAAGCATCCAAGGTAGCAGATCACAAATTTGAGTCTAGATTTGAATGTTTGAAAGATAATTTACAGTACAGGGCTGACAGATTACATAGGTCCATACGGTCGATTGCTGAGGACTCAAAATCAGCAAATCATGACCTCAAATCTAGACTCCAATACCTAGAAGGCAGTTTCCGTGCCATCCAGATGCTGCCTAAGGATGATCGTATTAAAGACCTAGAAAAACATGTAGATGAGCAGTTAGAGCAATTTACAGATTCACTAAGGTGCTTGGAATCTTTTATGATTAAGGAGATTGAAACTTTTCAAAAGGATATCATTGCTAGGCTTAAAGATCATTGGGAAGCCTCAGAAGCAGAATCACTCCAATCCTAGGCACCTACTCCACCTAGGTATCATGACTATTCTTCTAAGGTTACTCGTACACCATTAGTGTACCCAGCTACCATGGTAGAAAAGCCAGCTTCTAAGAAACACCCTCATGGACGGATGACTTATGAATGGCAAACTATACACCTGAAGGATCTTAAGAATATTAAAGAATCAGTTGTCTCATATGGTCTCCATAGCCCATACGTAAAACAGCTATTACATTCATGGGAAACCTTTAACAGGGTGACACCCACAGATTGGGAACGATTGGTAGCAGCTGTACTTGAGAATTCATGCCAAATCCAATGGAAGGCATTAGTAAGGGAAGAGGCAAAGCTCCTTGAACGTCAGGGCATAAAGGAAGGTTTTGAAGCCCCTCTAGATAAGCTTCTTGTTCAGGGTATTTATGCTGACCCACAGGTTCAGGCTGAATATGATGACGATATACTGTCTCTTTGCAGGAAAGCAGCATTAAATGCCTGGGATAAGGTTTGTGAGCCAGGAGAACGCCTAGAAGCTTATACAAGAATAGAACAGGGACCTACAGAACAGTACCAGGATTTCTTACAAAGGTTAACTAGGGCAGTAGAATTACAGGTAACAGATCCAGAAACAAAACAATCAATTATATATACAATAGCTTAAGAAAATGCAAACCCTATATGCAAAAGAATACTTTTGCCTTTAAAGATCAGATTAGCTCCCCTAGAAGAATGGGTTTTGTATGCAGCCAACATTGACTATAATGTGCAAGATACTACAGCTTGGGTAGGAGAAGCCATCTCCAAATGTTTAAAACGGCAACAGGAAATTAGAAGGTCTAGATGTGAGGATGTAAGGGCTTGGCAAGGAAAAGCACCTTCCAGAGGTCAACATAGATACCAAGAGGCTAGAGGTTACTACTACTATGAACCAGAACCTTGGGTAGGAAGAGCCTTCCCCTGGAGACCACGAAGGCTCCAGGAACCTAGATGTTTCAACTGTGGTAAAATGGGACATACTAAGAGAAATTGTAGACAAATGAATTCTAACAATGACTCATATGGAAGGCCACTGCCTTCTGGATTGTGTAGAAGATGTGGTAAGGGCAGACACTGGACTAATGAATGTAGATCGACCAGGGATATACAAGGAAACCCCTTAAGTTCAGGAAACCCCGAGGGGGGCCTCAAGAAGTCCCCCACATCGAGAAAGGTCGGGTCATCCCCAGTAGCAGTGGGAGACAATCTCTCACAGGACCAATAGATAGTTCTTTGCCTATTGTGAAAAATTTGGAGGATGCTACGCCCCCTTTCCCCATTGTTGTCACTTAGGATAGTGTATATACCTAGTTAGGGATAGCTTCCTATTGTTTATGGTTGAGATTGGAAGGAGGTGTTCAGGCTTGGATACCTCCCTCAGATGACTTTAGGGTTTAGTTAACATAGATAGTTAGGATGTGACATAAGCAGATTGTTGTATCTTCTTATATTTTACCTTTATGATTGTCAATTTTGGATACTTTATACTGTTAAGTTTTATTCCTCTTTTCGACTAAAAGGGGAATTGTAGGGGAAGCTGTAGCCACACCTTCTTAGGGGCTGGCTACAGGTGTGCCTGACCATGCTTGTGAGGGCGTGGTCAGAGTGACGTAGTGTGACTGCGTTTGCTCTTTCAGTTTCACTTTGCTTCTTGCTGTACAGACCGCTGCCACGCCGGCTGGCTAGATCGCTCTGTAAGTAAGGCTTTTCCCTATTAAATACCCTTATATTTCTACCTGACTCCGTATTGGTAATTTTCCACTATACATAATAAATAACTAAATCTTTCTAAAAAGAAAAATGAAATGCCTTCAAGATTACTGGTGCATTATCACAAATTGTCAAATCTTGAAAGACTTAATGTAGAGATAGTTATATCAGATCTTTTTTCAGCATCTAGATATTCATACTTTTTATCAGTGACAAAAATGTCCTAGGTAGTGAGAATTTTTGAACACCTCATACACATATTCCTATGGCGCCAACCACCAAACACTGTTGTTTATTTGAAGTTGTTAGTCTATAAACAAGTTCTCATTTCACAGATTTTTTATTCCACTTTTACACTTCTTTGAGCTTTGCTTTAAATTAAGAATTTCATGAATGAAACCATTTCCATGTAAACTATTTCCATAATGTTCAGTCATGATCTTAACAGCAGAGACAGTGTGCCTGTGTGGAGACAATGCATGTCAAGGAGGATCAGATGAAGTTAGGACCATCTGGTAAACAATAACTGGTCCCTTAAAGAAAGGCTGACCCTTCTTCTATGTCTTGACTACTTGAACACAACATTGTGGTCAGAGCTCACAAGAAACTGTGTTTTTCCCCAGGAACAGTGATTCATCAACTGAAAACACAGTGTGCTTAGTGACTTTAGGGAACAGAACATGTGAATGCCGGAATAGCATCATTAGAGGTGAGAGATATATAGACGAACCAACCCACACTCTGAGAATCCTTGCAAGAAGATTGAGGGCAGGTTTTCTATCATTCACAAATGCATTGACAGTTTGGTCATCTGGTCTCCTCTACATGTCCATTTCCTCATGCTTGGACAGGAAGCCTATATTTTTTTTCTTTGTTCTTAAGAGGCCAAACATCCAGCTCCCAAAGAAATAAATAAAGACTTACGAATGCCTGCCCTTAGTGTGATTGGTCATGAGCCACCTTTTAACTTAAATTATCCAATTTCACTAAGTACAGTTTGCCTCTGGATTTTTTACCTTTCTTTCTTCTATATATCATTTTTATTTCTTACTCCCTGACTGGCTGTGTGTCTGTGTGCCTGTCTCCAATCATCCTCCACTGCTCCTTGTCTCATGCCTCAAACTTCTCTTCTAATTAGCCTAGATTTCTCCCCCTATTTATTCTCTCTGCCAGACAGCTATGCCTAACATTCTCCCCTACTTAGCTACTGTCCATTCATCTCTTTATTAGAGCAGTTGGGTGTTTTGTTTTACAGGCAAAGTAACACAGCCTTACAGAATTAAAGAAATGTCACATAAAAGATTGCAACACTTCTTTGCATCATTTTATTAATATTACACAGCAAAAAGAAATGTAACACACCTTAAACTAATATTCCACAAAAGGAGCCCTCTTTTCTCAGTATATGTCCTCAAAAGAAGAGCAATCATCAGCAACTCCAGGACAAGAGAATGCAACAGAACCCTTGCAGACCCTCCAAGATACATTCATTGGAAATACAACATTGGAAAATAGTTCAGTAGGAAACCTGGATAAGAGAAGAGTATTTCAGGAGGGTACCTTCATGAGCACAATTTCACAGACTCTCATTTTCACAGGTCATGAAACAGAGAAGATGATCACAACAATCTCTAGAATGCCAAATGATATGGCTATGTTAGTAGCCTCCTAAATATGAAAGACTCCCATCTCCTTCTCCAGAGAGGACAGTATCTTACACCTGAAGATGTGTGTGTTTCCCTTTTAATCACCCAGATTGTCAGACTAGTAAGTCATGGCACCTCCAGCTATAGGAAGAGGCACTGTGGTTCCTGTATAACACAGCCATGAAATAATTGCCACATTTGCTGGTCAAATCTTGAGACTCCACAGGAAACTCAATCTTACAATTTCGAGGAAAGTCCCAGAATCTTCAAATAGCTCTGAAACCTGTAAGCCTTCCAGAGAATGCACAGCAATGAGATGACATTTGTCTGAGCCATTTGTCAGAAAGACTACTCAGACATCTAAGTTCACATAGTCATACACGAACCAGTGAAGCCTTTCACATGCAGCACATGTAGAAGATGTGGAAAGTCCTTCAGCCACAAAACCAACCTGAAGACTCATGAGAGGATTGACACAGTAGAGAAGCCCTACAACTACTCCCTGTGTAGCTATAGATTCTGCCAGTCATCCACATACCACTGGCTCAAGAGGAATTGTTACAAATCATACTAAACTGTGTACCTTCATCAACAGAGATTAGCTGGTCAACAGGATCAGTGTCTCATCTGCACATGAAGAAGAATGTAGCTTTTAACTAGCACTTAGCCAGTAAAGATTTGTTATATCTTCTGGATTGTTCTTTCCATCTGTTGTCCCATCCCTGTGGCATATGCAAGTAAAGAAGATGAGTAATTTGACAGTTTCTTCACTAAAGTTTACCCACTTCCTAAATATTGGCTGTTATTTAAATTTCATCTGTGTTCATGTGTTCTATGTGTTAGTGAGTGCCTCTATGTAGGGTCCTACCTACCACATTATTTGAGACAGACTCTGTTGTTCCACAATTTGAACCCCAGGCAAGATGGCTCTGTGGCTCCTAGAGATCCTCTTGTCTGCATTCTCCAATCTCTTTGGAGCTTATAGGATCAATGTCTCTGCCAATGGATCTGCCTTTCAAATTATTTTATTGTGTGTGCCTTATTATTTATGTTTGCACATGTGTGAAGAAGCCCTTTCATATCATTAGGGGCATCAGATCCCTTGGATTTGGACAGGCTCCTTTGAGCTGTCATATATGAACTGGGAACTGAAGCTTTGTCATCTGCAAAAGCAGTAAAAGCTCTTAACCACTGATCCATCACTCAACCCTTGGATCTGTGTTCTACCTCTGTTCTTTGGATACAAACTCAGGTGATCAGGTTTCTACATCAAGCACTTTTATCTACTGAAATATTGTCCCATCTCTTGAATGCTTCTGCTCTAATGTGTTAATAGGCACCTGAGGTAGGCATTTTTCTGTGTGTCCTTGGGACCTGACAGTTTTGAAATGTTGATTCTATCAAGGAGGAAGGGTGATATGAAAATCCCTCCAGGGACAAGGCCATGCAACTAACCTATACTTTAATAGCAATGGAGATTTGTTCCTTCTGCATGTCTCTCTGCATATGCTCATGCTCAAAGGACTGACAGAAAAGTTTCTCTTCAATTTCCTAATTGTGTTCTTTGTTTCTCATTTTCTTTTGTTTTGTGACAGGAACAAGTTGTTTAAAAGTTACTTCAGGCATCTGTGGAGATGTTGTCATCATGGGTATAGAAGTGAGTTGAAAATCACCAATCTTTTGGGAAACAATACAAAGAAATCATGAACCTTTAAATCAGCTGTAGTAGAGTCTCACATCTTATAGCACACCTACCACCATGATGCCATAGAGGACTAAGATGAGTGACCAGATAATCGGAGTAGCAAAAACTAAGGACATTAGAAAGCACCTGATAGAGAAGACGTGCTTGTGCTGCTGGATACTTCTTATTTTCTTCCTAAGTATCTCTCTTAATCACAGTTACATTTAAAAATCTATATTAAACTTTTTTCAATGACTCTTATTAAAAGAAAGAGAGAAGGAGGTGAGGAATGAAGGAAGGAAGGAAGAAGGGAAGAAAGAAGGAAAAGGAGAGAGAGAGAGAGAGAGAGAGAGAGAGAGAGAGAGAGACCTCGAGACTGCAATGGGCATCTGAAGCTTCAAAGCCTACATGCAGTACACACAACCTCAAAATACTACACAGCTACTACAGGAAGACCACACCTTTTATTTCCATCATTTTTTATTTGAATTAGAAACAAGAAGATTGTTTTACATATCAATCCTAGTTCCCACTCCCTCCCCTCATCCCGTACTATCCCTCCAACTGAAGCCCTACCTATCACATATCCTTTCTGCTCCCCAGGGAGGGTGAGTCCTTCCATAGGGGGACATCAGAATCTACCATATATTTTGGTGTTCTGGGCCTAGCTTCTTGGATTTATTCTGTGTTTTAGAAATCAGCCATCGGTCAGATATGGGGTTGGTGAGTATTTTTTCCCAGTTTGTGGGCGGCGGTTTTGTTTTGCTGACTGTGTCATTTGCCTTACAGAAGCCTCTCAGTTTCCAGAGCTCCCATTTATCCATTTTTAATTTCAATGTCTGTGCCTCTGTTGTAATGTTCAGGAAAAGGTTTCCTGTACCAATTTGTTCAAGGGTATTTCCTAATTAGTCTTCTAATAAGTTCCGTGTGGCTGGATTTATGTTGAGGTCTTTGATCCATTTGGATTTATGTTTTGAGCATGGCGATATACATGGATATATCTGCAATTTTCTACATGCAAGCATCCAGTTATGCCAACACCATTTGTTGAAGATGCTTTCTTTATTCCATTGTATAGCTCTAGCTTCCTTGTCAAAAATCATGTATTCCTAGGTGTGTGGGTTAACATCAGTGTTTTCAACTATACTCCATTGGTCTACCTGTCAATTTTTGTGCCAATACCAAGCTATTTTCAGGAATATAGCTCTGTCAGAGAGTTTGAAGTCAGGGATTGTGATGCCTCCATAAGCTCCTTTATTATAAAGAGATATTTTGGCTATCCTGGTTCTTTTGTTTTTCCATATAAAGTTGAGAATTGTTTTTTCAAGGTCTGTGAAGAATTGTGTTGCATTGAATATGTAGATTGTTTTTGGCAAGATTGCCATTTTTACTATGTTGATGCTACCTATCCAAGAACATGGGAGATCCTTCCATTTTCTGGTATCTTCTTTAATTTCTTTCTTTAAAGACTCAAAATTCTCACGATACAGGTCTTTCACTTTTTTGTTTAGCATTACCCCAAGGTACTTTATGTAGTTTGTGGCAAATTTAAAGGACGATGTTTCTCTGATTTCTTTCTCAGCACATTTATCGTCCATATATAGTAGGGCTACTGATTTTTTGAGTTAATCTTGTATCCTACAAGATTGCTGAACGTGTTTATCAGCTGTAGGAGTTCCCACATATAGTTTTTCGGTTACCTTAGGTAGACTATCAAATCATCTGCAAACAGTGAAAGCTTGACTTCTTCCTTTTCTATTTGTATCCCCTTGATCTCCTTTTGTTGTCTTATTGTTCTAGGTAGAATTTCAAGTGCAATATTGATGAGCTAAGGAGAGAGTGGAAAGCCTTTTCTTGTTCCTGATTTTAGAGGAATAGCTTTGAGTTTCTCTCCATTTAGTTTGATGTTGGGTGCTGGATTACTGTATATTGATTTTATTATGTTCAGGTATATTCCTGTTATTCCTGATCTCTACCAGATCTTTATCATGAAGGGGGGTTTGATTTTTGTCAATGAATTTTTAGCATTTAGTGAGATGATCATGTGTTTTTTCTTCTTTGTTGGTTTATATGGTGGATTACATTGATATATTTTCGAATGTTGAACCATCCTTGCAACCTTTGGTTGAAACATACTTGAACATAGTGGATGATTTTTCTGATACGTTCTTGGATTTCATCTGCCAGTATTTTATTTAGTATTTTTACATCTATGTTCATGAGGGACATTGGCCTGTAGTTCTCTTTCTTAGTTGTGTCTTTGTGTGGCTTGGGTATCAAGGTAATTGTAACATTGTAAAAAGAATTTGCAATGAATATTCTGCTTCTGTTCTGTTGAACATTTTGAGGAGTATTGGTATTAGCTCTTTTTTGAATTTCTTGTAGAATTCTGTACTAAGTCCATCTGGCCCTGGGCTTTTTTTTGGTTGGAAGACTTGATGACTGCTTTTGTTTCCTTAGAGTTTATAATTCTGCTTAAGTTGCTTATCTGTACCTGATTCAAATTTGGCAAGTGATATCTACCCAGAAATGTGTCCATTTCCTATAAATTTTCCAATTTTTTGGAGTACAGGTTTTCAAAGTATAATCTGAAGATCCTCTGGATTTCTCTGTGTGCATTGTTATGTCCCACTTTTGATTTCTGATTTTTTTTTAATTTGCATGTTCTCTCTATGCCTTTTGGATAGTTTGGATAACAGTTTTTCTATCTTGTTGACTTTCTTGAAGAACCAGCT
Organism: Cricetulus griseus; assembly: GCF_003668045.3. Classification (NCBI taxonomy): domain Eukaryota; kingdom Metazoa; phylum Chordata; class Mammalia; order Rodentia; family Cricetidae; genus Cricetulus; species Cricetulus griseus. Next base: position 5,824,633 of record NC_048602.1, on the reverse strand, counting down.
TATTGTTACATTTATTCTTTGAATTGCTTTCTTTGTTTCAACTTTATTGATTGCTGCCCTCAGTTTGATTATTTCCTGGAGTCTACTCCTCCTGGGTAAATTTCCTTCCATTTGTTGTAAGGCTTTCAGTTGTGTTGTTAATTCTCAGCGTGACTATTCTCCTGTTTCTTCATGTGGGCACTTAGCGCTATGAATTTTCCTCTTAACACTACTTTCAAAGTGTCCCATAACTTTGGGTATATTTTGTCCACATTCTCATTGAATTATAGGAAGTCTTTAATTTCATGTTTTATTTCTTCCTTGACCCAAAAATGGTGCAATTGTGGTCATTCAATTTCCATGAGTTGGTAGGTTTTCTGCAATTTTTGTTATTGTTCAATTCTAACATTAAAGCATGGTGGTCTGATAAGACTGAGGAGGTATTCCAACTTTTTGTACCTGTTGATATTTGCTATGTTGCCGACTATGTGGTCCATTTTAGAGAAGGTTCCATGTGATGCTAAAAAAAGGTATATTCTTTTGTGTTTGGATGGAATGTTCTATAGAAGTCTGTTAATCCCAACTGGGTCATAACTTCTGGTGGTCCCTTTGTATCTTTGTTAAGTTTCTGTCTTGAGGTCCTGTCCAGTGGTAAGAGTGGGTTGCTGAGGTCTCCCACTATAACTCTGTGAGATCTTATTTTTGATTTTAGTTTTAATAATGTTTCTTTTTTGAATGTTGTAGCATTTGTATTTGGGGCATAGATGTTTAGAAATGAGACTTCTTCCTGATGGATTTTTCCTGTGATGAATATGAAATGATCTGCTTTATCTCTTTTGATTGATTTCAGTTTGAAGTCTAATTTGTTAGATAATAGGATAGCTACTCCAGCTCGTTTCTTGGGTCCAATTGATTGGAAAATCTTATCCCAACCCTTAACTCTGAGGTAATGTCTGTGTTTCAAGTTGAGATGTGTTTCATGTATCCAGCAGAATGATGGATTCCGTTTTCATAACCACTCTGTTAGCCTGTGTCTTTTTACAGGTGAGTTATGACCATTAGTATTGAGGGAAATTAAGTAGCATTGAGTGCTTATATTGTTTGTTTTTGATTTGTTGTTGGTAGTGGCATTTTATGTGGATTTACCCTACTTTTTCTTTTGGGGATTTGTAAAGTGGGATTATCTATTGCCTATGTTTTTGTGAGTGTATTTAATTTCCTTAGGTTGGAGTTATCTTTATAGTATTTTCTGTAGGGCTTCATTAGTTTTTACATATTGTTTAAATCTAGTTTTGTCCTTGTATGCCTTGTTTTCTCCATTTATAGTGATTGAAAGCTTTGCTGTGTATAGTAATCTGGGCTGGCATCTGTGCTCTCTTAGAGTTAGTAGAATATCGATCCAGGTTCTTCAGGCTTTCAGAGATTTCATGGAGAAATCCGGTATGGTTCTGATAGTTTTGCCTTTATATGTTACATAGCTTTTTTCCTTTGCTGCTCCTAATATTCTTTCTTTATTTTGTATGGGTATTTTTTTGTTTTTTCAAGACAGGGTTTCTCTGTGTAGCTTTGGAGCCTATCCTAGCACTCACTCTGGAGACCAGGCTGGTCTTGAACTCACTTCATGCTCAGTTTTGAACACGTACAGTTTAAAAAGTCTGATATCATTTAGAAGAATTCCAAGGAACCAGAAGCTTATGCACAGCTGCTGAAGTGTAAAATAAGAGAGCTACATTGAAAACAGTCTAGTAGTTCCTCAATACATGGAACAGAAATGGACCATAAATTACAAAGCTTCTAGATGGGAGCCCCTGAAAAGAAAATGTGTTTCCACACATTGAGCACAAATGTTGATAGGATTATTTTTTTATAAAGGACAGGAGACATTCGCAGTACAAACTTATGAATAATCATGAAAACAAAGTTTATCCTGAACTTCTTTCTTATGACTTTTCTAAGCATAACACAGCAGCACAAGTGCAGGTGTCAGAAGAAAATCTTTGTGAGTAGGTTCTCTTTGTCCACCATGGGAGTCCCAGCAATGGAAATCAGCACTATCCTACAGCAAACACTTTACTGGCTGAGCAATTGTCTTCTTTCTTTCCTTCCTTTCTTCGTTCGTTCATTCCTTCCTTGCTTCCTTCCTCCATTCCTTTGTCTTTCAGACTGACTGTAGTCCTGCACTCCATTTACCTTTATCTTTCCCCATTACCACTTTCCTCCCCCCCCTCCTCATTACTACTCCTTCTCTTTGATTTATGTGGCTATCTTTGGCCTCGTTTTCCTGGTCACCCTACAGCATCAATTCTCAATTGATGAGATTACAGGCCTGGTTATTATAATTCTGGCCTTTTGTGAGTATTCCTCCACTGTGCTTCTAACTTGGAGACCTGCTCTTTACATGTGCCCATGCATAATCATCCAATCCTCTTTAGAATTTTGGTTGTTTCACTTAATTTACCTTTATTTTAGCAATAAACAGAATAGTGTTCTCTCTTCACTTTTTGAGAGTGTTTCTATGTTGAACTAGATGTCCCAGATATTGCTGGGTAGATGAGACTGACCTCAACTTCACAGAAATACTCCTGTATCTTCCTCCCATTTGCTGAAACAGAAGACATTTTCTAACAGACCCAGGCCCACATTCTTTCCCTGGCTTTCTTTTCATGCTCACTTATTAGTGAGGTGTTGCTGGAATATCTGTTCTTATCCCAGTAATGTGTCAATTACACAAGCTTCTAAGTCTTCATTGTGTTTATTCCCCATCAACCATAATCCTTTCTTAGGTATGGTTTTCTTCCTCTGTGGTGCTGACGTTTTGAGTTTATTGTTTCTTATTGCTGACTTGCCTGGATTGACTCAAGAAAACATGATGAGGGGCTGGAGGAGTTACCCATGGCAGGAATATCATCTGAATTCTCCAAACTTTCAGATATTCTCCAAGGCTCATAAGCATTTGACAATGCCCTGCCTTACTTAGGTGTCTACTTTCCTTGCTGTACATAACCAGTTAGTCAAATACTTGCAGCTGATGCCTTCTTATCCCTGCCTTGCAGGGCTGAGAGTGCACAGAACCACTTATTTGCTTTAATCAGTGGCTTCCTCCTTTCTGCTGTTTTTTTCTACCAACATTCCCAGCTCATCTAGGTTCATTTTAGAGCCATTCCTCTGTATTTCTAGCTGGCTCTTGGAACTTTCTCTTGTTTTTCTGTCTTAGTGTGATGGGGAATGTACTTCTTCATATATTTATCTATTTAATAAAATAATTTTTGGCCAATGAGACAGCAAGTTAGATGGGACTAGGAGTCAAAGAGAATTCTGGGAAATGTAGTAGGGAAGTGGTGATCCAGGCAGGAAGTGACATAGCATTGAGATTCATATTTCACCAAGGAGAAATAGGAAGAGGCCCTATTTTCCCCTTCCTCCTCCAGTGACAGGATGTGATCCACCGGCAAGGGAGAATGCCAATAAGGTATCCAATAAGATAAGTCTTATAACATATAGAGATTTATGATAATTAAGACTGAGCTAGAAGACGAGAAGTCCTAGTCATTGGCCAAGCAGCATTGTACCTAATATGCATCTGTATTATTTTGTCCATCCACGTGTTGGGCAAAACTCGGGCTGCTGGCGGTAGGGTTCAGTGGCTTTTGGCAGAAAGATTTATCGTAACATTAGTGGAAACATCTCTGATAAAACAGCTAAAATAATACCTTTTACAACCTTTCAGAAAGGTATATGAACAGTCTGGTGGCAATAAACCAGTGATGGCAACTTAAGAAAATATCTTCTGAACCAAATATAGGACACCATTTTCTGTTTGTGAGTTTATTACTAGGAAATGTCATTCTGTTTAGTAAAGTGAAACTATATCTGAGGGTTTACTTTATTGACAATGACATCTGCCAAAGCTGTTTGTTTAACTCAGTGTGGTGAGTCTGTTTAACACACTTGCCTAGCTTGCATGATGTCCTGGGTTCAAGCATCAGCAAAGACAAGAGAAAAGAATCTGAAATCATAAACTTTAGTGAAGAGAATCTGTCAGTGAATGGACTTCTTGCTTTCAGAAAATATATATTTTGTCTTTTACCTGGTCTTGAAAATTTCATACATGTACACAATTAATTTTGATCATACCCACTTCCGACACTTTGTGCATGCTCTCTGTTCTTTCTCTCTGTCTCCCTCTCTCCTGCTTCTGTTGGAAAGTTGACTGATTTGTTTGCATTGATTTTACAGAGAGTTCTTAAGCTGCCATGTCATTTATAGAAGCCTGCAGTTTATAGCTTTTATGTCTTTCTGGAAGAATAGATTCTTTCAATGCAGATTACTGGTGTCATTCCTCAGTGTTTCCTAGTACTGAGAAACTTGTCAAGGCCAAGAGGCAATAAACAAACAATCACCCAAAATCAACTGACAAAAATTTCTGCCTACCATATTTCTGCTGCCAAAATAATCTTTCTGGGCCTGAGTGCCTAGAGTCCACAATCTTACAGGAATATGAATTCCCACAATACAAAATCAAGAACATTTGATTAGTGGCTACCAGGTTGAGCCTGGAAGCTGATCAACTCAAATGCCCAATATTCAAACTAATCCTTCACTCAAGGTGAGAATAAAATATAACAGGAGGAAATAGAAAGTTAATACAACCTAATATATATATATATATATATATATATATATATATATATATAGAAGAAAAATCATGTGATCAGAACAAAGTCAAAATAAGTATTAATTAGGGACCATGTTTTTGCTTGAGGAAACATGATTTTGGAATGAATCAAGTCCTGCCCCAAATCACCCTAACAAACATAGCAAGGTCCCATAAGAACTTCCATGAAATGTGAAGAATAGTATTTCAAAATGTGCATAGAAAAATATGTGCCAGAATAATGATTTGTTGGAAAGGTCTGACAAGGCTTTTCTCTGGTGACTACTGCTCAAATCTGTTCATTTACACTAAGGAAACCATAGAAGTTATTAATGTAACAAATGTGGACTGTAAGAGTTATTTTTTGGAAAGGATCAGTAGGTTGAAAAACACACACACACACACACACACACACACACACACACACACACACACACACACACACAATGATTCTCAAAAATAGTATATGAAAAACAAAATTCTGTTATGGAAAATACATAGGTTTCTAAACTTACTCAGTTCATAGGATACACCTTCTACATAAGAGCCACAGTTAAGAAGAATTTTAAAAGGTGAGGAAGGAAAATGAACATAATTTCCAGGTACCCTGACTTATAGATTAAGACTGTGTCTCAAAACAGTCACAAAATTAATTTTGGGGGGAAAATAATTTTAAATGCATTGAATAACATGCAGACACTATGAGACAAAAGTATAAAGAGGGAGAGAAAGTCATCTGTGTGCTCCAAATAATTGAGGATCCACATAGCAAAACATTGCTTCCTGGAGAACAAGCCTTCTGAAGCACAGGACTTAAGGGGGGGTATAAAGTGTCAGTGGACTTGGACTATTCTAAGTTGTTCAACTTACCGGGATCTGATGAGAGGGAGAAAACACATAATAATGAACTCCTCAATTTTAATGTTACTCTTTATCTGGGAATACTTGTTACTTAGAGCTGCATGCAAGTTTGCTCATTGGCTGGTCATTCTGTCATTCAAGCCTAGGAATTATTGGTTTTTCATGATTCTGTCATATTGTTTACAGAAGAAATGATTTGTGACATCAAAAATATTATTCCCATTTCTTCACAGTTTTTCCTCCAGAAGGAGGTATCTAGTTAAAAGAGAGAGCAATGGAAAGAGAAAGTTATATGTTGAGAGAGATAAATTAGAGGGGAACAGGAGATATGTGAAGAGAAATGAAGAGACATATGCACAGACCTGAGAAAGGAATGAGGATGTTTTAAGTAGAAAAGTAGCTGATTGTGCAGGAAAAGTTTGACAGAAGATAGATGTGTGGATTATGTTAGTAGAAGTGTAAGAAAAGTGTGACGTGAATTACCTAGTTGGGTAGAGAGATGTGACAGATTTGCTGTATAGAAGAGAGACATGTATGTAAGAGAGACTTAGGTGAAGAAACAGATTGTCTGTGTGGTGTAAGGTGGAACTGTGTGGTGACTTGTAGCTGGTTGGAGACAGGAAAGGTTAAGCTATAGAGAAAAGAGGTATAATCGTATAGAGATTCTTGGCTATGCAGGAGAGAGATGAATTATGTAATGGAAGGTATACGGGTGTATTTAAAAATGTAGATGTGTGGAGACAGATTTTTCAGATTGATAGTTTTCAGATGATGTAAAATCTAGCATGTGTCAGAAACATAGAATGCAAAATAAATTGTTCCTCGGGTACAAATAATGGGGCAGAATTAAATGATGTATAGAATTCTCTATTTTAGACTTAGATTTTATATTATATCCATGATTATAATGCACTCTATTCATTAAAGTAAATTAAATTCCTATCAAAGTTTAAAAAGAGATGATTATTTGACAAATACATGCACAAATTATGAGATACGTCATTGAGGAAACAACAATTTCATGGTTAGTTGAGTCATCTTTATGGTTCTGAAAATTAGTTCCAGCTTATTGTCCTGACTGCTGACTACTTTGTTATTTACTAGAACATATTCTAAGAATAGTTAGAGTTGTCAATTGTTGTTCTGCATTTCTTTTTAGAAATTTTTATTTGGAAGTCTTAATCTCAGATTAATTAGTACTTAATAATCAAGCATTTTTCTTCCTTGATGAGAAATTATGAATAGAATTCAGTTCACACAAATAACTTATTTCTTTTTGAATAGGGACTGTTAGGATATATCTTTTCTCTCCATTAAGTCTCCAGTGACAGATATAAGTGGCATAGTGTCAAAATAAAGAAAATGTATACAGACAAAAAAAAGCGACTGGACGGGCATTGTTGGTGTATGCGTTTAATCCCAGCACTCCAGAGGCAGAGGTGGGTGGTTCTCTGTGAGTTCAAGGCCATCCTGGTCTCCAGAGGGAGTGCCAGGATAGTTCCAAAGTTACACAGAGAAACCCTGTCTTGAAAAACCAAAAAAAGGGACTGAAAGAAATGCTGGGTTCAGGTGTTCCAAGATCTCTGAATGGAAACAACCACACCCAGTAATCTCTGTGCATATAATACCTACATACAAATAGATTCAAAGAGTTATTACATTTTCATTAATATGTGAGTGGAATGGTTATTATCTAAAGCATTTTTGTCTTATCTCAGTACTTTCAGACTCTATATTCTCCAACTACTGAGATATAAGTATCAGAAGAAAGGAAAATATGATGGAGAATTTTTATACAAATGTTCAACATCCTCATGCAAACCCAGGATTTGTAATTTTCATAGCTTCATTCAATGAGGGGAAGTAATTTTCAGTTAGTTTGCATTTTTGCTGTTTTTCAGTGTCTGGTCTGGTACCTAACTCTGCCCATGTAAACAGCTGAACTTCACTCACACACCCACTCAGGTTTTCATATAATCGAGCCTTCATTTTTCCCCACACATCTACTTGTAATGAATCAAACTGTTACACTTTTCTTAAAGCCATTTGTTCTGCATTTTCAGGTCATAATTTCTGGCAATTTTTTATATTACAATTACTGGCTCTTATTACCCTACAGTAGTATAAAATGGATATTCACCATAACAAGTCAGTAGTAATTGACCACAGGTTATATAGTATTTATTGATAATTGAGAAAAACGGGAATAAATATTAGGTTTAAAATTCTATATTACATTCCATAAAATTGCAAACAATAGGAACACAATGATAGTTACATGAAAACTATTAATAATAAGAGATGAATATTCTGTTCCATAAAATATACAGAAAATTTTTCAGTGATGTTGAATTGGATGGTTATCAGTAAATTTACCCTGACATAACAATTCACATTTTAAATTACTGGTGTATTCAACTATTATCAAATTTCAAATTTATACCATCTTATTTTAATGCATGGATTCATTGTAGTACAAACAGATACATTGCTGCATATGTAGATTTATTTCCAAAAATATTTTGTGAATAGCAAGTTTATTTCATGGTATAATGATTTTAAAATGACAATAATCCTAAAGTTTCATAATACCACTCATCTAACTGAATAAAATTTCAACATATGCTAAAATTTTCCTTCCACTCTTTACATTATAAAGAACCTTATGTTTGTATGATTTGGGGGAAATTAATTGCTTATTGAGTTGGACTCTTTTATGAATTTTCAAATGTGCTATAAATTTTGAGTATCTTTAAAAAATATTTAAAACACTGAAAATTTGTTAGGTTTATTTCCATTAGTGATGCTTTGTTGGATTTGACTATCTGGGCACTCCATAAATCTTGCCCTATTTTTAATATTGTGAGTGTACTTATAGCATGGATTCTGTGATGATCATTGACATTTAAGCACACAGAAGAGGTTTTCCCAAGTGCTTCACAATTATAAGCTTTCTCTAATGTGTTTATGTAGTGAATTTTTGCAAAGATGACACATGGAAAAAGGAAATAACATGTAACAGATTCTTAAATATTAAGGATTCTGACTTCCCTGGTTGTGTAGTGTTTTTAAACATGAGAATCATGGGCACACAACTTACCACCCTTTGTATATTTTAACTTTTTTTCATTAAGTATTCTTGGATGAAATGAAAGTATTGAGCTCATAGTAAAGGACTTTCCACATGTATTTCATTTGCAAGGCTTCTCTCCAATGTGCACTTTTTGAGGAATTTGAAGTGTTGAGTTCTGTTTAAGGAATTTTCACATACATTACACTTATACAGTTTCTCTTCAGTATGTATTGTTTGAAGAATTTAAAGTTTTGAGCTCTGTTTAAAGAACATTTCACAATCTGAATATATTTAAGGTTTCTCTCCAGTGTGTATTATTTGATGAACTTAGAGAGTTGAGCCTTTGGTAAAGGACTTGGCACATTCATTAGAGTTTGTAAGGTTTCCCTCCAATGTGTATTCTTTGATGAATTTGAAGATCTGAACCATTGGTACCGGACTTCCCAAATTCTTTACATCCGCAAGTTTTCGCAATAGTATGTATACTTTGATGAATTTTAAGTGCCGGTACATTTTAAAGGATTCCCACTATCTGAACATTTAGGTTTCACTCCAGTGTGTGTTCTTTGACGAACTTTAAGATGTGAGCCTTCTGTGAATCTCTTTCAACATTCTGTAAATTTATAATGTTTCTCTCCAGTGTGTATTCTTTTATGAACTTCAAGATTTGAGACATCAGTGAATGACTTTCCACAACCTGAACATTTGTAAGGTTTCCCTCCAGTGTGTATTCTTTGATGAACTAGAAGATGTGTGCTCCTTTTAAAGGACTTTCCCCATTCTGAACATTTGTATGGTTTCTCTCCAGTGTGTATTCTTTGATGAACTTTAAGAGTTGAGTCTTTAGTAAAGGACTTTCCACATTCTGAACATTTGTAAGGTTTCTCTCCAGTGTGTATTCTTTGATGAACTTTAAGATATGAGCCTTCAGTGAATGACTTCCCACAATCTGAATATTTGTAATTTTTCTCTCCAGTGTGTAATCGTCGATGAACTTTAAGATTTGAGCCTTTAGTAAAGGATTGCTACATTCATTACATTTGTAAGGTTTCTTGCCAGGGTGTATTCTTTGATGAACTTGAAGATCCGATCGATTGGTAAAGGACTTCCAACAGTCTGAACATTTGTAAGGTTTCTCTCCAGTGTGTATTCTTTGATGAGCTTGAAGATTTGAGCCATCAGTGAATGACTTGCCACAAACTGAACAATTGTAAGGTTTCTCTCCAGTGTGTATTCTTTGATGAACTTTGAGGTTTGAACCTTTCTTAAAGGACTTGCAACATATTTTACATTTGTAAGGATTTTCTCCATTATAGACTCTCTGAAGAACTTGAAGTGATGCCCTCTGAGTAAAAGTCTTGTAACATTCTTGAGACATTGAAGGCTTTTCTTCTCCAATGTCTGTATTGTGGATTTAACTGTTAGTATAGGATTTGAAGAGAAGCATCTTTATACACTATGTTACCTCACTTATTCTCATAAAAATCTTTTGAATAAATATAAGGAACTGTAATTTGGAGATGCTTGTTAAAACATGTATATGTGGAAAAATAATTCAACTGTCATAACTGTCATTAGAAATAGTTGGTATATAGCTGGGCAATGATAGAAATTGAATAGTGTTCATTTACATCACACTTGGTCAAGTAAGAAATAAAGAAAGTAATTAACAACTTCCTAAAAGTCAAAGAAACTAAATACACAACATCCCCAAAATTATGGAAATCATTGAAAGCAGTGCTAAGAGGAAAGATCTTAGCACTGAAGTCCTTCAAAAAAGAAATGGAGAACTCCCAATCTGGTGAATTAACAGCACACCTGAATGCTCTGAAGGAAAGAATCAAACTCATCCATGAGAATTAGACATCAGCAAATTAAATTGAAGGCTGAAATCCATGAAGTAGAAAAAAAAAAGAAAACAATATAATAAATAATTGAAACAAAGAGCTGCTTCTTGGAGAATATCAACAAGATAGACAAATCTTTATCCAATCTAACCAAATGGCAGAGAGAGAACATGCAAATTAAGGAAACAAAAAGTTAAACATAACAACAGACACTGAGAAAATACAGAGAATAATCAAGTGAGAACTTTGAAAACCTGTACTCCACAAAATTGGAAAATTTAAAAGAAATGGACAATTTTCTGGGTAGATACCACTTACCAAAATTAAGTCAAGAAGACATAAGCAATTTAAGTAGACCTATAACCATTAATGATATAGTAGCATTGATCAAAAGTCCCCCAATAAAAATAGCCCAGGGACAGATGGTTTCATAGCAGAATTCTATAAGAAATTCAAAGAAGAGCTAAAACAGATATTACTCAAATTGTTCCACACAATAGAAGCTGAAGGGTCATTGTCACCTCTGTTTTTGAAGCAACAATTAACTTGGGACACAAAACACACAAAGACAAAACTAATAAAAAGAACTTCAGAAAAATCTCCCTCTTTAACATTGTTGTAAAAATACTCAAGAAAATACTTTCAAGTCGAATCCAAGAACACATCAAAATACCATGATAAGTAGGCTTCACCCAGAGATGCAGGGGCGATGCAACATACAATAATCCATCAATGTAATCCACTGTATAAACAAATGAAAAAAGAAAATAAAGCACATGATAATCACACTAGATGTTGAAAACGCCTCCAAAAAAAATCCCACTCATTTTCAAAATGATGATCTTGGAGAGAACAGGGATAACAGTAACATAGGCAAACATGATAAAGGTGTAAGACCCCCAAAGGGAGACCCTCACTCAAATCTCGGGAATAGCGCGCACCCAGTGAGGCACCGAGACCAGACTTGCTGCAATCACACGAGGAAATTTATTGAAAAAGAAATTGAATGAGATCTCAAGCCAGCATGCTGGGGTCGAGGCTCAGAGGAGTTCGACCCCGACCCAAACTTGTGACAAGCTTATAAAGGCAAAAACCACAAAGGAGGGGGGGACTAGGGAGGAAATAGGGGAAGCCCAAAGTTACACATTTACTCATCAGTTAAACTATGTGGACACACCTGGGGCGTTTGAACTTTCCACAGAGGTCGTTGGGACATCCTGTGGTTATTCCAGGAGCTGTTTTTTTGTTTGTTTGTTTGTTTGTTTTGTTTTTGTTTTGTTTTGTTTTTCTCACGAGAGTTCCAGGAGCGGCCACCTGCAGGGGACGGCAGCCCCCAAGGTGACGAGCCCATGTTCTTGTAGACAGCTAGTAATATTTTTTTACTCTTCATTCCCCACTTCTTCTTGTAAATAGCTCTAATCTTAGAGCGATCCCTCAGTTTCTTGTAGTATTTGGTACTGCTGTCTTAAGACCATTACCTGGACAGCCCTTATTCTTTCTTTTATAAATGCCACGGAGCCTATTGAGAATGCATGGCCCGAAGGTAAGGATCAGCATCAAAATGATTAAAGGCCCGGCCACGGTGGAGACCAAAGTAGAGAACGAAGGTGACCGAGTAAACCAATTTTCATACCATCCTTGGTATGCTTCTCTTTCTTTTTTCCTGTTTTCTAGCCTTTCTCTAAGCTTTGCCATGGAGTCCCTGATGACACCGAATGATCTACATAAAAGCAACATTCTTCCTTTAAGGCAGCACAGAGCCCTCCCTCTTTAAGAAAAAGCAGGTCTAATCCCCTTCTGTTTTGCAGCACTACCTCTGACAGTGAAGTTAATGACTCTTCTAGTTTAGTTATGGACTGCTCCAACGCTCCCAGGTCTGCATCCATAGCCGCTCTAAGTTCATTATAGTAGGACGGTTGTTGGATGAGGGCGGCTGCTCCAGTTCCAACCCCTGCTGCTACTCCTAGTCCTAACAAGACAGCTAAGGTCAGGGTAACAGGTTCCCTCTTGTAATGAGTACAGTGATCAAATTCATCTATAAATGAGCTATCATCATGATAGATGACCCTAGGCACCAGCTGGACCAAAATACAAAAGTCCCTAGTACTGTTAAAAAGTGAAGTATGCAAGCAGGGGGTCAGGCCGCTGCCACAGGCCCACCAAGTATCTGGGGGGGTGGGTACTAGATATTGATTTTGGCCATCTGTCAGGGTGTCAATAGTTACGTTACAGAGGGGCTGGTGTCTCGTAGGCACTTTGCCATGCATAGCCCAGTGCCTGATACCGCTGAAAGGGTCAGCTTCCGTTGGCTCCCCCAGGGGCAATGTGAATGGTCAGAAGTAACATTATAGCTCCTCATTTGAGCTATTCCTTCATAATAAGGGGGATTAGAAGCAAAGCACAGCAAGCAAGATTGGGTAGCAGTGGGGTTTGTGCGGTTTAAAACGACGAACGCACTATCGAGCAGACTGAACAGGCGATCCTCGGTTCTCATAGGGGGGAGGGAGGATGTGATTGGATTAGGGCTGGAAGAGGCCTTGGGTGATGGGGTGAGACTAGGAAGTCTCTCAGGCCTGGGTGGGGGGTTATCAAGCGCCGGATTGGGGCCTACGGGTTGTGCGGGTGGACTCTCTATCTTTATCCCGATAGCGAAAACGAACCCAGGGTCTCCCGTTCCAATATAGACTCTCCACCCCCAGCGGTTGCCTTTTACCCATTGGCGATCTTGTTTTCCCCATGCTGTGAAACTAATATTCAGATGGGTGCAATAGCTGCCTTTGCATGGCCCCTGAGGGCCACCCGAGGCCCCAGGAGCACATCCAGTCTTATAAGCCGGGTATTTAGATGTGTCTCTCTCTCCTTTTTCTGGCTCTTCCGGCTTACGACCCTTTTTTACTATAATCAGATCCCAGGAGGAGGAGGGATTCCAGTAGGCTTCTCCTGTGGTCTCACATCCCCATTTACCACAGAAATAACCTGATGCCCCCCCCCCCACATTGTCTCTTCATTTCTCTGATATGTCCCTGCCCGGGGCAGACGTAGAAGTCTGCTGCCTGGAGGTTGGCTCGGAAAAATTGTCCAGAACATCCCAATGTGCTCCCTATACCATGAGGGAGACATTGTTCCTCCAGGGGTGGTTTATCTAAATTGTCATAATTAGAAAGATCCCAGGCCAGGGAACCGGCAGCTAACTTACAGACATCAGGTGCAAGATCAGGCCACCAAGTCCAAGGGGGGTGCACTGTGGTTTTTGACCACACCATGTCGCCTTCTTCATTAAGCACTTCCTGTGTCAATTTTTGGGGAACATGAGGGTTATTCCCCAAGGTTGGGGCTACGGCGAAGGCGCAGCTTAAGAGGATTGTCACTGGCTGCCACTGTCCAATTATTTTCACGGTTGTTTTCATTTTGACTGGGCGCCTTTTTTATGTGGGAAGCGTGGATCCAGGCAGCAATCCCGTCTACCTTTACTGCTGTGGGGGTAGTCAACAACACTAGATAGGGTCCTTTCCACCGAGGCTCAAGCATGCCAGCGCGATGTCGTCTGACCAAGACTGAGTCTCCGACCTGGAATCCGTGGGTCACCGAGGTGGTCCCTGGAGTGTAGGCTTCTTTGATCTGATCCCAGATCTGTGTTTTGACAACTTCTAAGGCCTTTAAGTGGGTAAACAAAGCAGAGGAGGAGGGAGAGTCAGTGCAAGGATCCAATATCCCGCCTGACTCAGTCAAGGGGGGGCGGTCTCCCATGTAGGATTTCGTAAGGGGTAAAGCAGAAACGTCCAGGTGTGTTTCGGACCCTAAGGAACACAAAGGGGAGGAGGGCCACCCAGTCTTTGCCGCCATTCTCAATAGCCAATTTAGTAAGGGTCTCTTTTAGGGTTCTATTCATTCTTTCTACCTGTCCTGAGCTCTGGGGTCTGTAAGCACAATGTAATTTCCAATTAGTGCCCAGTTGGGTGGCCAACTCCTGGCTTACCTGGGCAACAAAAGCCGGCCCATTGTCTGAACCAATTACCTTGGGGATCCCAAACCGGAGCAGGATTTCTTCCAGTATCTTCTTGGTTACCATTTGAGCAGTTTCAGACTTCATGGGAAAGGCTTCCACCCATCCTGAAAAAGTGTCTATAAAAACTAGAAGGTATTTATTACCATATTTTCCTGGCTTAATTTCAGTGAAGTCTACCTCCCAATAAATTCCCGGCCAATCTCCCCTCATTCTTTTTCCGGGTTCTTTGAACGATCGAGCAGCATTGGTCAAGGTGCAGGCTTGACATGACTCTATTACCTCTTTTATTATTGTATTTAATCCTAGAACATAATATTTAGAACCTTTGATTAATTGCTTAAGTTTTCCGTTTCCAAGATGAGTCAGCTGGTGTATTCGCCTCACATAGTCTTGTCCTTCTTTAGAGGGCAGAATGATTCGTCCATCTTTGGTTTTTGCCAATCCACCGAAACTGAACATCCAAGCTTTTCCTGCACGGGTCATATCTTCGATTAAATCATAATCTTTATAGGGATAGATGAAGCTGGGATGGATGAAGCTGGCTTGTGGGGGTTCTGGCGGGGTTCCAGTTTCTTCCGCCAGCACTACCGCTCCCTGGGCAGCTTGCTTTGCTGTTAGATCAGCCATCTGGTTCCCCTTTGTGGCTGGGTCAGTCCCCTTCTGGTGTCCCAGGCAGTGGACGATGGCTAATTTTTGTGGAAGATGTATGGCTTCTAGGGGGGCCAGGATTTCTTCTTTGTTTTTAACGTCTCTTCCTGCTGAGGTGAGTAAGCCCCTCTGTCTGTAGATGGCTCCATGAATGTGAGCCGTGGCGAAGGCATAACGGCTGTCAGTGTAAATGTTGATAGCCTTACCTTCTGCCAGACGCAGAGCTTGAGTCAATGCCAGGAGCTCAGCTTTTTGAGCGGAGGTTCCTTCTGGGAGACTGCTAGCCCAAATTACCTGCTTTCCGTCCACCACCGCTGCACCCACCCTTCTTTTACCTTCTACGACAAAACTGCTGCCGTCCATATACCAGTTAGGCACACCCGGCCAAGGTTGGTCGGTCAGGTCTTTCCTGGTCCCGGTTTCTTCAGCCAGGACGACAGTGCATCGGTGCACTGGGGTAGAGTCCTCTGCTTCGGGGAGCAGGGTGGCTGGGTTGAGAATAGCAGGAGGAGCGAAGGTTATCCAATCATTTAACAACAAGCTCTGGTAATGTGTCATCGGGCGTTTGTCATCCAGCGGTCAGGAGGCTGCCAGACAATACTTTCTAAAGCATGGGGAGCGATTACAGTCACATGCTGACCCAGGGTAAGTTTATCAGCGTCTTTTACAAGTAAGGCTACTGCAGCAATGGCTTTCAAGCAAGAGGGCCACCCACTGGCGATGGGGTCTAGCTTTTTAGATAGGTAGGCCACCAGCCGATTCCAGGGCCCCAGGGCCTGAGTCAGAACTCCACGGGCTATTCCAGCCCGTTCGTCAACATATACAGTGAAAGGCTTAGTCAGATCTGGCAGGGTCAAAGCGGGAGCTGTGAGCAGGGCAGTCTTTATTTTATCGAAGGCCCTTTGGTGCTCCTCCGGCCAGGTGAATGGGACTTTTTCTTTAGTGAGTGGGTACAGAGGGGCCGCCAGCATGGCGAACCCCGGTATCCAGAGTCTACAAAAACCCACAGTTCCCAAAAACTCATGTACTTGTCGCGGAGTGGTGGGGGTCAGGATCTGCATCACAGTCTTTTTCCGTGTTTCAGTGAGCCACTGCTTCCCTTCTCGGAGGGTGTATCCTAGGTAGGTCACCTCCGAGAGGCATAACTGGGCTTTCTTGGCGGACACCCGGTACCCCAACTCACCCAATTCCTTTAGGAGCTTTCTGGTCCCGTCGAGGCACAGTTCCTGGGTCGAGGCTTCGAGCAGTAAATCATCTATGTACTGCAAGAGAGAAATCTGGGGGTTCCGTGCCCTGAAGGGCGCAAGGTCACGGTGGAGCGCTTCATCGAAAAGAGTCGGTGAATTTTTGAACCCCTGTGGCAACCTAGTCCAGGTCAGTTGACCCGTATGTCCTCCTTTGGGATCTCGCCACTCAAAAGCGAACAGGGGTTGGCTATTTGGATGTAACCTGAGACAGAAAAAGGCATCTTTCAAATCCAGAACGGTGTACCAGGATCGTTCAGGCGGTAAGGAACTCAGCAAGTTGTAAGGGTTGGGCACGGTTGGGTGAATGTCCTGTACTCATTTATTGACTTCTCTCAAGTCCTGGACAGGTCGATAATCATTGGTTCCAGGCTTACGTACCGGCAGGAAGGGGGTATTCTAAGGGGACCGGCAGGGAATCAGTATACCTTGTTTTAACAGTCTCTGGATATGTGATCGAATGCTTTCTTTAGCCCCTTGAGTCATGGGGTACTGTCTGACTGAGACGGGGGTGGCAGCCGCTTTTAACTCTACTACCACGGGTGGCACTTGTTTAGCCAGTCCCATTTCAGTCTGCTCTGCCCAAACCTCTGGAAAAGCTGTCAGCCATTCTTTAGGGGGCAAAACCCGAGTTTTGGGTTCATGGAGGCAATATTGCTCTTCTAGACTTAGAACTAAGCATGTTATAGGGGCTTCCCCCCAGGTGACTTCTGGTCCCTTCGGGGTGAACTGGACCTGAGCCTTTAATTTGGTCAACAAGTCCCTTCCCAGAAGGGGCGCAGGGCACTCAGGAATCACAGGGAAAGAGTGAGTTACTTGGCTTTTTCCAATTTCTAAACTTCTTTCGGTTGTCCAAGGGTAAAGTTTGCTTCCAGTGGCTCCTATGACCAGAGTTTTTTCGATCCTAATTGTCCTAATGGTTTAGTCAAAACTGAGTGTTCTGCCCCCGTATCTACTAAGAAATTAATGGGGTTCCCCTCCACAGAGAGAGTTACCCTAGGCTCGGGGAGGGGGACCAAGACCCAACTCCCCTAATCTTCCTCGAGGGCCAACATCTTGGGGCCCTTTTGTTTCTTTCGGGGGCAATCTCTGGCCCAGGGTCCTTTTTCTTTACAGTATGCACATTGGTCTTTTTCAAGTTGTAGTCTCTGTCCTCCCGGGGGTCTTCTTGCCCTGTTGCCCAGGTACCCTGACTGTCCTCTTTCTGACCATTCTCCGCCTACTACTGCGGCCAAAATCTTAGTCAAATTCCTCTCCTGGCGGCAATCCCGCCGATTCTCCCTCTCTTCTGCCTCCTTTTTTTTTTCTTTCTTGTTTTTCTTCCTCGGTCTCTCTCTTGTGATACACTTTCTCTGCCTCTTTTACTAAATCCTGCAATGTATAATCCTGGAGCCCCTCTAATCTCTGCAACTTTTTCTTGATATCAGAGGCCGACTGTCCTATAAAAGCCATGGCTACAGCCAACTGCTGTCCCTCCGAGGAGGGATCAAATGGGGTATATCTCCTATATGCCTCCATCAGTCGTTCTAAGAAGACAGAAGGTGGCACTACTGGACCCTGTAAGATTTCTCTTACCTTTGCCAAATTGGTGGGTCGCCACGCACCCCCCTTGAGACCTGCAACTAGAGCCCGGCGGTAGACCGTGAGATGCCCCCTACCTTCCGCAGAGTTGTAATCCCAGTCAGGGCGGACCAAGGGGAAAGCGGCATCTATAAGATTAGGGAGATTGGTGGGGGTCCCATCTGGTCCTGGAACATTCTTTCTGCCTCTAGAAGGATCCTCTCTCTTTCTTCAGTCGTAAAGAGGACCTGCAAGAGTTGTTGGCAGTCGTCCCAAGTGGGCTGATGAGAATACATCAGGGACTCGAGGAGTCCCGTCAAGCCTGAGGGGTTCTCTGAAAAAGAGGGGTGGTTAGTTTTCCAGTTGTACATATTGGCTGACGAAAACGGCCAATACTGCAGTGGGACTAATTCCCCTAGAGCCAGGGCGGGTCCATAAGCCCGTAATGGTAAGGCAACGGCGGAGTCAGGTCCTGCGCCAGATCCCTCTGGGCTGTGGCCCCGGCAGCTTCATGTCCCAGCCGCTGGCCATATTTCGGGGACCATCCGGGAGTCCGTTGGGGCCTGTGGGGCTGCATGAGGAACGGGTTGAGGATATGGGGGAGGAGGGTGGTCAAGGAGGGAGACATCATCAATTTCAGGATAGATCCGCGGGGGAGCTGTTGGAGCGGGCGCCGGCGAATCTGAAAGAGGCACTTTCCGTGCGGCCACGGCCACCGTAGCCGTCCCTATTCCCGATGTCCAAGGTTTCATCCAGGGTGGCGGGTTTTGGACTAGGTCCTGCCACACGATAATGTATGGAACCTGATCAGGGTGGCCCCTAGGGCCTGAAAAATAATTCGCTTGACAGCAGAAATAATAGATAGATTAAAAGTTCCCCCCCGAAGGCCATCCTACACTGAAACTTGGCCATTCAGAAGAACAAAAAGTCCGCCAAGGTCCTTTTCTGACCTCGACAGAAAGATTATGAGCCCGAGTCTTAACGTCCGTCCAATGGTCCAGGGTCAGTGTTAGTGGGGTCGTCACAGTCTGTCCCATGTCTACCTCTATTACACACACAATAAAAACAATCACCACGACAGAAAGACAAGAAAGCAAAGCGAGCTGTCGACCTCGAGTCGACCAGTAATTCTGAAAGGAATCAGACGGCCAGGAAATGGCCCTTTGACACAGATAGTCAAGGAGAAAACTTATCTCCCGACCTTCTCCGTGGAGGTCCATGAGGCGTCCCTGGTCTTCCTCCTGTCCTTCTGGGACGTCTCCCAGGGTGAACAAACGGTGGACACCTGGACACGTCTATCCCCGTCCACTCCGCTCCTCTTCCTGGAGAGCGGACTCTAAAGAGCGTTTGCGAAAACGAAACTGCGATCGCACCAGATTTTTGAATAGGCCACAAACAAAGAGTCACAACAGAACAAAAATTTTTACCTACAAGTGGGTCTAGGACCCCTGGGTGGTTGCACAAATCCTGGACGAGCCCCCAAATGTAAGACGCCCCCCCCCCAAGGGAGACCCTCACTCAAATCTCGGGAATAGCGCGCACCCAGTGAGGCACCAAGACCGGACTTGCTGCAATCACACGAGGAAGTTTATTGAAAAAGGAATTGAATGAGATCTCAAGCCAGCATGCTGGGGTCGAGGCTCAGAGGAGTTCAACCCCGACCCAAACTTGTGACAAGCTTATAAAGGCAAAAACCACAAAGGAGGGGGAGAACTAGGGAGGAAATAGGGGAAGGCCAAAGTTACACATTTACTCATCAGTTAAACCATATGGACACACCTGGGCGTTTGAACTTTTCACAGAGGTCGTTGGGACATCCTGTGGTTATTCCAGGAGCTGTTTTTTTTGTTGTTGTTTTGTTTTTCCATGAGAGTTCCAGGAGCGGCCACCTGCAGGGGACGGGAGCCCCCAAAGTGACGAACCCATGTTCTTATAGACAGCTAGTAATTTTATTTTTTTTTTTACTCTTCACAATCCCTGATGACTGCGTTTTTCTTGTCACTTTGTGCTCCAGTAGGGTCTGCTGGAAGAGCAAACCTACTTTTCTAAGACAGCACAAAGGAAACTTCAGGCATTCATAGCTGATGTTTGCTAATGGCCACTAGGAGGCAGCTACACACTCTCATACCAGCCCCAGTAAGCACCCCTAACATGGGTGCTTGGTTTTGTGGTTCCCAGTTACAGCCTAGGTTTTCTAGGTGGCCTTGGATGTGGGGAAGGGAGACAGACCCCACTCTTAAGATGGAAGAAAATAAGGAAATAGTGCAGAGTATTTTCAATTTTAGTTAATGTGGGGGACCAAAATAATTCCGCTTTGGAATATTTTGAGAACCAACCTTGGGTTTCACTGAACAGGAACACCAGAAAGCTCCAGCCCACTATTGTATTGTTAATGCCAGTAGGGCTACTATTGTTTACCATGGCCTCAGGGTAATATGCCTCCTATTTGCATCTCTGTGGGCCTAAGCATCTGAATAGGCCTGCACCTGGGCAGGTGTGTGAGTGACTAGGCAGGACACAGGTTATGGGCGAGCATCCAGAGGAGAGAGAACAAAGAGAAATGGGTCCCTGGTGGTATTGGCAGGATGGTTATGAAACAGCAGAAAGGAAGCTAATAAAGAAATGACTCTAGTTCTACAACATGGAACTGAGAGTTCTCTAAAGATGACAAGATGCCTGTGTTTGGTCTTTATCGCTGCTGGGTTGCTAGTGTAAGAGGGCCCCCCTCCCCCGCCCGAAGCTCAGGCCTCCAGAATCTTTTCCCAGGACTGTGGTCACCCCAATCACCATGAGAAGCCAGAAACTTGTTGCAAACAGCAAGAGGCTTTAATGAAAGGTGGATGTATGTACAAACGGGCTCTCTCAGCATGCAGGCTAGAGAGCAGCCCTGTCCCGCAGGCACAGGCATTTTTAAGGGCAAAAACCATAAGCTTAGGGAGGGGCCTTGACTCTCTGTCTATTGAATACATGACCAGAGTCATGGGTTCCTAGGAGGCCCTTTGTCTTGAGGGGAGGGCTGGGAATCAGATGGCCTCCTAACCACACCAGTTGTAAAACCTGCAGACCTCAGGATGTGCTAACTAATGGTAGCTATCTCTTTGTTTCACAGGGACCCTTCATTGTTAATCATTGGCCAGTGGGGCAATCTGTTTCCTTCATGAGCCCCTCGGGGAGGGTGGCCTTCTGGTTATTCTTGGTACCCAGGTATCTTGTGGCATTGTAAGGGAGTGATTGCTGGTGGTTGGTAAATTCCAGGCACTAAGTCATTGTAGTAGCCTTGGTCAGTTTCTGGGCTATATTTCTTTGCTAATATTTCAGTCTTTCACTAGGAGTTTCCAGGTCCACACCCCCCCTACTCAGGCCGAACCTCATGGGTTAAGGCTGAGACATGCTGGGTCATGACAAGTTAAGACAGAAAAGATGAATTTGGTGACGGTTTGTAAAGATTGACATAGGAACAAAGATGTTGGGTTAAGTTTAACACCCTGAGTTACAACTTATCATTGTGAAGGGACCAGATTCCCTTTTGGCAGCCATAATGGCCGAACACACGCTTCTATGACCTTGTGCTAGACACTAGAAAGTCAGATGCCTGCCTCGTGACAAGGAGCCAATCAGAAGTTAGCTGGTGGCGCTATGCTTTATGGCTCTGGATGTGCTTTACGGACAAGCAAACAGCAATGACGCAGAGAGCATAGCAACCACCCTGGGAGGGCCTATGGGCCATAACAACCAGTTGACCAATGAACACAGGGCAAGCCCTCCAAGCCTGGAGGTACACCAATCCTGAACCTGTGCGTACCCCCTAGACACTCCCCTTACGCTGCCCTATAAAGATCTGTATGCAGCGGCTTTGAACTGTCTTTGCTAGCCATCCGACATGGTGGGTGGGTCAAAGACCTGAGCTAACATGCGGTTAGTTCGTTAAACTACAATACAGCTTCATGCAATTTGCATCAAGCTTTTGCCTCCATTCTGTGATTGGGGTGGCCGCGATCCTGGGCTAAGATTCTGGAAGCCTGGGCTTTCCGAGGCTCTTACAATTGCAGATGCTGTGGTTGTTTTGTTCTGAGGCTGGAGGGATGGCTTAATGATGAAAAGCACTTATGGCTCTTGCAGAGAGGCCACCTATGGTGGTTTACAATTGTCTATAACTCTACTTCCAGAGAATCTAAAGCTTTCTTATGGTCTCCACAGGCACCAGGGATGTCGTGGCTCATATATATGTAGGCAAACCTTTACACATGAAATAAAAATAAATCTTTTTAAAAGAAGATTAAAATTCTGGTATGAATTTCTTTTCTTAAATTTTCAAGACAGGGTTTCTCTGTGTTGCCCTGGCTGTCCTGGAACTTGCTTTGTAGATCAGGCTGGCCTTGAAATCACAGAGATCCACATGCTTCTGCCTCCTGCCTTCTGAGTGCTGGGATTAAAGGCGTGTGCCACCTGGGATTTATTTTATCAAGGAACATGTTGCTGGGAGTGGTGGCTCCTATCTGTATCCCAGCACCTGGGAGGAGAGGCAAGAGAATTACCAATCATTTGAAACCAACCTTGGTTATAGCAAGACCCACCTCAAAAACAGAATGAGACAAAACAAAAAAAACAGAAACATAGGCAAGTCGCTTTGTTTAGTCAGGGAATAGATAAAGATATTCAACACATTATTAATCAAGAAAATATTAAAACGCATATTAGGTCCAGGAAGTGGAGGCAGGAATATCAAGAGTTCAAGGCCAGCGTGAGTTACATAAGACCCTGTCTCAAAAACACCTCCACCCACATTCCAGCTAGAAGGAGCACATTTTATTGGTTGAAGATACTGTAAACTGGCAGTGAAGGCTTTCCCTCTCAATGGCAGCATCCAGTGTAATCCTGAAAAATATATTGATAAAAATTAAAATATTTAAAATATATTAAAAAATTGATAAAAATGATCTTGCTTGGTTGGGCAGTGATAGCACACACCTTTAATCCCAGGCCTTGGGAGGCAGAGGCAGGCAGAGCTCTGAGTTTGAGGCCAGCCTGGCCTACAGAGCAGAGTTCCAGAGTCCAGCTCCAGCAAAGGTCTCTGTCTGTCTGTGTGGTCTCAGGGCCTCTTCACATGGTCTCTTCAGCCAGATTTTCATATACGACAGTTCAGGGCTTAAGAGAGTATTCTGGGTTGCAGCAAGCTTAGCAGTAAAGCCTGGACCCGACAGCAGCACAGACACAAACTGTGGCCAAACTGACATCTGCCTGTATTCCAAGAAAGGGGTAAGGATAGAGAACTTGATGGGGTTTTCAAGACTTTGTGGCCCTTTTTGCCAGTTTTAGATTACTGTTTCACAAATGAAAAAAATTACAGCCCAGAGCAACTGAATATTTTAATATAACTGAAGTAATGGAGTTGAGGTGTTATTCTCCCCCACATTTGTTTATATTTAGGACCAACTGTAGAATAAGTATGTTGAAGCATTATGGTTGGGAACAGACTGGAATACAATGGAACACATCAAACTAACACATTGCTTTAATGGTATAAAACCTATGCCAGGTCAATTACATGTGTGAGCAAACGGGATCAGCTGTAACACTCAGAGTGTTCAAGAAGACTGCTGGGACTCCGTTACACTTTGGCACTATGAATCTTCAGATGATGGGTGAGGTGGGAGTGCTGTCTGAAGGCCTTCTTACATTCTTTACACTCATAGGGTTTCTCACCAGAGTGAATTCGCAGATGTTGGATCAGAGAAGAATTCAGTCGAAAGGCCTTCCTACACTCCTTACACTCAAAGGGCTTTTCACCAGTGTGGATGCTCTGGTGTAGAGTAAGTTTCTGACGCAACCTAAAAGACTTCCCACAGTCCTTACAGGTGTAGGGCTTCTCGCCAGCGTGGATGCTCTGGTGCTGTGTAAGCTGTGAGAGCAGCCTGAAGGCTTTCCCACACTCTTTGCAGTCATAGGGTTTAACTCCGATATGAACACTCTGATGAGAAATCAGCTGTGAGTATCTGCTGAACGCCTTCCAACACTCCTTGCATTCGTACGGCTTTTCGCCCGTATGTGTTCTGTGGTGGAGAATAAGATGATAACCCCGACTGAAGGTCTTCCCACACTCACTACACTCATAGGGCTTCTCGCCAGTGTGAGTTCTCTGATGTAGGGTTAGCTGCTGTCGCACTCTAAAGGCCTTCCCACAGTCCTGGCATTCATAGGGCTTCTCGCCTGTGTGAAGTCTGTAATGAGCTCGAAGGCCAGAGCCACACAGGAAGTCTTGCCCGCACTCCTTGCACTCGTAGAGTCTGTCAGCACTGTTAAGCTTCTGGTGTCGAGTGAGGTGTGCGTACTGCCTGAAGGCCCTCCCACATTCTTTACACGCATAGGGCTTCTCCCCAGTGTGGATCCTCTGATGGAGAGTCAGCTGTCCCCGTACCCTGAAGGCCTTGCCGCACTCCTTACAGGCGTATGGCTTCTCACCGCTGTGAGTCTTTTGGTGTGCTCTAAGGTCTGGGCCATAGGTGAACGCTTCCCCACACTCCTTACACTCATACGGTTTGTCACCAGAATGAAGCCTCTGATGTCTGCTAAGGTGTGCAGTCTGCCGAAAAGCCATCCCACACTGCTTACATCCATAGGGCTTCTCGCCAGTATGAATTCTCTGATGAAATGTAAGCTGTTGGCGGACTCGAAAGGCTTTACCACAGTCATCACACTCGTAGGGTTTCTCCCCAAAATGGATTCTCGGGTGTGGAGTAGCAGATGTACGAATTTGGTAAGAGGCCATTTTTTCAGAGGTGACTTTCATTTGTCTGAGATATCCCTCCTGAGATCCCTCTTGGCTTTCGAGTTTTCTTTTGGACTCCCATTCATTTTTAAAAATGAGGCCCTTCAGGCCACTGTTCCCAATTCGTTCCATTATCTTCCATTGGGATAAATTCACTTCATAGATGCTGCCTTCTGAGGGTGACGGATTGGTCTCATCCTTAGTTTCCAAATCTGCAAGAGAGCAGACACATGCGGTTTTTTCTCAAGAAGTAAACTTGCTAAAAGACAAAGATGATGATGTTCAACCAAATTCAAATTAGTGTCATAATTTAGGGAGCAAAAGAGAATATTAGGAAAATAAGAGCTCCTATAAGAAATGGCAGTGGTAATTAAGCAAATATTTTTTTTTTTTAGCACTGGTTCATGAACTGAGGTGTCGATCAGAATCACCGGGCAGCTTATTACAAATACTGTTTAAAGCAGGGCATAGTGGTAAACATCTTTAACCCCAACACTCGGGAGAAAGAGGGAGGTGAATCTATGTGAGTTGGAGGCCAGCCTAGTCTATAGTGAGTTCTAGGACAGTCAGGGCTACATAGTAAAAACCTATCTCAAAAAAAAAAAAAACAAACAAACAAAAAACCCAAAACTGTTTAAATACACCCAAAACCACCTGGATAAAACTATAATTTTTGTTCCCTTGTATCGAGGGTGTGTGTGTTTGTGTGTGATGTGCACTTGTATGTAGATACATATTTTGCATGTGTGGGCACACATGGAGGGGGCATGTGGAGGCCTAAGGTTGGTGTCAGGAATCATCCTCAGTCTCTACCATCCATCTTATTCATTGAGACTGGGTCTTTCTGTCAAACCCAGAGTTCACCAATATGGTCAGTCTTGCTAACTAGCTTGCTCTAGGGCAGGGATTCTCAACATGTGGGTTGAAACCCCTTTGGGGGAGGGGGATGTGTCCCATCAGAGATCCTGAATATCAGATATTTACATTACAACGCACAACAGTAGCAAAATTACGACTATGAAATAGAAACAAAGTAATTTTATGGTCAGGGGTCACCACAACCTGAGGAACTACATTAAACGGTTGTAGGGTTAGGAAGGTTGAGAACCACTGTTCTAGGAAATCCTCTGTCTTTGCCTTCCAAGTCTGGAATTACTGGTGGATTACCACAACTAACTGGCAATTACATGGGTTCTGGGGAGCACTTTAACCACGGAGCAAGCAATCTCCCCAGATCAGATTCTAATTTTCATTAAACAGTAAGGAGAGATGGTTCAGTGGTTAAGAGCACTGGCTCCTCCTGCAGAGTAGGTTTATTTACTTATTTTATGTGTATGAGTGTCTGGCCTCTGTGATTTTTGTGAGGTGTGCACATGCAGAGGTCGGGGAGGGTGTTGGATTCCTTGGCACTGGAGTTATAGATGTTTTTGACCCATCATGTGAGTTCTAGAAACTGAACCTAGGTCCTCTACAAGAGCAGCAGCCCTCCTAGCCATGGAGCCATGTCTCTAGGTCCTCTGCCTTATTTTTGGAGACAGTCTCTGAACCTGGAACTTATCAGTTCAGCTACACTGGCCGGCCAACAAGCCCTGGGATCTTCTGTCTCTGCCTTCCCGGAACTGAGATCACACACACACACACACACACACACACACACACACACACACACTGGCTTTTGAAACGGATGCTGAGCCTCTTCTGACCCAGGTCCCTCTGTTTGCACAGCAAGTGCTTCATCAACTGAGCGTTCTCCCCTGTTCCATTATTAACAATTTTATATTCTCACAGTCCTTACTGGCTTTCCTTTTCTTGTTTAACTTTACAAAAAGTGCTAGAGATGGAACGAAGGGTCTCACACAGCCGTAACACTGCGCTATTCAAGACCCCGGCTTTTCGGGCTGGAAAGATGGCTCAGAAGTTAAGAGCACCAGCTGTTCTTCCAGAGGTCCTGAGTTCAATTCCCAGCACCCACATGGTGGCTCACAACCATCCGTTATGAGATTTGGTGCCCTCTTCTGGTGTGCAAATATACATGGAAGCATAATAAAATAATAAATAAAATCTTTAAAAAAAAAAAAAAGACTCTGGCTTTTACCTGAAGTCAGACACAATCTTAATTTACTCCCTACTATATAGTAAGTTCATAGCACAATAGTTTGATTCACTTATTTATCATAGTTACCTACTTGTTTGAAGTATATCTTTTTGCCTCCAATCTCTCATAGTTTATGACACATGGTTAAATATTCTCTTCGGGCATCTAA
Organism: Cricetulus griseus; assembly: GCF_003668045.3. Classification (NCBI taxonomy): domain Eukaryota; kingdom Metazoa; phylum Chordata; class Mammalia; order Rodentia; family Cricetidae; genus Cricetulus; species Cricetulus griseus. The sequence goes on along the minus strand of NC_048602.1, from coordinate 5,797,731 downwards.
GCTTGCACAGTTAAATACACGCAGGGACAGGAAGATCATTCTGATGCCTTCCTCACTTTCCATCTGCTCTTACGTACATTCTTTCCTTCCTTTCCTTGTGGTGCTTAGGTTGCACCCAGGGCCTCACCAACACTATAAAAGCCACAGCTCAAAAGGCTTCTTATGCCTGGTGGCAGTGGTGTACACCTTTAATCCCAGGACCCGGGGTAGAGGCAGACAGATCTCTGTGAGTTCAAAGCCAGCCTGGTCTACAGAGTGAGGTCAAGGATAACCAAAGCTACACAGAGAAACCCTGTTTCAAAACAAAACAAACAAGAAAAAAAAATAAACCACCAGGCTTCTTATATTGTTACTTAGGCTGTCTTCTTCTCAATGTCTGTCTCCTCTGTCACAGGCTACAGTACCTTTCCTTAGTCATTGTGTCACTGTTGCTTGGTTCATTCCTCCCCCTGCTCTAGTCTTCTCTTTTATTCCTCTTTAGAGTAGCCTTTCCTCTAAAGAGGAAAGGAAGACCTTGGAAGACCATGTCTGCTAAAGAAAAGGGGAAATGGAAGACTTTCTAAGGCTATCCATTATTGCACTTCCAGAGACAGGTTTGTATCTTATTGAAATGCTTAGGAACCCTTGGGAGATGATGTGCCTAGGTAGTAGAGGCAGAGCTCTTGCATGTATCTGAATGTGGAGGGCTCGCTGACAGGGTTAGAACCAAGAGGACAGGGAGCCAAGAGAAGTCAGAGGAAAGCCTGTGCTGCATGCATGAACCTTCGTTAAAGCGGATGAGGTTCACAATTACTACAGCTGTGCTCTGTGTAGAAAGCTGAAGTCATATAGGTATATCCTACTAAACTAGAGATAAGGAAAATAGAAAATCTATTTAAAATTTTAAAATAGAAATTAGGTAACTTTTAGGTCAATAGGAAAAAAAAGATTTAAGATAGTATCTAGTATCCTTGTTTATTAGAAAACAAAAAGGTAAAAAGGAAATTTCAGTGGTGGGTGAGGGGCCACAGGCCTGAGAAGCCAGCACTCCCGAGGTGGAGACAAGAGGATTGCAAATGGAGAGACAGACTGGGCACTGCAGCAAGGCCTCATCTCAAAATACAATTTATAAAGGGACCACGGATGTAACTTTGTAGTTCTGTGGCAGCGTGCTTACCTAAGGAGTGAGTCCTGGGTGCCACACAGGGCAATAAAAGCAAACAAGCAAACAAACAAAAGAAAAACAAACAAAGAATGGAGAACAAATGTAGAAATAAAAAACGGCAACATACTGGACATACATATATACATAAATGTACATAGAATTTCTAACACTAGCACTTGGGAAACTGAGGCAAGAGGGCTACACAAAGATTGTCTCAAAATGAACAAAAACATATAAATAAAAAGGAGAGAGCTCAGCAGTGGTGACACAGGCCTTTACTCCCAGCACTATGGAGGCAGAGGCAGGCCTGAGTTCAAGGTCAGGCCAGCCTGGTCTACAGAGTGAGTTTCAGGACAGCCAGGGCTACACAGAGAAACCCTGTCTCAGGAAAAAAAAAAAAAAAAAAGGAAGCGAAAATGATTAATACAGAGCATTATTAAAAAAAAGATGACTAGTAATAAATTTAAATTTAAATAAAATTAAAACATAGCATAGATTGCAGTACATTGAGCTCCATAGAGACAGCGCCGGATGGGCACTGGGCCTCGAGAAAGAAAATCAACTAAACATGGGCAAAGGAGATCCTAAGAAGCCGAGAGGCAAAATGTCCTCATATGCATTCTTTGTGCAAACTTGCCAAGAGGAACACAAGAAGAAGCACCCGGATGCTTCTGTCAACTTCTCAAGAGTTCTCGAAGAAGTGTTCAGAAAGATGGAAGACTATGTCTGCTAAAGAAAGGTGGAAATCTGAAGACATGGCAAAGGCTGACAAGGCTTGTTATGAAAGGGAAATGAAAACCTACAACCCCTCCTAAAGGGGAGACCAAAAAGAAGTTCAAGGACCCCAATGCACCCAAAGGGCCTCCTTCGGTTTTCTTCTTGTTCTGTTCTGAGTATCGCCCAAAAATCAAAGGAGAACACCCAGGCTTGTCCATTGGTGACGTTGCAAAGAAACTGGGAGAGCTGTGGAACAGCACTGCTGCAGAGGACAAGCAGCCCTACGAAACGAAGGCTGCCAAGCTGAAGGAGCAGCACGGAAAGGATATTGCTGATTACAGAGCTATAGGAAAACACGATGCAGCAAAATAGGGGGTGGTTAAGGCAGCAAAGAGCAAGAAAAAGAAGGAAGAGGAAGATGAGGAGGATGAAGAGGATGAAGAAGTGGAGGAAGAAGAGGAAGAGAAGATGAAGATGATGATGATGATGAATAAGTTTTGTCTAGTGCAGTTTTTTTTTTTTGTCTATAAAGCATTTAACCCCCCTGTACACAACTCAGTCCTTATAAAGGAAAAAAAACTGTAATGTAAGGCTGTGTAAGATTTGTTTTTAAACTGTACAGTGTCTTTTTTTGTATAGTTAACACACTACAGAATGTGTCTTTAGATAGCCCTGTCCTGGTGGTATTTTCAATAGCCACTAACTGTGTGTGGTATAGTCTGGGGGTTGTACATTGGCATGGAAATTTAAAGCAGGTTCTTGTTGGTGCACAACACAAATTAGTTATATATGGGGATGGTAGGGTTTTTTTTCTGTTTTTTGTTTTAGTTTTTGGTTTTTTTTTTTTTTTACATCTTCAGTTGTCTTTGATGCAGCTTATATGAAGGTAATTGTTGTTAACTGAACACCACTCAGTAATTGCAAAAAAACTGCTGTTTTGTTGACATTCTGAATACTTCTAAGTAAATACAATTTAAAAAAATAGCATAGCTAAAATGAGTGTTTTTTTTTTTTTCAAGAAAATACAATTGACCCACCAAGGATATATGATGTTTAGCAGAACAATTTTTGTTCTGCTGTTTGGCTTTACTTTTTAAGTCTGGGTCTCAGGTAGCTGCTGGCTGGCTTTGAACTCCTGATCCTCCTGCCTCGAGCTGGTAAGTAGGATTACAAGACTGCACCACCATGCCTGGCTAAAACAGATCAATTTCCATAGAACAAATGGAGAGTTTGATCAGACCTGCTACAGCCCAAGAAAAAAATGCTTTTAAAAGCACAAAAAAAGCCAAGCGATGGTGGTGCACACCTTTAATCCCAGCACTCGGGAGGCAGAGGCTCTCTGTGAGTTCGAGGCCAGTCTGGTCTACATAGTAACTTTTAGGACAGTCTCCAAAGCGCGCGCGCGCGCGCACACACACACACACACACACACACACACACACACACACACACACACACACACAAGCTTTAGAAAAAGCTCATCTAAATTTAGCTGAGAATTAAGAACTTGTAAACTGGTTTATGACATATTTCAATAAAGATAGCTTTAAAAGAATGCACGGCCCCTATACATGCTACCTTGGCATACAGATTATTTTAAATAGAAGTATTTCTGACTCAAAACATGCAAAGAGAGGCCTTCCCGGAGCTCCCCTAACTCCCCAAACACAGACCCCACAGAGACAAAGATTACCATAAATGCCTCTTCTTGAGTATTTTTTGGTCATGGACAGACCAAGCAGCAGCACTGAGGTCCCACAGCCCTTCCTAAAAGAGCCTCGACCTCCATTTGTCTCCCAGGGTTTGCAGCCCCTACCTAAGACCCCTTTCCTTAGTTTCATCCATCTTTGTTTAAACAGCATGGAGGGGCAGGAGAGAGGACTCAGTAGAAAGGAGCATCTGCTGTTATTTGAAGAGAACCCAGGTTCCAGTCCCAGCATTCACACGGTGTCTCACAGACATCAGTCACTCTGTTCCAGGGCATACAGTGCCCTCTTCTGGCCTCCATGTGTACAGACATGCATGTGGTACACAAATGCACGGGTAAGACACTAATTCCAATGAAATCCATACACCCCAATCTGAAATCTGAAACACATCTTCTCCCAAGCATTTTGAATAAGGGTTACTTAACCTATGTTAATATTCACTATAGGTTTCTTTAGGAAGGGAATAAAACTGATTATCAAAGGATAGTTCCTCACATGTCAGGCTGTATCATTTCCATACCCTTTTGGACTTCTCAGATTTGGGGTTACCAGAATAGGAGTGCTGCTGCTGGGTGTTGGTGGCCCACGTCTTTCATCCCAGCACTCGGGAGGCAGAGGCAGTTGGATCTCTGTGAGTTTGAGACCAGCCTGGTCCTCAGAGCTAGTTCCAGGACAGCCTCCAAAGCCACAGAGAAACCCAGTCTCGAAAAAACAAAACAAAACAAAAAAATAAGGACAGGAGTGCACCATTTGCAGTAGAATATTACACCAATGGTCATATTTCACTAAGAAAAATAACATAAAAAATATGGCATTGTTTCTTCGTTACCCCAACAAATCTATATGCTGCAATGCTCCCAGCTGTGCTGACCACGGACTCACCCTTTGAAGCTGTAAGGACCAATCAACCCTTCTGTAAGTTGCCTTGGTCTCTGTGTCTGCACGGCCATAGAAAAGTAGCTAAAACAGAACCTGATGTGCTCTCCTGACTCCTCTGGGCACCACGCATACATGCAGGTGAAACACTCACACACATTTAAGAAGCAAATAACTCCTTTGAAACATTAAGTTTTGTGAGGAAAGGTGGCCATAATGTTAAATGCTGTCCTGGGCTGATGATGTAGCTATAAAGTGAACTCTTGCCTGGAGCAAGAGAGCTGGTTCTTCCACAAACAGGAAACCAACCAAACATGGCAAAGCTGTCCCGGGTGCCAGCACTCATCACTCTTCACTCTGCTGACTCTTCCTAGAGCTCTATCACAACCTGCCAATCTGTCTTCTATTCATTTATAGCAACTGGGCTTCTCTAATTACAAGAATTCTATGGGCCGTGTCTGTTTACCACTGTACTGATAGCAACTACCACGGTGCCCAACTCAAAGTCCATCTATCTGGTACACCTCTTTTCCAACTAGTTGCGTGTGTTCTCCAAGCCTGATAGACTCTCACCTACCTGGATTTCGTCTTCTTTTTCTCACAACCTTCCAGGGTTCTTTCCCTTGCTCCAGTAAGGAAATCACATCTGGTTTAGAAATGAAGCATCCTACTTAGAAGAAAAGAAACATGAAGTACTGAGAGAATTAAAAGTAAATTCAAAGTTTCTTTGGTTCATTTTAGTGAAATATGTTACAAAATATAGGTTACCACAACAACTGATGAAGTCCTTAAAAAAGGTAAGGTGAGCCCCGGCAGTGGTGGCGCACACCTTTAATCCCAGCACTCGGGAGGCAGAGGTAGGTGGATCTCTGTGAGTTCGAGGCCAGCCTGGTCTACAAGAGCTATTTCCAGGATGGGCTGGAAAGCCACAGAGAAACCCTGTCTCAACCCCCCCCCAAAAAAAAAGATCCAGGACTGAACTCAGGTTGTTGGGTTTATGTTTCCACTGGTTCTAACCACTGAACAATTGTGTTGGCCTTCCAACTTAGTTTTTGAAATAAAGTCCTTCGTCAAACCTGAATGTCACTGATTTGGCTAGGCTGACTGGCCAATGAATGAGCTTCAGAGACCTCTCTGCCCCACCCCAAGACCCAGGGTTACAGACACAGAAGATCACCACTGTCGGCCACACGGGTTCTGAGCGTCTGAACTTGGGTACTCACTCTTGATGTACACTTGTCCAGCCGAACCATCACCCCAAGTTCACTTACTATTTTTAGAGTTTTAAGTATTAACTATAAAAGTTGATAAAACTGATGGTTCATTAACAAACGTAATAAACAGGGTTACCCTGAGCTATAAATAAGTCCTGGTGACTTCACATATAACACTATATACATTATATATGTCTTTTGCTAGGAAAAAAAAACTAAGAAACCAGGCATAGCTATCTTCCTTATAGGTATACCAACAATAAAACGTATAAAGCGATTTGGAGTGATGGCTGGTGGGAAGGGTCAGCAGGTAGAGGCATTTGCCATTGAGGCTGATGACCTTAGTCCAGTGCCCAGGACCCACAGGGTGGGAGGGAGAAATGCAGTGAGCATGTATTACTCTTATCTGGGTGGGAAGTCAGGCGGGAAAGCCAAGCTGAGAATGATGGGAAGGAGGAGGGAGAAGAGAGAAGAGAGATGCCAGACAGCCGCTGAGCAAGCAGCACATGGAGAAAATGAAGTAATAAGCCATAAGCCATGTGGTGAAGCATAGATTAAAAAATATATACATGGTTTAATTTAAGTGTAAGAGTCAGACAGTAACAAGCCTGAGCTACCAGTCGAGCATTTATAAATAATACTAAGTCTCTGTGTGGTGATTTGGAAGCAGCTACCAGGTCAAGGAGCGGGTGGTCAAGACAAGAAAACCCCACATACAAAAAACCCACTCCTGCAGGTTGCCTCTGTCCTCCACCTTGTCACTGCACACACATGGTCCTCTCCCCATGTGCATAAACAAAAAATAAACATTTAAAAAGTGAAATGTCGGGCTAGAGAGATGGCTCAGAGGTTAAGAGTACCGGCTGCTCTTCCAGAGGTCCTGAGTTCAATTCCCAGCAACCACATGGTGGCTCACAGCCATCCGTTATGAGATCTGGTGCCCTCTTCTGGTCTGCAGATAGACATGGAAGCAGAATGTTGTATACATAATAAATAAATAAAATCTTAAAAAAAAAAAAAGCGAAATGGCTTCTTTGATATTGATAAAACTACACTTAAGGCTAGCCCCGAAGTAGCTCATATCTGCAATCCCTCCTCAGGTGGCTGAGGCAGGAGGAAGGTGGTGAGTTACAAACCCACCTGGCCGACAAAATATGACCAGATCTCAAATAAATAAATAATTTTTTTTTAAAAGTTCTGTCACTATAAAGGGCCCAAAGGTCACTTAAGCATGGGGAAAGTGAATCTATTTAATGAAAGTACTTACTCCTGACTAAACATTTAAACCATCTCCTTAAAAACAGAAAGCAAGACAGCCGAGATGGCATAGGGGTAAGGGCTCTTGCTGCCAGCTTACTTCATTCCCAGGACACGCACAGTGGCAGAAGAGAACCAATTTTCAAATGTGGTCCTCTGAACTCCACACACTTGCAGCCGCATGTGAAGGCCCCTCCCTCATAACATACACCACAAACAAACAAAGAAACAAATATGGAAAGCTAATATGGAATTTTCCGGAGAGAATGGGTGTTAGAGAACACAATAAAAATCGCTGAAGAGAAGCTGGGCGTTGGTGGCGCACGCCTTTAATCCCAGCACTCGGGAGGCAGAGGCAGGTGGATCTCTGTGAGTTCGAGACCAGCCTGGTCTACAGAGTGAGTTCCAGGACGGCCTCCAAAAACCACAGGGAAACCCTGTCTCGAAAAACCAAAAAAAAAAAAAAAAAAAATGGCTGAAGAGGTGAGCTTACCCAGGGAGGCCACATTCCGGTAGTTCTCCATCATCACGTCTTTGTACAAATCCCTCTGTGCTAAGTCCAGGGACTCCCACTCTTCCTGGGAGAAGGCTATGGACACATCACTGAACATCACTGATACCTGAAGGGCAAACCACACACAACTGAAGCAGACCGAAAGCATTTATTTGTTCTCTCTTTCCCTCCCTCCTCCCTCCCTCCCTCCCTCCTCCCTCCCTCTTCTCTCTCTCTCTCTCTCTCTCTCTCTCTCTCTGTCTCTCTGTCTCTCTGTCTCTCTCTCTTCTCCTCCTCCCTCCCTCCCTCCTCCCTCTCTCTCTCTCTCTCTCTCTCGTCTCTCTCTCTCTCTCCCTCTCTCCCTCCCTCTCTCTCCTCTCCTCCCGCTCTCCTCTCTCTCTCTCCCTCTCTCCCTCTCTCCCTCTCTCCCTTTCCCTCTCCCTCTCTCCCTCTCTCTCCCCCCCCTCTCTCTCTCTCTCTCTCTCTTCTTCCAAGACAGGGTTTCATTGTTTCTCTCTGGCTGTCCTGGAACACACTCTGTAGACCAGGCTGGCCTTGAACTCACAGAAACCCTCCTGCCACTGCCTCCCGGGTGCCTGGACTAAAGGAGTGTGCCACCAACTTCCTAGCTGACAAAATAGCATTTAAAGCCCAAAGAGACGATATCAAAGACATTTACCTAGAGTAATGGGCATTTGCTTGTTTTGAGACAAATTTTCCCTATGGAACAAACTCACTGTGTGGCCCAGACTGGCCTCATAGAGATGCCCCTGCCCCTGCCCCTGCCCCTGCCCCTGCCCCTGCCCTGCCCCTGCCCCTGCCCCTGCCCTGCCCTGCCCCTGCCCCTGCCCCTGCCCTGCCCCTGCCCCTGCCCCTGCCCCCCAAGTGTCGGTATTAAGAGTGGGCCATTATATCACACAGGCTGGAGCTGGAAGAGCATAAGACAGGAAAATGAGGGTGCTGAAGCCGGGGGCTTCCATGCGCGAGGACGGTCCTGCTGCTATTCCCCTCCTCCCCCTCCTCCTCCCCCAGCCTCCATCCTCACGTCCATCACTTTTGGCTGCTACATACTCTGACATACTTCATAATCCAAACTTGTTGGAAAGGGGAAAACAAAACAACTGATCAAGCTAAACAATGAGTGTGTGCGTGTGTGCTTGCTGGTTGGTGTTTGTCAATTTAATACAAGTCTGAGTCATCACATTGTCTGTGGGAATGTCTGCAGGACATTTTCTTGATTGATGTTGAAGTGCCCACTGTGGGTGGTGTGCCCCTGGCCAGGTGGTCCTAGTTGTTGTATAAAAAATATAGCTGAGCTGGGTGGTGGCTGTGGTGGCACACCTTTAATTCCATCACTCAGTAGGCAGAGGCAGGTGGGTCTCTGTGAGTTCAAAGCCAGCCTGGTCTACAGCCAGGGCTGTTATACAGAGAAACCAGAGAGAGAGAGAGAGAGAGAGAGAGAGAGAGAGAGAGAGAGAGAGAGAGAGAGAGAGAAACCAGAGACAGAGAGAGGGGGGAGAGAGAGAGAGAGAGAGAGAGAGAGAGAGAGAGAGAGAGAGAGAGAGAGAGAGAGAAAGCCAGGAAGAGCACGCCAGGAAGCAGCCCTCTTCCATGGTCTCTGCTTCAGTTCCTGCCTCTAGGTTCCTGCCTTGAGTTCCTGTCCTCTTCCTTCATGAAGGATAGTAAGTTGTAAGATGAAATAAATGAACAAATAAATAAATAAGCCTTTCCCTCCCCATATTGCTTTATGGTCACGGTGTTTCACACAGCAACGGAGAGCACCTAGGACGGATGCAATGAGTCAAGAGTGAGAGACTAGGGGAGGGACAGCAGTACCCATAACAAGTGGGGTAGAAGGACCATGAATGCTGCATGCCAACAACCTGTCTGTGAGTGTGTGTGTGTGTGTGTGTGTGTGTGTGTGTGTGTGTGTGTGAATGCTACATACCAATAACCTGTGTGTGAATGCTACATACCAATAACCTGTGTGTGTGTGTGTGTGTGTGTGTGTGTGAATGCTGTATACCAACAACGTGTGTGTGTGTGTGTGTGTGTGTGTGTGTGTGTGAATGCTATATACCAACAACGTGTGTGTGTGTGTGTGTGTGTGTGTGTGTGTGTGAATGCTATATACCAACAACGTGTGTGTGTGTGTGTGTGTGTGTGTGTGTGTGTGTGTGTGAATGCTACATACCAATAACCTGTGTGTGAATGCTACATACCAATAACCTGTGTGTGTGTGTGTGTGTGTGTGTGTGTGTGTGTGTGTGTGTGAATGCTATATACCAACATCGTGTGTGTGTGTGTGTGTGTGTGTGTGTGTGTGTGTGTGTGTGTGTGTGTGAATGCTACATACCAATAACCCGTGTGTGAATGCTACATACCAATAACCTGTGTGTGTGTGTGTGTGTGTGAATGCTACATACCAATAACCTGTGTGTAGTGCTATCTTGCTTGAACTAATAAAGCTTGTTTGGGAATCAAAGAATGGAGCTTGTCACTAGCTAACCACAGGGTCTGTACAGACAGGAAGTGAGGTAGCTGGGCAGAAACAAGATGGAACTTGCTCTCTGGTCTGCTGAGTCACTGAGGAGGTAAGGTGTGCTGTGGCTGCTCCTTTTCTCTGATCTCTCAGCATTTCCCTCTATATCTGACTCTGGCCTTTCATTATCTAGACCAATTAACAACTCCAGTTACATGTATGTGCCTGCCTTTATGCATGTGTACACATGGAGGTGAGAGGGCCACTTTGTGGAGTCGGTTTCTGCCTTCCACCTTTGTGGGAGATTTACCAGAGTGAAATCTCGGGTCACTAGGTTTATATCACCCTGCAGCAGGGCCTTTCGCCCACTGAGCAGCCTCATTGGTTCCATTTTGTTGTTGCTGTTTTTATTTATTATGTATACTGTATTCTGCCTGCATGTGTCCCTGCATGGCAGTCAGGGCACCAAATCTCATAACGGATGGTTGTGAGCCACCATGTGGGTGCCGGGAATAGAACTCCGAGACCTCTGGAAGAACAGCCAGTGCTCTGAGTCATCTCATCTCTCCAGCCCTGTTGTTATTTTAGAGACAGAATCTCACACTGTAGCCTGTATCACCTGGGACTGGCAGTCACTCCACAGCCTCAACTTCCTGAGTGCTGGGGTTAAAGGTGTTAAAGGTTAAAGGTGTCACTGTCCCTAGCTCCAATACTGTCTTCAAGAGAAATCAGGGACTAGAGAAATGGCTCAGTGGGTAGTGTGCTTACCAGAGTTCAGCGTCAAGCAACCACATAAATGCTGAGCAATGGAGGTAATAAGTGCTAATCCTAGCATAACCCATTTTACTGCAAATGTCACACTGCTCCTGGGCTCTTAGGGATTCCTAGTAAAGATCCTCAATCTCTCTGAATTCCAGTTTCGGACACATCCCTGCCCATGCCTAAATCCACAAGATCTCGTCCTATCTTAGCTGAAGCCAAACAACAGCACATTTATTTGTTTGCTTGTTTAGTGGTTGTCAAGACAGGGTTTCCCTACGCATCCCTAGATGCCCTCTGTAGACCAGGCTGGCCCCAAACTCACAGAGATCCACCTGCCTCCCAAGTGCTGGGATTAAGGAAGTGCACTACCAACACCTGGGAACAACAGCAATTTATACACTTAGAAAACTGAAGCCTAGGAACGCTCAAGAGTCTCCTATGCATAGGCAAATGGCCCCATTCTCTCTCATCAGCTTATAGATGCTGAAAGACAACGCCTGTGTCCTTCCCTCAATAGATTTGAAACAACTGAGAGGAAGGTCCTGGATGGGTTCTGATGTAAGTTTCACAATAAAAAAAAAAAAATGTTGCTTCGTGTCTGGAGAGAAGGCTCGGCCATTAGGGTACTCACTACTCTCACAGAGAACCTGGGTCAGGTTCCCAATGCCAACATGGTGGCTTATAGCTTTAACTGCAATTCCAGGGGATCCGACACCTTCTTCCGGCCTCCTTGGACTCTGGAACTCGTGGTGTATATGTATATATATACATACTCATATATATGGTGCATATATAAACACACATACACATAAAAAGAATTTTCAGGGCTGGAGAGACAGCTCAGAGGTTAAGAGCACTGACTGCTCTTCCAGAGGTCCTGAGTTCAATTCCCAGCAACCACATGGTGGCTCACAACCATCCGTTATGAGATCTGGTGCCCTCTTCTGGTGTGCAGGTATACATGGAAGCAGAATGTTGTAATGTTGTATACATAATAAATAAATAAAATCTTTAAAATAAAATAAAGAATTTTCAAAAAGAGAAGTGTTCACAGGACCTTCACCTGACAGTGTTTCCAGAAAGACGATATGGACAGCTAACTTACTCGGGCCATGGTTTAGAAGTTCATCAGTCTTCCTTGAAATTATTTCTCAGAAGTGGAGTCCACTGAGGCCAGAGCTGGGGGAGGAAAACAAGTCCATGAGATGAGATTGGCTTCAGAAGTCCCCAAATGACCTTTCCACATAGGACCACAACATTTTATCCAATCTCCTTCAAAGTTTTGAAAACACACCTGTATTCACCAGACATAAGTAAAGAAATTCCTAAGCACCAAGCCTGGCAGCCATGACACCAGGAAACTGTTACTCAGCCTGCCCACAGCCAATCTATTTCCTCCTGCCTCCCCCTGCAGAGATTACAGGCATGCAACACCACCCCTAATATTCATGGATGTTTTTTACATTATTGTATCTTTGGGATTGCTATCTAGTATATTTTATTCTTGCAATAGATCAGAAACCCCACAACAAAAGAAATTAAATCAGACTTGTAGAAATTGAAAGTTGGGAAGCAGCATAGCTACACATGGAAGGAACCCTTATTCTCACCACAAAGCTGGCTCTCATTCAGTCCTAGCCCTAGCTTGTGAAACCCAGAAATCCCTGCTCCAATGACAGAGACTTGGAACTTATGATTCATTAGACAACAGAAGGGATATCAAGCTACCAGGATATAAAATCGCACTTTAAGAATATCAATGCTTAGCCAGATGTTGGTGGCACATACCTTTAATCCCAGCACTAGGGAGGCAGAGGCAGGTGGATCTCTGTGAGTTCAAGACCAGCCTGGTCTCCAGAACGAGTGCCAGGATAGGCTCCAAACAAAGCTACACAGAGAAACCCTGTCTCAAAAAACAACCAAAAAAAAAAAAAGAAAAAAGAATATCATTCCTTTTGGCTTAAGAGATGGCTCAGAGGTTAAGAGCACTGACTGCTCTTCCAGAGGTCCTGAGTTCAATTCCCAGCAACCACATGGTGGCTCACAGCTATCTATAATGAGATCTGGTGCCCTCTTCTGGTGTGCAGGCATACATGCAGGTAGAATACTGTGTATATATATAATTAAATAACTCTTAAAAATTAAAAGAAGAGAGCATCAATGCTTACATTATCAAGAATATGAGGAAATGGACATTCTAGCCTGTTTGCCAAAGATGGAATTAAAAGTATGTACAAGAAGCATTTAATCCATGCAAACCCTTTGACTCAGAACTTCTACTCTGAGGACTGAAGGAAACAATTATATTTACGATCATCAAAGATACACCTCAAAGTATGCTGCCAGGAGGCTCAGCCAGTAAAGATACTTGCCACCAAGATTCATGGTGACCAAGGTGAGAGCCCTAGAGTTCAGTCACACGGCAGAAGGAGAGAATGACTCCCACAAGTTGTCCTCTGACCTCTATACACATTCTATGGTTCACACATACAAACACACATCCACACATATAAATAAATAAATGATGGGATACATTGAAAGACATTGTCCATACAGGGGAAAAAAGGCTGTAAAAAAAAAAACCAAATATCCTTTAATAGGAAAGAGACTGGATAAGTAATACAGCATCTATAGGATAAAAAGAAACCTGCCATTTTAAAATGATGCATATTGGCTGAGCAGTGGTGGCGCACGCCTTTAATCCCAGCACTCGGGCGGCAGAGGCAGGCGGATCTCTGTGAGTTCAAGACCAGCCTGGTCTCCAGAGCAAGTGCCAGAACAGTCAGAGCTACACAGAGAAATCCTGTTTTGGAAAACCAAAGTAAAATAAAATGATAGGTATCTTTAACAGGAAAGATAGAGATGTTACATGTTGCTAAGTAACAAATTCAGGTACTAACAGTTGTACTGTAATTACCGTGATTTGTGCGCATGTATGTGATGTGTGGGTGGGTGGACACATGGATGCCATGGCACACGTGGATGTCAGACAACTTGCCAAGAGTCTGTTCTCTTCTTCCATTATGTGGGTTCTGGGATCAAACTCACGCCTCAGGCTTGACAGCAAGCTCCTTTACCCACTGAGCCAATCCCCTGGCCAACATTCTTTCAAACAGTAACACAAAAAAGAAACAAGGGAATGAGGGCTGGAGAAACGGCTCAGTGGTTAAGAGTGCATTTTGTGCCAAGTGTTAGTGGTGCACGCCTTTAATCCCAGCACTTAGAAGGTAGAGGCAGGTGGATCTCTGTGAGTTCGAGGCCAGCCTGGTCTACAGAGTGAGTTCCAGGACAGCCAGGGCTGTTACACAGAGAAACCCTGTCTCAAAAAAAAACAAACAACAAAAAAGAGTGCATTTTGCTCTTGCAGAGGACCTGAATTCAATTCCCAGCACCTGCCTCTGGTGACTCATAACTACCCTTAACCCCAGCTCCCAGAGGATCCCATCCCACGCCTCTGGTCTCTGTGGGCACCAGCACTCACGTGTTCATACACACAACTAAGACGACGGTCAATCTTAAAAAGAAATGAACATCACAATTAAGTAGATACGCATATACACCACTCCCCCAATGGAGAAATCGCCCCAAATCTCCACCCTAATAAACAGCTAATGTTTACTAAGCATTTGGTATTTATGAAGTATCAGCAACTATTTTAATAGTCCTACAACATAGTATTAAAAATAAAAAACATCACGTGGTGACGGCGCACCCCTTTAATCCCAGCACTCGGGAGGCAGAGGCAGGCGGATCTCTGTGAGTTCGAGGCCAGCCTGGTCTCCAGAGTGAGTTCCAGGATAGGCTCCAAAGCTACACAGAGAAACCCTGTCTCGGGGGAAAAAAAAAATTTACAGATCGAAGAGGTAACATTCGATTCCCTTAACAGGCAAGAGTAGTTTGCTCCTCCCGTTCCTGGGAGCGCTTTAAGTAAGACTTCAGCAGGACCGGGTAAGAGAGGATCTTAACGTGCAAACTTTTCTTGGAGCCTTATGCAGCCCGGTTAAATCCAAGCACAGGACACACGCAGTCCCGCCCGTCCCTACCATGTGTCACTCACACATGGGAGGAGAGAGCACCACTCACTGTCCTCTCCGGGCTCTCAGAAGCTGGAATGGCGAGTTGACAATAGCGGCCCGGTGCGTGGCTGTGTCCTGTGTCCCGGCCTGTCTGATGTGCTGGGGGCAACCCCAGGGAGCCGGCGGGGGCCGGTGGGGGCCGGGGTCGTTCAGATCTACCGTTCTCTTCCCTGCTCTGTTCAGATCTACCGTTCTCTTCCCTGCTTTGTTCTCCGGGAGGGAGTCCTTTGCGGCGCTCAGGTGGATGGCTGGGGCTGCTGGGGCTACCCCGCAGCTGCTGCCCGGGGGCCAGCACCACACCCTCCGCGCGCGCCCCGCCCCGCCCCGCCCCGCCCCGCCGGCTCACACAAGCCGCCTGCATCCCGTTCCTGCACACAGATGCCATCGCGCTGTGGTCGTCCCCACGCAGCCGGTGACCCCGGTGCCAGCCTGCCACGCCCAGCCCAGCCCAGCCCAGCAGGCTCAGCTCGCCCCGGCCGTCCCCACACAGCCCCTCCCTGTACCCCTTACCTACCCCGCAGAGCCTTCCCTAGTCCGCCCGCGCGCGGGACCAGGACACAGGCGCCGAGCTGGCGCCGCAGAGGTGACAGCGCCCACACCAGTGACTGTCCCCAGACCCCCGAGGGCCAGGAGCGCTGCGCGCGCGGGGGCTGCTGGGAGGGGCAGCCGCAGGCGCCAGTGCGCAGGCGCCGCCGTGCCAGCAGCAAGGGGGCCAGACACTCCCTAAGTTTAGTTGTGGGATGCGGGGCTCCGGGAGGCGCAGGGACCCCAGCTTTGCTAAGGATCTGAGGAAAAGGCTGGTTTTCTTCTGGCTTGTTGTGGAGGTGACTGCCAATGGATGGGTCCGAGAGTAAGATTTTTAAAGGAAACGCCTATCGTGTAGCAGTTTGCTTCTGCCCCGGGGAATCAGGTTAAGGTTTTTGTTTATTGTTTAACACTCACTCTGTGTGTATGGCTGTTTTGCACAATGTACGTACATGCATCGCCACGGAGGTCACCACGGATGCTTGTGAGCCACCCTGTGGGTGCCGGGAACACAATCCCATGGTCCACTGCAAGAGCAGTTCAGTTTTCCTAGGCGCTGAAGAGGGCATTGCTCAGATTTGAGAAACTCTAGACTAAGAAAAAAATAAGACAAATAAGGGAGGCATTATGACTAGAGCTGACAGTCCAGGATCAAGGAATCATATACCATTCTTTCCCTTTTTGTTTTTGTTTTTCTGAGACAGGGTTTCTCTGTGTAGCGCTTGAGGTCCTGGAACTCACTCTGTAGACCAAGCTGGCCTCGAGACCCACCTGCCTCTGCATCCTGAGTGCAAAGGAGCAAAACACCACCACCCAGCTTTTTACTGATTTTTATTTTATGTGCATTGGGGTATGGCCTGCGAGCATGTGAGAGTGTAGGGCCTCCTAGAACTGGAGTTAGAGAGCTAGGAGCTGCCATGTGGGTGCTGGGAATTGAACCTAGGTCCTATGGGCAGATAGTGCTCTTAACCACTGAGCCATCTCTCCAGCCAATACCTTTATTTCTTGACCAGGGACTTTTTCCTTTGTTAAAGCAAAACAAGAAACTAAGGCAGCATGAGTGCATTCTGATAGCCTAATTCAAATTTAACATCACTGATTTTCCCCCCTTGCCTTTTTGGTTTTTTGAGACAATGTTTCTCTGTGTAACTGCCCCCACTGTCCTAAAACTTGTTTAGTAGACCAGGCTGGCCTCAAATCACAGAGGTCCGCCTGCCTCTGCCTCCCACGTGCTGCAATTAAAGGCATGCACCACCACCACCAAGCCCTTCTCTTGCCTTCTGTTTCCTTGTTTCTTTACTAGCCACAAGGCATTTCTTCGATTTACCTTACTAGGTAAAATTACTAGTTTCAAATTGGATGGGTGTGGCGGAAGATGCCCTTAGTTCCAGGACTTTGAGGCAGGAGGATCTCTATGGAGTCGGAGGCCAGTCTGGTCTGTATGTTGTGAGTTCCAGACCATCCAGTGCTACATTAAATATAATAAGCTTAAAATTATAAAAAATAATAATAAAGCTTGGCTATTAGCTGTTCTTAGTTGTTAGGTGTTCACCAGCATGTAACTGACCAGATTTAGCTGACAACCTCTAATTCATAATAGGTAGTACGTAAGAACAGCTAATAGCTAAGTAAGTTGCTGTATTTTTTGAATTGTCAAAAAAAAAAATTGTGTTGACAGATGCCTGTAATCTCAAAACTTGCAATGCAGAAGGATCGTACACAGTTCGAGACGAGTCTAAGTTACACAGTGAATTCCAAGCCAGCCAGGTCTATGGAATAAAACATGGTCTCAAATACATACAATAAAAGCGATGATTAAACTTTTGATTCATTCATCATCTTTAATTATATTCCCTAAGAATACGATCTGCAGGAAATTAAGCCTTTCAATAGAAAGTGGTAACAGTGAATAGAAAGCAGTGACTAACATACATTACAGCCTGTTACTGTCAGGCACAACCCTAAGCCCCACCAATCCTAACTAACTTCATTCTAATAAACATTGGGCTAGGTGGTATAATCATTCCCACTCGATAGCATCCACTAAAAATAAAACTCTTTAAAACAATGAATGATCATAATCCCAGCACTTGGGGGGAGGGGCAGTGGTAGGTGGATCTCTAGTTTCAAAGCTGGCCTGGTCTACAGAGCAAGTTCCAGGACAGCCAGGACTACAGAGAAACCCTGCCTTAAAAAAACAAAAACAAATAAACAGAAAACAACCCAAAACCCAAAGGGCCCTAGCTGAGCCTGTAACCTCAGCACTTGAGTCTGGGCAGAGGTACTGAGTTTGAAGCCAGACTGGGACACAAAGTGGGGTACCGTGTCTCAGCAAATAAGCCAACCCACCTGCCAGATAGTTTAAGATGAGCGTGATGTAGTCCCATCTACTCTGGGGACAGAGATGGGAAGATCAATTGAACCCGAGAGTCTGAAACCAGCCAGGTGACATCATGCGGCATATGAAATTAAAAGTACTTGCTAACAAGCTGAGATCCCGAGTTCAATCCCCAGGACTCACACACTGGAAGAGAACCAACTCCTACAAGTTATCATTTGGCCTCCACACAGTAATATGTTGTTGCTCATATACACATGCATGAAATAAATGTAATTTTAAAAATGACTTCTGATCTGAAACTGAAAACTTGCCATCTAAATAAAGAACTGATGACTACACTCTGGGAAAAGAAATGGGTGCAGTGTGCAGTCAAAAGATGTTTGTCTTAATGTTTAAATCTTCCATAAGGAAAACGCGCTGTCTCATTGCTATAGTTAAAATTAATAGCATTTAAACCAAGGAGATGGCTCAGTGCAGCTTGCTGTTCATTACCTGGGAAGCCCATAGTAGAAGGAGAGAACCAGCTCCCCATGACCTCCACAGCAAGACTGTTGCACAAACACTAAAACAGAAAAAAATAAAATGTTGGACCAGGCATGGTGGCACATGCCTTTAATCCTGCACTCACAATCAGGAGGCAGAGGCAGACAGATTTGTGTGTTTGAGGCCAGTCTGGTCTACACAGTGAGTTCCAGGATAGCTGGGGTTATATAGAAAGACCCTGTCTCCATAGATAGATAGATAGATAGATAGATAGATAGATAGATAGATAGATAGATAGACAGACAGACAGATAGAGATAGACAGATAGAATAAACAATGGAGTTGAGAAGCTGGTCCATTGGTCTTACAGAAAATCCGAGTTCAGTCTCAGCACCATATGATGGCTCGTAACCATCCTTAACTACAATTCAAGATCACCAATCAGTGGTACATACACATACATGAAGACACTCACACACATAAAACAAAAACAAAGAAATGCCTAGGAAGAATGCCCACTGGGGGTGTATTTAAGCATGTGTCATGACAAAGTATCTGAAACAAAGTCCCTAGGAGGCACTTAAAATGACTTATCAGTAGCACAATAAAACACTGTCAAGATCAGAGTCCTGCCTGATTGCCAAAGTCTTTGGGTTTTTTGTTGTTGTCAAGACGGGCTTTCTCTGTGTAGTCCTGGCTATCCTAGAACTTACTCTGTAGAACAAGGGAGTCCTCTGACTCCCTTGTGCCACCATGAAGGGCCACTAACGTTGATTGTCAACTTGAGATTTAGAATCACAAGATGTCTGGGAGTCTGGGATTGGAAGAGTAAGATGTTGCCCGTCTTGACAACAACAAAAAACCCAAAGACTTTGGCAATCAGGCAGGACTCTTCCAACTCAGACAGCTTCCAACTCAAGTAGGAAGACACACCCTGAACTAAAAAGGGGCATTTGGGTGGTGGTGGTGTGGTGTCTGTGGGTTGGAGATGGTTCAATAGCTAAGAGTACTTGCTATTCTTACAGAGGACCCAGGTTATTCCCAACACCAACATGGTGGCTTACAATAATCTGTAAGCACATTCGGTGCATTCATCCATTGTAGGCAAAGCATACACATACATCTAAACAAAGTTTTTTAAGCAAGCTAGACACTTGTGTTCATCTTTCTGCTTCCTGATTGCAGACTCAATGTGGACAGTAACCTCATAAACCTTTTGCCATTCCTGTCCTGCCAAACTGTGCCCTCAAACAGTGAGCCACACTGAACCCCACAGCAACATAGATAGGGAACCTCAGGAGACGAGGCTTGGAGAGGAAAGACAACCTACTCCAGAGACTTGATCTGTTCCCAATGCCCACAGACTTCAGACTCCACTGGCAGGGACATAACTGGCAATAAAAATATGTGCTTTCCAAAGTTCATCTTAGCCAGGCAGTAGTAGCACACATCTTTAATCCCAGCACTTGGGAGGCAGAGGCAGGTGGATCTCTGTGAGTTCGAGGTCAGCCTGATCTACAAAGTGAGTTCCAGGACAACCTCCAAAGCCACGGAGAAACCCTGTCTCGAAAAACAATACAAAACAAAACAAACAAACAAACAAAAAAACAAAGTTCATCTTGTCAAAGTCAGCAAATAAAGTCTGCTTTCGGGTGAGAGATGGCTCAGCAGTTAAGAGTACTGGCTACTCTTATATAGGGCCTGGTTCTGTTGCCAGCACTCCCATGATGGCTCACAACCATTTGGAAACTGTTTCAGGGGCTCCGATGCTTTTCTTCAGGCCTCGGGCACCAGGCACACTGTTGGTACACATACATATATATATGCGCAAGTAAAACACCCAGACACACAAAATAAACTAATAAAACTTTAAAGAAAATTGCTCCACCTTCGTGCCAGTTGGTACTGTTCCAAGAAGCCATCTCCATCAAGGTATCAACAGCAATTAGGCTGTGCTCACTGGGGCTTTAAATGACGCATAACCCTCATGTTCCTAGCATTCTTTTGTCTATATCTAAGTGATTCTCCTCATAAACCAACCACCATACAACTTCATTTATTGAGAAAAACTCCTTTGAACTTTTCTTTTCTTTTCTTTTCTTTTTTTTTTTTTTTTTGAGACAAGGTTTCTCTGTGTGGCCCTGTCTGTCCTGTAACTCATCTATAGACAAGGCTGGCCTCGAACTCACAGAGACCCACCTGCCTCTGCCCCCTGAATTGTTGGGATTAAACAATCATGCCCAGCTATAAAATTCTCTAACTCTTAACCTTGTTACAAATGACACTTTGGGGGTAATGTTAGAAAGGAGTTGCTTTCTTAGCAGTCTTTTCAGATGTAACTTGAGAGCCACCAAGATCCCCTAGGTTCTCACTGTAAGCACCTAACTGTGTGAGTGACTCTCCCCTAGAGGCACATCTCCTAGCAGGTGAGCTCTACTCTTCCTCTCTTGGAACACTTGCTTCCTGTTTTTAATAAAGCCAACTCCACTCCATTATCTGGCTCCGTCTGAAGTTCTTCTTGATCTCTCAGTCTGGCTCGGTTGGGGGTCTCGAAGATAACCCCAGGCAGCTGCTATTGTGGGGCCATGATCCTACTGCAGGGACAAACTCTTCAAGTTGCTTTTGTAATGTGTTTTGTCAAAGCTAAAAATTCTTTGTGAACATGCTTACAAGAGCATGATTTATAAAAAGCCAAAGAATAAACCACCTTTCAAATTAAAAAGGGCACTTCCGTTAACTTTGAAAATCAAGGTATTTTGTAAACTCCGATACTAACAGAAAAGGTTTGTAAAGATGGATTAAAATGTTAATGTGACAATTATAGATATAAAAAAAACCCTAAGGAAACAACGAAAACCATGATTATATTGCTACATGAATTCTGATGTTTAAGGTCAAAGGATTGTTTTCAATGATGTGCAGACTGAATGAAGAAATAGGAAGTTACTAAAAGGCCTCCAGAATATATTATATTCATAGGGCAACTCTCCAATATGAATTTTCTTCAGATGAACAAGCTGAGGTCAACAAGTAAACTGTTTCTACATTCTTCAGTCTAGAGGGATTTCAAAGGTAGACTATCGGATAGCTTTGAGTCTTCACGTACAGCTTGTGTGTTTTTGTTTATCACCAATATATGTTTTGATGCTGAATAAGCTGTGAGTCGTAGTTAAAGTTCTTTCCGCAGTCCTCGTATTTATAGGCTTTCTTACCAGCATGGATTCTATGATGACTGATGAGTTGTGAGCTCTGAGAATAGGCTTTCCCACAAATCTTACATTCGTAGGGTTTCTCTCCAGTATGGATTCTCTGATGTCTCGTGAGGTCAGAACCAGACCGGAAAGCCTTTTCACACTCCTTACATTCATAGGGTTTCTCCCCAGTGTGTATCCTTTGATGTTTAATAAGCTGTGAGCTCTGACTAAAGGCATTGCCACACTCCTTACATTCATAGGGCTTCTCTCCAGTATGGATTCTCTGATGTTGAGTAAAATTGGAACCACTACTAAAGGCCTTCCCACACTCCTTACACTCATAAGGCTTCTCCCCGGTGTGAATTCTCTGATGGCGAGTAAAATTGGAACCACTACTAAAGGCTTTTCCACAGTCCTTACACTCATAAGGCTTCTCACCAGTGTGAATTCTGTGATGTCGCGTCAGGTCGGAGCCACAGATAAACGTCTTTCCACACTCCTTACATTCGAAGGGTTTCTTCCCAGTGTGAATTTTGTGATGATGAGTAAGTCCTGAGGGGTGTCTAAAGGTCTTGCCACAGTCCTTACATTCATACGGTTTCTCGATGGTACGAATGATTTGATGAGTAGTAAACCGTGAGGCATGTTTATAGCGTTTCCTATTTTCTTTACTTGCACAATATTTCTCTTTATTCTTAAGGATTTGCTGCAGCCTGAAGGATGGATACTGACTGAGGGTGGGCGTGTCTTCACGACTGATTACCAGTTCACTGAATTGTCTCTCCTGAGATCCATGCCGTCTCGCACACTGGCCACTCCACTCCCAGGCACCGCTGAGACTAGGACACTGAAGGTCCTGTCTTGTGAGTTTTCTCATTATCTCCCACTGTGCTGACTCTATTTCATAAAGCTCCTTCTTCAAAAACAATTTCTGGGCCTCACATCTTGATTCCAGGACTAAAAGAAAATATACAAGTGATCACTTGCTTTTCTATTGTTTGTGAGACAGGAAAATTCAATTAGGTAGATATGATACAAGCATGGGAGAACTAAATTGATTTTTTAAAAACTACATGATGGTCAGCTGGTTGAGATGGCATACACTGATAAGCTCAGCACTCAGGAAATGAAGACAGGAGGCTCAGGAGTTCAAAGTCATCCTGAGTTTGAAGCCAGTCTGGGTTTTATGAGAATCTGTATTTAAAAAAAAAAAAAAAAAAAAAAAAAAAAATGAGGCTGAAAATACGGTCCAGTGGTTAGGAAACTTGCAAAGGACCCAGGTTCTGTTCCCAGCACCCACATGGTGGTCGTAACTGCCTGTAACCCCAGTTCTAGAATAGCAGCCCTTTTCTGGCCTCCATGGCCACCAGACATGCATGTGACACACATGCATACATGTAGGTTAAACCTCATATCAGGGTCACCTTTGATCCCAACACTGGGGAGGCAGAGGCAGACAAATCTGCTGTTTTAACCTCAGCACAGTGGCTGCACCTGAATCTACTGCTATTTCAGCCACCAATTACCACTCAGCAGTTACCGGGCTGTTTCTCTGGCAGCAGCCCACAGCACCGGCTTTGTTGCTGATGCTAAAGGCAGCTTTAACTAAATCTCTATCATTCTATTTAGAAATAAGTTTGGGGTGAAAACTCCAGTTTATTAGCTCAGAGAGGCTGAGTAGCAACTAGCTAACCTCTCCTTGCTGGTATCTCTGAAAAGAAGCATCCTTCCGCTTTGCCAAACAAAAAAAAACAGTCACTCCCAAATCCTTCCCGACTCCTTCTGGTGCATCTCTCTGTCTCTTCCAGATGCCCTCTGAGGCTCTATGATTACCTTCTGCCAACTAAGTTGCTAACTCAGCCTCCTGACCCAAGGTTAATTTTATTTAACACAAATGCAAACTTCAGGTTCACAGTGTGATCGAATATCCCCCAGCACAAATCTCTGAATTGAGGGACAGCCTGGTCTACAGAGCTAGTTCTAGGACAGCCAGGGCTACACAGAGAAACCCTGTCTTGGGAAATTTAAAAAAAAAAAAAAACAATAAAGAAGTCAGAGAGAGGCTCAGCAGTTAAGAGCATTTGTTGCTCTTGCAGAGGACCCAGGTTCAATTCCCAGTATACACATGGAGGCTCCCAAATGTCTATATCTCCAATTCCGGGGATCCAATGCCCTCTTCTGACTTCTGTGGGCACCAGGCATGTACACTGTGCACATACATACACGGGAGGCAAAACAGTCATACAAATAAATAACAAAAATTTTAAAACAATAAACAAAATAGATGAGAAAGCCAGGTGTGGTGGCTCACACTTGTCATTGAAGGGCTCCTGAGGCTGAGAAAAGAGCTGCTGTGAGTTCAAGCCAGCCTGAGCCACAGAGCTTCACAAGCCTGGGTTATAAAACAAAACCCTGTCTCAATAAAACAAGATGAGACAATAAGAGAAGATATAATGATTACATGGAAATACCTATGTGAACTATGTAGTATGTAGTAGGGACTCAACACTATTATGAAATAAAATTCTTAACCAAGTCAGGAATAACTCCACTCCCAGGAATCTGATGCCCTCTTCTGACTTCCATGGGCACTGCATGCAGATAGCACACAAACATTCATGCAGGCAAGTCTCTGTCCCCATCCGTCATGTGTCATTGTCCCCCCACCCAGCCCCACCCCACACATAACACTTGTGAGCTCTAGGCTACTCATCTACATAGTTACAGGACAGGCAGAGCTACTTAGCTCAAAAAATATTAACCCTACCTCAAAAAATATTTATATAAATTAAATAAATATACATACATACATAGTAATTCTTTTCTCAGTCATGTCAGTGATTAAATAAAGCAGCTTATTCAGGAATAGGTGTGAGAATACAAACGAAGCTGTGACACCAGATAAAACCTCCCTATAAGTATGAGCAAGATGACAGCACTCTCTGTAGGGAGACACCGTAACCACGCCTCCTAAGGGCTGGCTACAGGTGTGCCTGACCACGCCTGTCAGGGAGTGGTCAAGGTGAGGTAAGGATGATGCGTAATAGGTTTTTAAAGGGCTGCAAGGCAGATGGGAGCCCCTTCTCTCTGTCCTGCCTACCTTGCTGCCCCTGGCACGCTCTGGCTTGCGTTTGGCTGGTGTTTATCTGAATAAAGATATCTTAACCTTACAGACTACTGATTGCCTCGTAATACTCATCTCTTTGCAGAAACATCAATTTGAACGCCTATTTATCTGTGGAAACAGCATCTCAGTGCTTAGGTAATCTAGTCGAGAGATGACAACACCAGGCTGGAGCACAGAAAAAACACACGTTGGCAAACCTGGTGGCACAGGTCCACTATTCCATCTACTTAGAAGGAAGGGAGTGTAAGGCCTATCTGGTTTAAAAGTGAGTTCAAGGTTGGCCAGCCCTTGCCTCAAATAAACAGAAAGAAAAAAAGTAAGGTGATGGTGCACACCTTCAATCCCAGCACTCGGGAGGCAGAGGCAGGCAGATCTCTGCAAGTTCGAGACCAGCCTGGTCTACAAGAGCTAGTTCCAGGATAGGCTCCAAAGCCACAGAGAAACCCTGTCTTGAAAAAACAAAACTCAAAACAAAAGACAAAACCCCCCCCCAAAAAAAAAAAAAAAAGAAAGAAAAGAATATGTGGAATATATAAACAATGAAATACTGTTTGGCTATAAAGAAAAATCAAATCATGAAATGTGCCGGCAACTGGATGGGATTAGATATTATTTTGAGTCAAGTAGCCCAGACCCAGAAAGACAAAAGTCACATATTCTCTCAGGTGTGGTTCCCAGCTCCAAATCCTCAGATGTGAATATATAGCCTGGAGCGGATGCAGGAACCAGGAGGGTGAAAAGAAAACCACTCCAGGGGGAATTCTAGGAAACGGCATGTGGAGGGCTGTCCTTTAATTAGGGAAGATGGACAACACAGAAGAGAAAGGGAGAGGATAAATAACACTAAAGATATTTGAAAAGGCTATAATTTTTTTTGGGGGGGGGGTTGAGACAGGGTTTCTCTGTGTAACACCCCTAGCTGTCCTGGAACTCGCTTTGTAGACCAGGCTGGTCTCGAACTCAGAGATCCACCTGCCTCTGCCTCCCAAGTACTTGGATTAAAGGCATGCGCCACCACCGCCCGGCTGAAATCATATTATTTTATATCTACCTAAAATTATTAAGTGTATGTGCAAGTACACACATACACATCACACCTTGGCCTAAACATTATTATTTGGGTGAAACGGAGCAAACCTCAAAGAGTAGTTGTGGAAGTCAATGCCACCTACTGCCTCGACCCAGGTCTAGAGGCTTGCTGTCTATGGCCAATTCATCCCTGACCCCAAGCATGGGGAATGGAGCCCAAGAATGACAGTTTCTATGGCAGCCTCTGGGCCAGTGCTTGCCATGGTAGGACAGCACTGAATTTGACATGTAGTTCCTTCTGTAGTTCCTACCCGAGAACTGTACATATTAGAGAAACAGTAAATAGTAATTAAATGTATGGATGAGCCAGGAGGTTGAGACTCATGCCTTTAATCCCAGTACTTGGGAGGCACAGGCAAGAGGATCTTTCTGAGTTTTAAGGGCAGCCTGGTCCACAGAGCTAATTCCAGGACAGTGAGGGCTGTTACAGAAAGAAACCCTGTCTGGACAAACCAAAAAACAAGGGGATGAATCAAGGAAGGCGTGGAACTTGTGAATAAAAAACTAAACAAATGAACAACCTAGTCGGGAAAGCAAGTCTGACAGAATTGCAGGCCATAGGTTGTGGTAGTTTGAATGTAATTGGCCCCCATATTCTCATAGGGAGTGGCACTATTAGGAGGTGTGGCCTTGTTGGAATGGGTATGGCCTTATTGGAGGAAGTGTGGAGGTGGGCTTTGAGGTCTCATATATGGTCACGCCAGGCCCAGTGTTTCAGTTCACTTCCTGTTGCCTGATGATCAAGATGTAGGACTTTCAGCTCCAGCGCTATACCTGCCTGCGAGCCACCATGCTCCCCACCATGGCAATAAGGACTAAACCTCTGAATGGTAAGCCGCCACCTCACTTAAACATTTTCCTTTATAAGAGTTGCTGTGGTCATGGTGTCTCTTCACTGCATTAGAAATCTAACTAAGACAGTTCCGGGCTAATCCCCAGGAGACAATGAAGAAGAGAAGTAAAGTGGATGGAGAAGGGAAAAGGGGTGAGTGAACTTTGACAATGGAGGGAAATGCATACGGCAGGATTAAGCAGAGGCTACTGACAAGGGTTGAAATCCAGACCAGACAGCCACTCGACCACAGTACCTGCAGTCCCCTTTCCCTGCCTCACAGACACTGGCAGGCACCCTATGGAAAGCAAGATCTGTGAACACTAGCAAACAGCCTTCCAGGTCCTCGGATTTCTCATCTGGAGAAGGGATTTCTCAGGCTTGACCTCCTGGTAGCCAGCCACACTTCGCTTCCCGCACTGCCTGATGGGGAACCAGAGGCCGGTCCTCAGGCCCTCGCTGAACCCTTCCGTTTCCTCAGAGATATATAGGAACCCATTATGCTGTCTGTGATGAGGGGCCTGAGTCTCGGTCACACTGTTGTCTGTCTGTCCATCTGTTACTAAATCTTCTAATAAACATCTCACATGCTACAAATAACCCATCCAAGTGTCCCCCTTGAGCCCCATATCTAAGGCCTTTGGGCAAGCTTGGAAGGAACTCCCAAAGTATACAGGACAGGGAGTGACAGAAAGGGAGAGGACAGCTACGAAACAGGAAGGGAGATCAGGGCACCTTCTGTAATGCCACACAGCTCTCTTTCTTTCCCTTTTTAAAGACAGGATCTGACTACAGCGCTGGGTGGCCTGGACCTCAAGAGATCCGCCTGCCTCTGCCTCCAGTGCTGGAATTAAAGGTGAGCACTACCATGCCCAGTTCGAAACAGCTTTTTCAAAGGCAGGTGAGCATCTCACACTTGGAGGAGGGAGGAAAGAGACCACCAACAGGCAGATCAGGGTCAGTGTGGAAGTCCTTACCCATTGAAAGAAGGTTGCTGTAATTCTCCAGCATCACATCTCGGTACAAATCTCTCTGCTCCTCAGTCAGGCACTCCCACTCCTCCTGAGAGAAGTCTATGTACACATCACGGAAAAGCACTGACACCTGCAACAATAACCACATATTGCGCAATTAATAATAATAATAAAAGGTGTTTCTGGGCAGGAAAAATAACAGACAAGGAGTAAGTTGGAACAAGCTAAAAACAGTGAGCATGAATGTCTGGGATCCTAGGGAAGGCCTGTGAGCAAACCACTGGGCTTCCATATCACTGTTCCCTCCAAAGCCACCTGGGCTTAATGAATTCTTCCATTATCCACATGAAGCTGGGAAGGCACAGAATCTAGCTGGGAGGACTTCCATATTAAAGGAAATAATCTCTACAAAGGCTCATGTATTCTCACCACGGAGTCCTCTATTCTCAAACAGCCAAGAGTATAATTTCAGAATAGATGAGGAAGATAGGACATTAGAAGCATCCAGTTAGGGTGGGTTACCTAAGGGTAATAGGATTCTTAACACTTCTAAACACAAGGAACAGAACAATTCTTCACTAACCTAGTGGGGAAAAATAAATTCTGACCTAGGATTCTATAACTAACCGATTTTCTGCTCCGAGTGTACATTCCTGGATGTACAAGGACTCGAGTACAAGCTCCTAGGGAACTACCGGAGGGTGTGGTCCACCAGGATTAGGAAGTAAACCAAAAGGAGCCGTGGGATGTGAGGAACATTAGAAGTCGGCAAGAGAACAGTAAAGAAAAATCCAGGGGAAAGAAAAAAGTTTCAGGAAAGTGGCGGCAGGTTAGAGAGGAAGAACCAGTCCAGATGGGAACGAGGACATAAAGCCATGGGAGGGCGTCTCCGTCCAAAAGAAGCTCATGCGTTTGGCCAGACAGAAACCACTCTGGAGACCAGGCTGGCCTCAAACTCAAGAGATCCGCCTGCCTCTGCCTCCCGGGCGTTGGGATGAAAGGCGTCCACTATCACCACCCTGCTAGTTCTCCCCAGGGTGGCCTTGAACTCACCATTCGTGCAAGCTGTCCTCAAATCTACCATCCTCCTAAAAGCTGGGATTTAGGCATGGGTCACCACACCGGGCATAAATGACAACTTTTCATTTACCTTTAGACATTTAGGTGATATTAATCTTGAAAGAGCTCCTTGAGCAGGGGATGTAGCTCACTTGGTAAAGCACTTGTCTAGTAGGCATGAAAGCCTGAGTACCATCCCTAGAGCTATATAAACTGGGCATGGCGGCCCATGACTGTAATTCCAACACTTGGGAGGTGAAGGCAGTAGGAGGTCATCCTCAGCTAAATAATGAGCTCAAAGCCAGCCTAGAAAGACTATCTCCAAGCAAACACCCACAAAAGATAACCTTAATATTGGAAACAGTGTTACTTATAACCACCACTGCTAAACTGGCAACTGCTCTTCTTACTGAGCTCCAGGAAAATAATGGAGAAAGACGATGCTTAATACAATGGTATTGGGCTGGAGACAGTGTTGGATGCTCTTCCAACAGACCCAGGTTCCATTCCTCTACACCAACACTGGGGGGCTCACACCATCTGTAAATACAGTCCCAGGGGAATCTGACGCCCTCTTCTGGCCTCTGAAGGTTCTGCATACACATGGTGCACAGGCATTCTCACAGGCAAAACTCCCAAACACATAAGATTAAAATAATAATAATCAAAAGCTCTCGAGAAAACAAAACAAAAAGCCCTCATTGATGTTCCAGATGGCTAAGTTTTCATGGATGCTCACCAGATTATCAGACCTTTGACCATCCAGCAGTCATACTTCCAAACTGAAAAGGCTCATAAGCCAGGAGACCTGCCAGGTTCTAAGACTGAGACTGAGCACAGCTGTCACACTTTCTTTCTTCTTCTTTTTTTTTTTTTTTTTTTTTTTGTTGTCATTTTGGGACAGCATCTCACTGTGTAACCCTGGATAGCCTGGAACTCACTATGTAGACCAGACTGGCCTTGAACTCTTCCTGCCTCTGCCTGCTGAGTGCTGGAGTTAAAGGCATACACCATCATGTTTTGATTATGAGTCTAGCAACCATTAACAGCTGGACCCCGAAAGCTTTTTTCTTTTCTTGTCTTTTTAAAAGATTTATGTATTTATTTGTTTGTTTGTTTATTACGTATAGAGTGTTCTGTCTGCATGTATGCCTGCAGGCCACAAGAGGGCTGTGAGCCACCATGTGGTTGCTGGGAATTGAACTCAGGACCTCTGGAAGAGCAGCCATTGCTCTTAACCTCTGAGCCATCTCTCCAGCCCCTCCAAGCTTTTTTTCACTTTAGTCTATTAGAGACTCTGACCTTTAGAGCAGCAGTTCTCAACCTGTGATTTGTAATCCCTTTTTTGGGAAGGGGTATTGAATGACCCTTTCACAGAGATCACGTAAAAGCAAATGAAAACAAATATATTTACATAATGTTTCATAACAGTAGCAAAACTACAGTTATGAAATAGCAATGAAATAATTGTAATGCTGGGGGTCAGCACAACATGAGGAACTGTATTAAGGGCAGCAGCGTTAGGAAGGTTGAGACCGCTGCTGTAGAGCGAGGGTGAGTCTATGTGGGCTCTGCTTATAACCAAACTGAAAGGTTTCTCACTCAACACCAACCAAAAGAGCATCAAGATGAAAAAAACAGACATTTATTTGTACTAGAGTCAAAAATGACTCAGTTTGGCCAGGAAGTGCATGCCTTTAATTCCAACACTCGGGAGGCAGAGGCAGGCAGATCTCTGTGAGTTCGAGACCAGCCTGGTCTACAAGAGCTAGTTCCAGGACAGCCTCCAAAGCCACAGAGAAACCCTGTCTGGAAAAGCAAAACAAAAACAAAAACAAAAAAAAAAAAGACTCAATTTGAATACAAAAGAGTTACACCTCACCTGAGCCATGGCTTGATAGTCGCAGCTCCTCTGTGATGATCTTCAGGAACAGAGAACTGGGAGAGGCACAAAAAAAAAAAAAAAAAAAAAATAGTGAGACCCCAACTGACTTGGTCCCCACAACAATCCCTCCTGTGTACTCACCCCTTACACATTGAGGGGTCTAAGTGGGGAGAGTTGACAAATCTCTCAACATCCCCAACTTCAGGAAACCGGGCTCTAGAATGTAACAGGAGGGGTTTGGGCAAGACGGCTCACGTGCACATAAGCAAACACACGAAGATAGACAATTATTTTATAAACTAGATCATGATGGCACATGCCTGAAATCTCAGCACTCAGGAGGCTGAGGCAGTAATGCTGCCGCAGGTTTGAGGCCAGCCAGGTCCACTGAGAGAC
Organism: Cricetulus griseus; assembly: GCF_003668045.3. Taxonomy (NCBI): domain Eukaryota; kingdom Metazoa; phylum Chordata; class Mammalia; order Rodentia; family Cricetidae; genus Cricetulus; species Cricetulus griseus. The sequence continues at coordinate 5,767,096 of NC_048602.1, read as the reverse complement.
TGACCCACGTCTTCGTGTCCCTCTCCTCTCTCTCTCTGGCTTAGTTTGAGACAAGGTTCTGGCTGTACCGGAACTTGCTCTCTGTCGACCAGGCTGGCCATGAACCCAGATCCACTTGCCTCTGCCTTCAGAGCAACAAAGCAGCATCAGATGTTGGTAGCTGCTTACTTTATTACACCACCCGGCTCCCAAATCACGACAGAGTCTTATTCTCACCTATGAATGCCTGGCCTTAGCTTGGCTTGTTTCTAGCCAGCTTTTGTTAAATTATCCCCAACTACCTTTTGCCTCTGTGCTTTTTTTTTTCTCTTCTCTTTTTCTGTATGTCTCACTTTCACTTTTACTCTGTGGCTGACTGGCTGGCTGGCTGTTCCCTAGTCCTTTTCTGGGTCCACTAGCTCCTCCTATTTATTCTCTCTGCCAGCCCCACCTATCCTTTCTCCTTGCTATTGGCCACTCGAGCTCTTCATTAGAAGGACAAAGAATCACAACTTAAAACAAATGCAACAGGAAAGAAGGCAACATGTCTTTGCATCATTAAAATGCACATTCTACAGCAAAAACAAATGTAACACACCTTAAAATACATTTGCACGGCAATCAGGCTTAAAAGTAAATCTTTTCTTAAATCACATTTTAAACCTTTTTGTTGTTGTTGTTGTTTTATAAGGCTATGGAGCACTTGGTCTGCAAGAATCTACAAGTGTCTCTGCTCTGATATATATTCTGCACCTGTTACTAGAATGGAATACAAGACTCAATCAATACCTGCACTGGTGCAAAGGGAAGCTCCTGTATGCTATTGTAAAAGTAAATAAAGTAAGTCCGGGGTAGCGGTGGCACTCGGGAGGCAGAGGCAGGTGAGTTTGAGGCCAGCCTCATCTACATTAGCAAGTTCCAGGCCGGCCAAGGAGTCGGAATGAAACCTTGTCTCAAAAAAATATATTTAAAAGATTAAAACGGCCAGGGCAGTATGCTTATAGGATTAAAAATTAGAAACACTCAGATAAATTAGATCATGATGGCAGACATGATACATGAGATGCATACAACACAGTTCACACTTGAGATCCTGGAATACCAAATCGCAAAACAACTCAGCAAGGAACACAGGTGAGTTCCACGCAGGTTCACATATAAAACATAGTAAAAGGCAAAGAAAGGAGAGCATGCTAGCACTCACATCGAGTTCTAAAATGAGGAAAAGCTAACAACAACAACAACAAACACATAACTCACACAGAGTACACATCCGAAACTTCTCTCTCTCCTTTCTCTCTCCCTCCCTCCCTCCCTCCCTGTTTCTCTCCTCTCTCTGTCTCTCTCTCCCTCTCTCTCTCCCCCTCCCTCTCTCTTTCTCCCTGTGTGTGTCTCCCCCCTCTCTGTGTGTGTCTCTCCCTCTCTCTCTCTCACTCTCTCCCTCTCCCTCTCCCTCCCTCCCTCCCTCCCTCTCTCTCCCCCCTCTCTGTGTGTGTCTCTATCTCTCTCCCTCTCCCTCCCTCCCTCTCTCTCCCCCCCTCTGTGTGTGTGTCTCTCTCTCTCTCTCCCTCTCCCTCCCTCCCTCTCTCCCCCCCTCTCTGTGTGTGTGTCTCTCTCTCACTCTCTCACTCTCCCTCCCTCCCTCTCTCTCCTCCCCTCTCTGTGTGTGTCTCTCTCTCTCCCTCTCCCTCCCTCCCTCTCTCTCCCCCCTCTCTGTTGTGTCTGTCCCTCTCTCTCACTCTCTGTCTCCCTCTCCCTCCCTCTCTCTCTCTCTCTCTCTCCCCCCCTCTCTGTGTGTGTGTCTCTCTCTCACTCTCTCACTCTCCCTCCCTCCCTCTCTCTCCTCCCCTCTCTGTGTGTGTCTCTCTCTCTCCCTCTCCCTCCCTCCCTCTCTCTCCCCCCTCTCTGTTGTGTCTGTCCCTCTCTCTCTCTCTCTCTCTCCCTCTCCCTCCCTCCCTCTCTCCCCCCCTCTCTGTGTGTGTCTCTCTCTCTCACTCTCTCACTCTCCCTCCCTCCCTCTCTCTCCTCCCCTCTCTGTGTGTGTCTCTCTCTCTCCCTCTCCCTCCCTCCCTCTCTCTCCCCCCTCTCTGTTGTGTCTGTCCCTCTCTCTCACTCTGTCTCCCTCTCCCTCCCTCTCTCTCTCTCTCTCCCCCCCTCTCTCTGTGTGTGTCTCTCTCTATCTCTCCCTCTCCCTCCCTCCCTCTCTCTCCCCCCTCTGTGTGTGTCTCTCCCTCTCTCTCTCTCTCACTCTCTCCCTCTCCCTCCCTCCCTCTCTCTCCCCCCTCTCTCTGTTGTGTCTGTCTCTCTCTCTCACTCTGTCTCCCTCTCCCTCCCTCTCTCTCTCTCTCTCTCCCCCCCTCTCTCTGTGTGTGTCTCTCTCTCACTCTCCACCGGCACAATACGGGCAGCAGCACGTGGCCCCGGCTCGCCCGCTCGCACTCACCAAGGGGCGGCGCCCACCGCCACGGCGGCGTTGTCAGCAGCAGAGGCTCGCACGGCGGCTCCTCACAGACTCCGCGCGCGATTCCTTCCGACCTCAGCTCCCCGCCGCACAAAGCGGCTCGGGGCTCGGGCTCGGGGCTCGGGGCTCGGGGCTCGGGGCTCGGGGCTCGGGGCTCGGCCCGCCCCGCCCTCCGCTCCGATCGCGCGCCTCCGGGCTCGCAAGCGTCCCAAACCCCTCAACCCCTCACTGCGCCTCAGCAGATGCCCGCCGAGCTCTGAGGTCCCGCCGGAGCGTGACTTTCCCGCGAGAAGCCGAGGAGGCTTCTGGGAGATGGAGTCAGACACAACGCCGCGGACAAGATGGCTCCCGATGGGCGGGATTTCTATGCGTGCAGGGCTGAGGCGTGGCGGAAAGGACTACATCCCCTCAGCCCAACCCCGAATAAGCCTTCATTATTACCTTTAAAACGCACTCCAAAAAGCTAGTATGTTTTTATTTCCTGGTCCTTCGGTACCATCGGTAGGCAATGAACGGCATCGGGGGGGGAAAAAAAGAGCGGGGAAGCGGTGGGGGCGGAGCGTGATTTGCATAGCAAGGGTTTGCGCAACGCTTTCTGGGAAATGTAGTTCAGTGCAATGTGGTTGGGGAGACTGATGGATGGTTCGAAAGTTATCTCAAGTCCTCAGAAAGCCAAGCCTTTGCATGGCCAGCTCTGGGGTGCTAGATGCAAGCATTTCGACAGCTCGGATAGGCAGGGATTCTGACGCTCAGGAGCCAAAGAATACTGAGTGGTACAGCTCGGATGGAAAGGGATTCTGGCACTGGGGAGCCAAGGAATGCCACAGGTCACAGTAAGTGCAGCAGCTTGCACCCTTGCTCCAGGGAAAAGCTTCCCCGGTGTATCAGCTCTGCTTCCACAGGAGAGGGCTTCCCCAGCGAAGTTCTCACAGTTGGGCTCAGGTGCCCCGGAGTGCACCAACTCCACTTTGCTAAAGGAAGGTTTCCTCTGCGAAAGTTTTAACAGCCCTGGCTCCAGTGGAAAGTTATTTCTCTCCTCCACAAGGTCTCACCCAAACCTCATTCAAGAGATTTACCGGGAGGGAAGGATCGGGGAGAGTGGCCGCCTCTGCCAGGGTGGCAGAGGACAACCAGACAGCCTGACAGCCACAAGCTGTTTATAATGGGGCTTCTTAGGGGTGGAGATTTCAATCCCTGAGCTCAGATTGGCTAGATCTTGTGCTCAGAGATTGGTTAGTTTTCTGTGCAGGGTCAGATTTGTCTCTGGTTTCAAGGGCAAAGTGTGCTTCTTTCACTGGTCCTTTAGCCTTTTGACTCTAATTTTAGGGTCAGGGTGTATGTCTTTCACTGGCTCTGATTCCAGCGACAAAGTGTGTTTCTTTGGCCCTGCTTTAAGGATCAGGGTGCATTTCTTTGGTTCTAGTTGCAGTGCCAACTGAGGGGAGATCTTATCCAAGGTGAATTGCAATCATTTTATGAACTCAGATTGGTCCAGCATGTACCTAAGGCATCATGGGAGGTGGTTGCTCATAAACTATTTCATAGGGGGTGAACTTTTCTAAGAAGGGCTTAAGGTAAGAGGTCAACCCAGTTACCACTCCTCTCAATAGTTTATTTAGTTAAAATCTCCTTTAGAGTTCTATTCATCCTCTCCATCTTTCCTAAGCTCTGAGTTTCCAATTTATGTTAACAGCCTTAGAAAGCAATTAAGATAAATTGGCTGTAAAGTGTGGACCACTGTTGGACCCCAGAGATACGAGGAGATCAAATTTAGGGATAGTTTTTATTATTAATTTCCACTACCACTTGGGCCATTTCTGCTTGGGATGTAAAGGACATCCCCCATCAGTCACCCAGCCTGTGACTGATGGGGTTGTCCTTCAGTATATATGTTTCCCTTATTGGTTGATGAATAAAACACTGTTTGGCCAATGAGGCGGGAAGATAGGTAGGACAAGGAGATAAGGAGAATTCTGGGGGAAGGAGGAAAGGACATACCAGGCATTCCCCGGTAAGATAAGACCACGTGGAAATACATAGATTAATAGAAATTGGTTAATAATTAAGACAGAGCTAGTCAGTCAGTTAGAAGCCCTAGGCATCAGCCAACAGTTTTATAATTAATATAGCATCTGTGTGCTTATTTGGGGCTCAAGGGTATTGGGACCAGGTGGGAAAGAAAGCTTCCAGCAACGTGTGACAATATCAACAAAGACCAGCAGATATTTGTATCCATACAGTCCTGGTTTGACTTCAGCGAAGTCCATTTCCCACAGGAGTACTGTACCTGACTCCATTGGCCTGGGGGAAGCATGTCCTTCTTTGCATTTACGTGGCACAGGCCAGGCAGTGGTCTGAAATGCTCAGAAGTGTTTCTCTGTGTCCAGGTGTCCAGACACGAGGGGAGATGAGTGCTGAGATTTTCTTAGGTGGCAAATGCATGATGTTTTGCAAGGCAGTTAGCCAGCTTTGGCCCAGTACCTTTGGCAAGAAGATTCTTCCCTCAGGCAAGATCCACCATCCATTTCAGCTCTCCTAAGCCACCAAGCCAGAATGTAACTTTCAGATTCAGGAACATCTTCACCGAGGCAGAGTGGGGGCTCAGGGATAGTAGATAGTTCCAGGACAGTCTGGGGTTTGGGTTCCCCAAAGGTGGCCTCTTTAGCACCTTTATCTGCATAGTTGCTACCTTGAGTTTGGGAGCTTTTGCCTTTTTGATGTTCTGGCCAGTGAACTATGGCCAGTTTGGGTGGCATCTGGATGGCCTCTAGCAACTGGACAATTTCACATTAATTTTTTTTCCCTTTGAGGGGACCACGCCCCTCTGTTTATATATCTCACGTTAAATTTTGTCTTTCCCTCTGAGGTGACCACGCCCCGTTTATATAGCTGTCCATGAACTGAGACAAAGTGTGCCCACTGTGTGTGTAGATGCTCACCTTTTCTCCTTCAGCCTATCTTTAAAAAAAAAAAAAAACTGTCTTTTTATTTATTCTTTGTGTCCTTCTCATGCATCTCCATCCCACTCACTTTCCTGGCCCTTCGTATCTGCCCTCTGCCCTTGCTACCACCCCAAAAAATAAAATTTAAGAAAAATAAAGGGAAAATCTCCTCGTGGACGCTATAGTGTGACCCAGTGAGTCACACAGTAAACCCTTTTGCCCGTATGTCCTTATTTGCAAGTGTTCATTGTAAGAACACAACCTGGATGACCCTGCCCCCTAACGACAGGCTGGGCAAGCACAGGAAAACGTGTTACGTCACCCTCCACGCATTGTGGCCTCGGTGAGGACATGCGTGCGTGAAACCTCAGTGTGCACGTGCAGCCTTCCCTTTAAAAGGTCCAACATTCCCCTGCTCTCGCTCTCTCTCTCTCTCTCTCTCTCTCTCTCTCTCTCTCTGTCTCTCTCTCTCTCCTCTCTCTCTCTCTCTGGCTCCTCTTGGGTTGGCTGACAATCCAACCCCATCCTCCCCCCTCTTCTTGTAAATAAACTCCACGTGGGTTGTCCATCCGTAGTTTCCTTCCTTTATACCCACAGCTGCAGCATAAAAGAAAAATTCATTACAAAGAGTCATTGGTCTGGTTTGAGGCCTCTGGTTTCTGATGCACTATTGGTGCTCTTCAGCCCATCTTAAAGCCTGGGTGGATGTGGCCCTGGGCAAGGCTGGGGCCTAAATGAACTCCTTCTGGTCCATGACCATAGAGAGCCACCCCACACACATGTGGTTCCTTCCTAAATGGAGCTGTAGAAATTTGCATCTCTGGTGGTGAGAGGAGCTTCTGTCTGTCTGTCAGGTACCTTGGATGACATCCAGTGCCCTGTATCTGGCCCTGTATCAGTCCCATGCTACAGAGGCCATCTATTCTGCACTGATGTCTTTGGGGCTGCCATCAGAACCAGCAGCCAACCCTGAGTGGGGGAGTGTGGATCGGCAAAGTCCTGGCTACCCAGTGGCGTTAAGGGCGAGACAGAGACATCTTGTCATCTCGGGAGGGCTCTCAGTCAGTACTGGAGACCACTGTTTATTCAATCATTCTCTTGAATAGCTTTCCAAAAGTGGGGGTACGGGCAGAAGACATCTATTGTCATGTAGAGAGCTGATATCAAATATTTCCTTTAATGGTCCTTGAAGCACGACTCAAACCTTCCAGCTTGTCCCACTAGCCCCCAGGCACCAGCCTTCAGGGTATGTGTGGGCCCACCCAGGGCCTAGGTATATCGTTACACAAACTAAGAGACATTCTCCACCTTGGCCAGGCCATCCAGAGTTAACCAACCAGCATCTAAAAGACAATGGGAGATTCATGCTCCTGGAACTGAGCTTGAGGCCTGTATCAGAAATATCATATTCATATTGGGGCCCCCCGACAATGTAGCATCCCTGGGCAGTCATGGATGGGCTTTTCTGGGGGTTGTCATCCAGCAGCAGGGTGGCAGGATTGATGGCCAAGGATTTATCGAAGCTCAGTCTATCCTTATCTAAAAGAAGGGCTTGGTACTGAGTCAGATGGGCATTGGGACTTTCCCACTGTGTGGAACTGTTAAAATTAGAGTCTGTGAGTGTGTGTCAATCCCATAAAGTGAGAATAAGACCACTGCCACAAAATTTTGAGCCAAACATACAGTAAGCTTTATTAAATACTGCCCAGGTCAGTGGACACTAGCTAAGTCGATACCCAGGATTCCAAGAGTATGGCCCTAAATTACATTAGCCAGGAACTTATACAGGAAAAACCCACAAGGCTATGTACTTCCTGCCTTTGTCCAATCATGGGCAAGCAAACATCCCAACATAGATCCTTTCCTACGTACCTCTTACCTACATGTGATCAAGCACAGCCTATTCATTTGGGGCAACCAAGCTTGTTTACAGAAGTGAAAATACAAGGCTTGTTGTCTTACATAAACAATAGCTCCCAGCATCAGGAAGTTATCTTTCCTTGGGCAAGTGAGGTTTACGGCTTAGAGGCAATTTTGTTTTATAGATCTCTTAAGCAGTGTAATTTGAACTTAAAACACAACTTTAGCCATCACATTGGGCAGCTTCTTTTAAAGAGTTGCTGTGGCTGCAATGGCTCTTAAAGGGGCTATCAGGGGCTACATGATCTAGTCTCTATGAGATGCCAGCTGTCGGCCTTTTCCAGGGACCCAGGTCTGCGTCAGGACTCCTTGGCAATGCCCTTTCCTTCGCAGATATAAAAATGAAAAGGCTTGGAGACGTCAATGTGGGGCCTGTTCAAGTTCCTCAGTCCATTCCAAAGGGTGTTACCCAAGCGTTAGCAGAGTACAGGGTTTGGCAGTTTGAGCAAAGTCAAGGATCCAAAGACAACAATATCCAATAGCTCCCAGAAACTCCCTAACATGTTTCTTGGTAGTGGGAGCTGGGATTTGCATTAGGGGCACTTTGCCAGCCTGGGACAGCAGTCTTTCCCCTTATCTCAGTTCATATCCCAAGTAGCTAATCTAGAACAAGCAAATTTGGGGTTGCTTTTTTAGAAATTCTATAGCCTTAATGTGCTAGAGTTCCCCCAAAGGTCTTGGGTTCCCAAACAGTCCAAGTATTAATGTGGGGAGCCATACATCTTGGCATGAACCTTTAGGCCAAACTTGGCCGGCCACACAGTTATAGAACTGTCTTTTGATTATGTCTTCTACAAGCATGAGCTTTGTTCCAACCACAAGCTCAATTACCTAGGCAACCCTCCCTCATCCCACCAGCCCTGAACTTTTTACCCTGCCAACATCCTCCTTCTAAAGTTTTCTGACATCCTGCTTGAACTAACACCTGGCTCTTGGCCTCTTTCCCGCCCCCCTCCTCTGCTGACTATATAAGCTAGCCTAGAGAAAATAAAATTTGCCACTTGATCAGAATCCTGTCTTGTGGTCATTCTCTCCTTGTCTCTTGTCCCCATTCCCCTCCCTGGACATCTTGCCCTAGGTTGGCATCCCTCGGATTGGAACAACTACATATTAAAGCAAGGTTACCTCGGGGTACTTACTGAGGAAGAGACTTAAATCCTAATTGAGTGCTTCAATGAAGATGCTAGGAGAGGTTTTGAACCCTGGCATTCTGGTCCAGGTTAGCTGTCCCAATAGCTCCAGTTCAGGCTTGGCCCATTCAAATGAGAAGACAGCTGACTTAAGTTTAACAGGGGGATGGAGAAGAATGCATCTTTTAAGTAGTGGTCTATAGTCTTGAGTTCCAGGCTTTTGGATAGGCAACAAGGGGGTATTTCAGACTAAATGGCAAGGAGTAAGTATGGCTATTTCAAGGAGATGGTTGGTGTGGAACTTTATCCCTTCCTTGGCTTCCAAGATGATGCTTGACTTGAATGGGCACAGCCCCAGATGTTAGTTGCACCATGACAGGTGGCACGTTTGGCCATGCCAGCAGGATTGTTCTCTGCCTGGACTATAGGAATTTCCTGGGTCAGCATTTTTTTTCCCATTCCCTTTACTAGGAATGGCTGAAATTTTGGAGTAGATATTCCTCCCTTATTGGGCAGGTTATAGTTAAAGCCCATGTGCAACCTAGGAGAATCTCCTGAGAACAAGCCTGGAGCTTGTTCAGAAGGTCCTACCACTGGGAAAAAAAAAAAGGGTAGGGACAAAGAATAACTATAAAAGAACATGTCATAGTTTCTTGTCTGAGGTTTACAGTCCAGTCTAGCATAATGCCTGACACTTGTTATCCAAGACTGAGGCAGAACTGCTGTGAATTCAAAGCCAGCCTTGTCTATTTAGTTCCAGGACAGCTGGGCCGGGCTACAAAGACCTTGAGGGAAGGTCTTCCTTTATTATAGTCAGAAAACTGAAGACTGAAAGTTGATATGATATTCCACAGGCTTTTGGTTTTTCTTGCTGCAGTTAGTCATGGTAACATGACGCCACTCCCAAGTCCCAAGCCACCCACACCAAGGGACACAATCACCAATCTCTTGGCATGATCTAGAGCACTGAGGAATCCAGGCCCCATGCAAAAGGACCAAACCCACAGCAGAAAAGAGAGAAGAAGGAGGAGGAGGAGGAAGAGGAGGAGGAGGAGGAGGAGGAGGAGGAGGCAGCAGCAGCAGCAGCAGCAACCAGATCAGGGTACGACTTTTCCAAATTTTATTAGTCTGGGTCCAGTCGATGGACAGAAACTACACAGCAACACTTATTTTACTCAATAATGGCTCCAAAGCCCAAGAGTATGAATGCAGAAGTGAAGCCGCAGTTCCTTTACTGGAACCCATGTATGTTCTCAATAAGAATGGGGGAGAGTCATATACTGAGGTTACTATGCTGTGTAAAAAGTTGCTGTTAGACTTTTAGGGAGTTTATAAGCTTCAGCACAGGTATATATGTATATAGGAAAACCTAACACAGAGTTAAGTACTATACAGGACTTCAGATATCCACTAGGGGCCTTGGGATGTACCCCACACATATAATGGACTGTTTTAACAATGTTTCTCATCCACATCTACGTTTTTAAGAAAAATAGCACAGAATATATTTTGCCACAACATAGAGCCACCAATTGGTTACATTTATTTGGAATCTTTATTTTTAATGAAAAGTAGATATTTAGATATAAAACTGGAGTAGCATTTAATTTCTCTGCTTTGTCACATTTCATTTCTATAAAACTCCATTCTTACTATAACAGCAGCAGCCACTTTTTGGGAACTAAATACACATTCTCCCAATTCTAGCTGTAGAGAAAAGTGTTTCCCATAAGCAATGCTTAGTTAGACAAATGGATTTTACTCAAATTTACACAGGAATCATGACAATATATCCATCAATTCCATTGTCTCCATGCTGATTTTTTTCTTCTCCTTTTTTCCTTTCGTGTTAACATGGATGTAGCCTGCTGTGCTTAGCTGCTAGAGTATTCTACTGTATGACTTACATTTTATTCATCTGCTTCATAATCAGCAAACACCTGTGCCCGTTTTTGTTCCCATAATTGGTGCTGCAATGAACAGACCGACTGGTACATGACTCCCTAAGTAAGCCTATCAGTTTCTTGACAAGTACAAATGCTCAAGAGTGACAGCTGAGGGCTCTAGAATCTACAATCTCTCTCCTACTCAAGTCTCAGAAACCATCATCCTCTTAGAAATTTTATACAAAGCTTTGATTTCTGCAAAGACACTGGATTCCTAAGAAATACTTCAATAACTGAGGACATCAGAGGTCTGTTATTTTCCCCCAAAAGTTAATTATCCTGAGATTATGTTTTAAGTCATCCATGATTTCTGGCAGTATCAATTACCAATCCCCCATGAATTCATCCACGTTTCTAGATTCACTATTCTGTCCTGACCTCAACTTTATACAGCTCTACCAACAAAGACTTCTGAGCAGGCATGGAGCTGTACGCTTGCAATTGCAGCACTGGGAGACGGAGTAAGAGCATCACCAGAAGCCTGAGGCCAGCTTGGGCTACACAGTGAGTTTAAGGTCACCCTGGGCTATGTACATAGGGAGACTCTGTCCCAAAATGCCTTTTTGGGACAATGATTTTCACAAATTATCCAAATAGCAAAGCATATATCAAAAATATTTTTGCCTCTTAATTTCAAACCTTTATATTGCTCATATTATCTTGATATACTTGATAAGCTTTCTAAGACTCTGCTAACTGGACTCTTAAGTTCATTGAGAAGGGTCCTAAAATTAAAATACTGTTTGAGAGTCTGGGAAGTGTATAACATACTGTAATACATCTTACTAAATATCTTTCCTTGTACTTTCAGCTTTGAGTCCCTACGGAAGGACTTCCTACACTTGTATAAATTTAACGTAAGACGAATCTTCTGATATATTACTAACCATACATTCTGCTCAGGCGTTCCTAAATCTAAGGCGTTTATAGAGTTCTAGTGAATATGGATTTTCTGGTGTCTGATGTGGTGTGACTTCTGGCTGAAAGCTTTGCCACACTCACTGCACTGGTAAGGCTTCTCGCCAGTGTGGATCCTCATGTGCAAAGCAAGAGTTGAGAACTGAGAGAAGGCCTTCCCGCATTCACTGCAACCGTAGGGCTTCTCACCGGTGTGGCTCCTCAGGTGCACTGTAAGGGATGAACTCTGACAGAAGGCTTTCCCACAGATTTTACATTCGTACGGTTTATCGCCTGTATGAATCCGCACATGCACGATGAGTGACGTAATCCGGGAGAAGGCTTTCCCACATTTATTACATTCATAGGGCTTTTCACCCGTGTGGATATTGTGATGTTTGATGAGGTACTGCTTCTGCCTGAAAATCGTTCCGCACTCGTTACATTTATAGGGTTTCTCTCCAACGTGAATCTTCTCATGCTCAGTGAGGTTTGATTTGCCACTGAAGGCTTTCCCACACTCCTTGCACGTGTAAGGTTTCTCTCCAGTGTGACTTCTCTGGTGCCTGATGAGGCTTGACTTCTGAATGAAGGCCTTCCCGCATCCTTTACATTCATAAGGTTTCTCCCCAGTGTGGATCCTCTGGTGTATAATCAGGTTTTCCTTCTGGCTGAACGCCTTACCGCACTCATTACATTTAAAAGGTTTCTTTCCACTATGGATGTTCTGATGTTTAATGAGGTACTGCTTCTGGCTGAAGGCTCTTCCACACTGATTACATTCAAATGGCTTCTCTCCAGTATGAATTTTCTCATGTTCTTTGAGATATGATTTGCCATTAAAAGCTTTCCCACATTCCTTACATGCAAATGGTTTGTTTCCGGCGTTTGTCTGATTTTTGACAACGGGTGTCATCGGAATGGACGTTTTCTCCGAGTCACAGGGTTTCTCTTCGGTGTGTTGTTTCTGGTGGGAAAGGAAGTTACCTCTCTGGCTGAAGGCTTTTCCACATTTGCTATATCTACATGACTTCCTCCGTGCATGACTCCTCAAATGCAGGGTAAGTGATGAGACGCGGGAAAACGATTTGCCACATTCTGGACATTCATGGGACTTCTCCCCACTATGCGTTTTCTTGTGTTCTACAAAGGTTTGTTTGAGGCTAAAGGTTTCGCTACATTCATTACATTCATAAAGTTTCTCTCCAGGACTGAGTTCATCATGCAGAAGACCTGACTCAGGGTGAAGACTTTCCAACATTCCGTTCCGTACAAGGATTTTCTCCCTAGCATCTACTGAGCTAGGATGAAAGCTTTTCCGAATTCACAATAAACGCATACGAATTTCTTTTCAGTCTTAATTCACAAGAATCTAATGAAACTGAATTATAATGAGACTTTTACGTGAGTACAAGAAGAGACTGAAATACAGCACAGCCTTTATATTAATGGTTCTTTCTGACAGTTTCTCTCATTTTCATAAGTAAATTATGAATGTGGGCAAATTAACTTCAAATTTTCTTCAACTGAGTCTCATATACAATGTCTGTGCCCAGAGGAAATACTTTGTCTCCTAGCTTTTCCTAGGAGATGAGACAACTCACAAGTCTTTCATCCTGTGTCCTTCTCTGTGTATAAACTCCAGACACTGTTTCTGAAAGAGAACAACAAGTTACTAAAAGAATTAACAAGGGTAAAAATGTTGGTGTCTGGAATGTAGTAAGTATCCAATAAATTACCTTATCAATAAGATCCTTAACAACCTGTGAATTCTCTCATTTTTACTAAAAAAACTGCAGAAATGTGCTATTAAAAAAAGACTAAGTCACACATCTTAGGTCACTTTTGTAATTCCAGAACTTAGGCCACTGATACAGAGGACTGTCTTTTTTTTTTTTTTTTTTTTTTTTTTTTTGGTTTTTCGAGACAGGGTGTTCTTTGTGTAGCTTTGGAGCCTATCCTGGCACTCGCTCTGGAGACCAGGCTGGCCTCAAACTCACGGAGATCCACCTGCCTCTGCCTCCCAAGTGCTGGGATTAAAGGCGTGTGCCACCAACCCCCGGCGAGGACTGTCTTGAGTTTAGGGCCAACATAGATTGGAAAGTGAATTTCAGATCAGCCTGGCTACAGATGAGACTCTGCCTTAAAAACAAGGCACATGCCATTAATCCCAGCACTTGGGAGGCAGAAGCAGGCAGATCTCTGAATTTGACTACAGAGTGAGTTAGTTCCACGATGAGCCAGGGTTGGCTCAGGAAAGAGACAAAGGGGGGCAAAAATAAAACAAAAGACAAAAACAATTAAACTATTGAAGCCTAGTCTTTTCATGTGAAAGAAAGCACAAATACAGTAACATTTCCAGGTATGTGCAGCTTAAACTGCTTTCCAATGTAGTTTGCACATACTGTCAATAAGTAAAATAAGAGAAAACATAAAAGAATAGGCAAGCCTGGTGGCGCACACCTTTAATCCCAGCACTTGGGAGGCAGAGGCAGGTGGATCTCTGTAAGTTGGAGGCCAGCCTGGTCTACAAAGAGTTCCAGAACAGGCTCCAAAGATACAAAGAGAAACCCTGTCTCAAAAAACAAAACAAAACAAACAGTAGGCAACTATCAGGACACTTATGACTAGTAGTGCCTAGGATGACAGAGCAAAATAATATATATATATATATATATATATATATATTTCCTTTTTCTTTTTTGGTTTTTTCAAGACAGGGTTCCTCTGTGTAACAATCCTGGCTGTCCTGGAACTTGCTCTGTAGACCAGGCTGGCCTCAAACTCACAGAGATCTCCTGCCTCTGCCTCCCGAGTGCTGGGATTAAAGGCGTGCGCCACCAACACCCAGCCTAACAATATTTTTTTAATGTCATTTTCTAGAAATTTCATTAAAATGGTAATAAAAGGACTAAAAGCATGGAGGTAACACTTATGAAAACTAAACACCAGTGGGCATAAAGAACTTAGGAAACTAAAAGCTCAGAGAGCACTGACTAAAAACCCTATAAATAAGGGTATCAGGTAGAAACAAAATTAATCTGTGGCAGATCTAAACAAAAAGATTATAGAGTCAAATGGAGTGGTTCACGTATGTACTCTCAACACTTGGGAGGCAAGGGCAGAAGGACTGCTTTAAGTGTAAATGCCAGCCCATGTCCAAACTTAGATTGAGCTAACTTCCAGGTAGCCTAAACTACAGACTGAGACCTCCTGTCAAGAAATTATAACTAAACAAAAACAAATCATAGCTAGAGTTCTATAATTTGGGAATAGTAGATGTTTATAAATTAAATGTAAATGAATAGCTGATACCTCCAACTCTTTTTATTTGTTCAGTGTTTTAAAGACTTAAGTTTTATTTATGTGTTTTTGTGTAGGTGGGCGTATGTGCACACCAGTACCTTCAGAGGTCACAAGCACCAAATCCCCGGAAGCTACTTACAGGCTTTGTGAGCAACCCAGTGAGGGTGCTGGGAACTGAACTCAGGTTTGATGGGAGAGGTCCTTCTGTGTATATGATTGTCTTATTGGCCAACAGGGAAGCAAGATAGGTGGGACCAGGAGTCAAGGAAGATTCTGGGAAATGTAGTAAAAGAAGTCACCGTGTGATCCCAGGAAGAGAGGACGCATGAGTCCAGCGTCCTCGCTAAGGTTAAGTCCTTATAAAAATATATAGATTAATAGTTATGGTTAACACTTAAGACGGAGCTAGCAAATAAGAAATCCTAGTCATTGGCCAATAGCATTGTAACTAATGTAAGTCTCTGTGTGTCATTTGGGGGCCCTGAAGCGGCAGCAGAACTCAGGCAGCTGACAGAAAGAGTTATCATTACACAGGTTCCATGAAAGAGCAATACATGCTCTTAATAGCTGCCAAGGTTCTTTTTGAGGGTCTCGGGTGAGCCAGGATAGTCCTGAAAGCATCATGTAACTGAGGACGACTTACAGCGTCCACTCCCCCTGCCTCTTCAAGGCATGCGCACGATTTGCACGGCACCGGGATCAAAGGCAGGACTCCGAAGGCGCATGATAAGCAAGGAACCCACAAACAGAGCTGCGTCCCCACTGCTGTAATGAAGCTCTTGTCAGTGGAAAGACTTGGAAGTAATTATCATGAGAACGTTTCCTAGCACTCTGGCGATTGTGTTTGGGAGATTCCAACCTTAAGGTCAGTCCTGTGGTGGTTAGAATGAGAATGGCCCATGTATTTGAATGCTTCGTCACTCAGCCAGTGGCACTGTTTGAGAAGGATTAGGGGGTGTGGCCTTGCTGGGGAGGAGTGGGACTGGGAGTGGGCTCTGAGGTTTCAAAAGCCCCACACCAGGTCCAGTGTCACTCTCCCTGCTTGCAGATCAGAATGCAGCTCTCACTAACTGCTCCAGCACCATGAGTGCCACATGCTTCCACCATGCCCTGACAGGAGAATAATGCACTAACCCTCGAAAGCTGTAAGTAAGCCCCCAACTAAATTCGTTTCTAAAGCTGCCCTGGTCATGATGCCTCTTCGTAGCAATACAACAGTGACTAAGATAAGCCCCTCCCACTGCATTTAAACAAACACTGTAGCTAATATTATAAAAAGCTAAAAGAAAAAAAAAACGGTGCTACATATGTTTAAGATTGTAATAAATTAGGGCCAAATGAGACAGATCTGTTGGTAAATTGTTTTTGCTCAGACTTGATATCCAGACTTTGGGCCCCAGAATGCTGAGGAAGGTTTGTGTTCTGACCTCCATGCATACCATGGAAGTGTCCCTGTATGCACACACTAACAATAATAATAAATAAAACTAATACTTTTTTCAAAAAGATTTAGTAGATTGGCAAAAAAAAAAAGTCAAGAAGTAGGAAGGATAGAAGGAATACCATGGAAGTGTCCCTGTATACACACACACACCAATAATAATAAATAAAACTATTTTTTCCCAAAAAGATTAAATAGGTTGGCAAAAAAGTCAAGAAATAAGTAGTGCTGGGCAGTAGTGACAGACGCCTTTAATCCCAGCACTCGGGAGGCAGAGGCAGGCGGATCTCTGTGAGTTGGAGGCCAGCCTGGTCTACAGAGCAAGTGCCAGGACAGGCTCCAAAGCTACAGAAAAACCCTGTATCCAAAAAAAAAAAAAAAAAAGAAGGAAAGAAAGAAAGAAAAAAGAAAGAAAAGAAACAAACAAAAAGAAATAAGTAGGAATGATGGAAGGAAGAAAGGGTTGTAGAGTAATGGCTGGAAAATTAGTGTATCAGTAGTAGACTCTAGTAGGTCTAAAAAGTATTAAAAGAGTTGTAGAAAACATTATGAAAACCAATGAGAAATAATTGAACAGAATAAAGAAAGCTGCTCAGGATTCTGCATTGACTCAACACAAGAACAGGCTCATCAAATACCAGAAATCCCATTCACAAAGAGCCACACTACATAAAGCACATTCTGGTAAAAGTTGTAGTGGAAGTCAAAAGGAAAGGAAACAAGGAGACAAGAACTCATTTGTGGTGTTTATGGAGCCAGGGCACATGGACAGCTTGTGCGTGGAAGTCAGAAGACAACTTGCAGGAGTCAGTTCTCTCCTTCTGACACACGGGTTTCAGAGATCAAACTCTGTGACGGGTGCTTTACCCACGAAGCCATCTCACTGGCCCATAGGGTGCACATGAATATATTAGGCACACACTCATACCCATAAAATAAACAGAACTTTGAAAAACAGGGGGGCCCTGATATAACTTCTACCAGGA
This sequence comes from Cricetulus griseus, assembly GCF_003668045.3. NCBI lineage: Eukaryota > Metazoa > Chordata > Mammalia > Rodentia > Cricetidae > Cricetulus > Cricetulus griseus. Next base: position 5,750,088 of record NC_048602.1, on the reverse strand, counting down.
AGCAGAAACATGGGCACTATGGGTTCTGGGAATAACGTTTCCACATCTTTAGCTAATAGTTAAAATAAAGCAATCAAAAATAGGCAAAACAGTTTTAATAAGCATAAACAGATACATTAAGTAAGTTTGACGTGGCCAGGTGTAGTGTCATACATTCTTCATCCCAGTACTCAAGAGGCAGAGGTAGGCAGATCTCTGAGTTAGAGGCCAGCCTGAGCAACACAAGGAATTGGAGGGCAGCAGGGGATACAAAGTGAAACCCTGCTCAGCAACAATAAAAATATAGAATAATTCCAAGTGAGAAAAGACTGAGCAAAAATAGTTGGCTACAGAGTCATCCTTAGACACCCACAGGGGATTAGCTCTGAGACGCTTGTGTAAAACGGCATATTTGCAAGCCATCTATGGATATCCTCTCAGATAGTTACGTCATTTTTAGGTTACATGTGATACCTAACACAATAGCAATGCTATGCAAATCGTTGCCATTCTGTGTTGGTCAGGGAGCTATAATAAGGAAAAATATCTACGTGCTCAGTAGGGATGTAATGTTTTGTCTGTCTTAACGTGTTTGTGTGTGTATATGCATACGAGTGCAGGTGCCTACGGAGGTTAGGGTTGGAGATACAGTAACAACCAATAAAATGAAAGCTGAAATGAAGAAGAGGGAAGCACTGAAGTCAGCTGAGCAACCAATCCTATAGACGAGGAGGAAAGGAAAGCAGAGGATCAGGAAGACTGGCCCTCCAAATGGGACACAGCTGCTTAAAAAAATGAACTACAAATCCCTCCGTGGTCGTGAACCCTCACTGCACCTAAAGCACACGGAGGCATTTTGTAAGGTTTCCACTCACCTGCAGATTTACACTTCTCAATCGCCCACTGTTTTTGTTGGAACTGTAGGCTTTAAACTTGCAACGAGAAAAGCCATTCAGGACTCTGATACTATCTCTGGGAATAAAGACAGCAGCCAAGTCAGGCTGAGGCCTCAGAACTCATGAGAGGTTTCAAGGGTAGGGTGGCTTCTGCTCCGGGGGTACACAAGGATGCTGGCCTGCGCAAACAACCAAGTGGCATGAGTATGGGAGCCTCAGTGCTCTCGTGCGCAAACACAGGGAAAGAGCATTTGTACTTTACATTCAGGCTAAACCCAGAATCTACTTAAAATTAAAATGTACTTCAGATGTGGGTATTTCCACTTCAGAATTTAAGTATACAGACAAACTATGACACCGACTTTTCTGAGTATGCCCACATTGCCATCTGAACATGACCTTTGGGCAGAAGTCACAGGTGGCCTTGCTTCCAACTGAAGTCAAGCTGCTGTCTTATTGCCCCCTCCACATTTTTAAAGCTGGGTGTGGTAGCATGTGTTTCCAGTACTAGCAACTTGGAAACTGGGGTAGAAGATGGAGAGTTTGAGGACAGACTTGGCTACCTGTCTCAAAAAGAGCAGACCAAAGGCCAGAGAAATGGCTCGGTGATTAAGGTTTCTGTAACAGCAAGCGTGAAGATAGGTGTTTGTATCCCTGGAATCCATATAAGTGCCAGGTGAGTGGGACAGCTTGCCTGTAATTCCAGCCTCAGAGGGCAGAGAGTGAACCCCAAGAGCAAGTTGGCTAGCGTTACTAGCCATATCCATGAGCTCTGAGTGAGAATGAGACCCTCTCTTAATAAGTAAGGTGGAAAACAGATGGAGGGCGATTCCTAACGTGAGTGTAAGACCCACCCACATGCACACTCATGAGCAATGCACCTCCACCCACCTACATGAAAAACACGTGCACAACACACACACACACACAAACACACACACACACACACACACCTGGAAAAGAAAAGAAAGAGAATATAAACTGGTACAGGCACTCAGGAGACAGAGGCGGGAGGATCACAAGCTCAAGGGCATCCTCAGCTACACACTGAGTTCCAGCCTGTGCTACATGAAAACCTGTCCCTAAGAAATTAAAGAGGAGCTGGGAGTAGGGGCACACACTTTTAATCCTAGCACTCAGGAGGCGGAGGCAGGTGCATTTCTATAAATTTGAAGCCCGGGTGGTTATCACAGTGAGTTCCAGGACAGCCAGAACTATAGAGTGAGACCCTATCTTGAAAAAAAAAAAAAAAAAAAAACCTCCCCCCAAAAAAGGGGGCTGGGAAGATGGCTCACTAGTTAAGAGCACTGGCTGTTTCTCCGGAGGACCCAGGTTCAGTTCCCAGCACCCACAGGGCAGCTCACCACTGTATGTAACTCTAATTCTAGAAGACCCAACGTCCTCTTCTGGTCTCAGTGAGCACTGTATGCATGTGGTACATAGACATACATGCAGGCAAAGCACCCATATGTTTAACATGTGTTACATTCTTTGATGCTGGGGAATATTTGTTTAATGATGCAAAGATGTTTTGCATTCTTTAAAAAAAAAAATTTCTTTATTATGTATTGTGTTCTGCCTGCATGCCAGAAGAGGGCACCAGATCTCATTACAGATGGCTGTGAGCCACCATGTGGTTGCTGGGAATTGAACTCAGGTCCTCTGGAAGAGCAGCCGGTACCCTCAGCCACTGAGCCATCTCTCCAGCCCGTGTTGCATTCTTTTATGTTACCTGTGTTTAACTCCGTGAAGCTGTGTTACTTTGCCTGCCTAAAACACCTGAGTGGTCTAATAAAGAGCTAAACAGCCAATAGCTAGGCAGGAGAGGGATAGGTGGGGCTGACTGGCAAAAGAATAAATAGAAGGAGAGAGAAAAGGAGGAGAAGAGGAAGCCAGTGGTCAGCCACCCAGAAACACAACCAGCCACTGAGTAAGAAGAGAAGAAAGATATATATAGAATAAATAAAGTTAAAAAGCCCAGAGGCAGCCGGGCATTGGTGGCGCACGCCTTTAGTCCCAGCACTTGGGAGGCAGAGGCAGGAGGATCTCTGTGAGTTCAAGACCAGCCTGGTCTACAAGAGCTAGTTCCAGGACAGCCTCCAAAGCCACAGAGAAACCTTGTCTAAAAAAAAAAAAAAAAAAAAAAAGCCCAGAGGCAAAAGTAGATGGGATAATTTACATTAACAAAAGCTGGCTAGAAATAGGCCAAGTAAAGGCTGGGCATTCATAAGTAAGATTAGGTCTCCGTGTATTTATTTGGGAGCTGGGTGGCAGACCCCCAAAGAGTGAAAAAAGAAAAAACAACTACACTCATACACATAAAACGAAAATCAATTTTTACATCTCAGAAGGGGGGGCTGTGGATGGATGACCTTCCTCTGTGGAGGTGACTCAGTGGTTAAGACCCCTCTTGCAGGGGTCCCCCCAGGTTTGGATCCCAGAACCACATGGTGGTTCACAACCATCTGTAATTCCAGATGAAGAGTATCTGACACATACTGACTTCCAAAAGATACCAGAAATGCATGTGGCATTCATATATACAGCCAGGCAAAATATCCAAACAGAGGGTAAAAAAAAAAAAAAAAAAGAAAGAAAAGAATACATACCCGAGGGCTTTGCCTTGAAAAGGTCATGGGTTCAACCCCAACAAGGGCTAAAGCAAAACAAAAACATGTTTTGTTTTCTTTTAAAAGTCATCAACCATGAACAGCGCAAACAAAATATATAGGAAATTATTTGGATAATACTAACAACTCAGTTCTTAAAACCTTTGGGTCTGATATTTTACCTAGGTTCGGTTACTCTTGGAGAAATTAAATGTAGTTTAGGGTCCTGTGATTATATGCATATCCTGTATTTAGCAAACATTTATCTACCCTGTGCTATGAAGAAATCTGCTTGTAGTGGGGTGTGGCAGTGCAAGGGCCCAGCTTACTCTCTTACTTAGAAATGTGTAAGCCATAGCGGTGCTGTGCTGTGAATTACTGGGGCAGGTACTACACCAGGGGGAAAGGAAGGGAGGCCACTTTCCAGAAGTGGTCATGAGGATGACACTCGTGGACATAGAGAGTTGGTGCTCTTGGCGAGGCATGGTGATACACTCTGAGTTCCAGGACAGCCAGGGCTACTTAGAGACCTTGTCTCAAATTTTAAAAAAAGGTTGAAGCTCTTCAGAAACCTCCAAACACAGCCAATCACTAGACCACTGGACATACGGGTTAAAAACTTAGAGCCCCAGCCTGCACAAGAGGACACTTGCCTCATGCCATTGAGCTGGGGCAGGCAGAACTCACACCAAATGCAGCCTAAGCTTTCTAGCCTTAGCCTACAAGAGGACTCCAGCAATCCCTGCCTCCCCGCACCAACCAGGCGGTGCCAGGTGGCTGGGCGCTATTATAATCTCTCTGCGATGAGGCAGACAGTCCTGCTCATCACCAAGACAGACTGAGCAGGACAAGAAGACCCCCACACAGGCCCGGGACAGTCTGTCCTGAGCTCCTAAGAGAAGGCAATGGCCCTACCCGGCACCTTACGGCACCAGACAGATGGGCATTATTACTATGGTGAGCAAATGTACGGTGTGGTATGGGAGAAAGAGACAGACAGAATGGCTCATGTCCTGAGGACAGAGGCATATCTCAAGAGGCAAGAGGAGGGAGGAGCAGGCAGAGGTGGGTGGCCTGACCGCCACCCGGGACCATGGTGACTGCTGGGGTCCACGTCTGGGGTCCCTGGCTCTGATGCAGCCGAGGTCTCTTTTAATGTCTGTGACTCCTGATACCACCAAAGGCAGAGAGGATAGGGCTGTACAGAGTTGGTCCCAACCCTCACTGGCTGCAACACTAGGGAGAATTGGAGCCGCCCCTCACCAGCTGAAGCACTCAGGAAAGTGGGCCCTGCTCCTCACCTGGGCAGTGCAGGCCACACCGCTCTTGTCTGCCATGGGGTAGAAAGGTCAAGGGAAAGATGCCCTCTGCCCCTTAGCCCTGCCACCAGGGCTACGAGTTGGTCCATCCCAACATCTGACCCATCTATGGTCTGCTGAAGCACACGTAGGGGTCGGTCCTACAGACCCAAAGCTGCAGTATCTCCACGACACAGGGCAATAACAGGATACCCAAGAGGAGTCTCAGTGAGGGTCCAGTATCAATAGTGGAGCAGAAACCAGAGGTCTCGAACCAGACCGATGACTCTCGGCAATGAACACTTGCAAGTATAGATATAAGGACAAAAGGATTTAGTGCATGACTGTGTCACAGACAGCTTCCATAAGGAGATTTTTCCGTTTTTTTAATCCTTTGTTTTTCTCTTAAATTTTATTCTGGGGGGGTGTACAAGAGCAAAGGGTGGATATGAAGGGACAGGAAAGGAACAGGATGGAGACGCTGATGCTAAAGACACAAAAAATAAAGTTAAAAAGAAAACCTAAAAAAGTCTCCTTAAAAATGGACCTGTTTGGGCTGGAGAGATGTCTCAGAGGTTAAGAGCACCAACTGCTCTTCCAGAGGTCCTGAGTTCAATTCCCAGCAACCACATGGTGGCTCAAAACCATCCGTAATGAGATCTGGTGCCCTCTTCTGGTGTGCAGATATACATGGAAGCAGAATGTTGTATACATAATAAATAAATAAAATCTTTAAAAAAAAGAAAAAGAAAAAAAAAGAATCTTTAAGTGCTAAGTAGCTAACTGCCTCTCTAATTCTATTCCATCTGTAGTAGTGGAAAGTACCTTCTAAGGGCTATTCCGTAAATTCAAGGGCTACTCAAAAACAGCTCAACCCAAGTTTCTCCAAGTACTAAGTTAATGCCTACTGATGTGTAGCCACCCAATAGCAAGTTTTTGAAAAACTTCGTTACAAAAGGGGGAGGAGGAGAGGAGGAGGAGGAGAAGGAGAAGGAGAAGGAGTCCTCTAATGACTTGTTTCAATAAAAAAAAAATCACTTTTAAAATCACTCGATTTTTTCTTTTCCCTTTCCTGTTTTTCCAGAAAACCGCGTTTTTATTTATTTATTTATTTTAATGCGACAACTATTAGACAATCATTCGTGTATTCCCAAACTTGAAACCAGTTTCTCGCCAACTGGAAACCAACTAAAACACACGCTCCCCACACGTAGGCTCGCCCCACGCCCCCCCCCCCGCGCTTTCTGCCTCCCCCACCCCCCACCCCTCCCCACCGCACACAAGTCCTCTGCTCCGCTGTCACCGCAGGCGAGCCTCACCCCTGCGGGCGCCCTCGCGGCAGCACGAGCACTAAACCGCCCCCCACAGCTTCTTTAGCTCGATGCGGCCCGGGATAACCGCGGCCCTGCGGACCCCCAAATCAAACTCACCAGCGGACAAAGGCGACGATGGCGAGCCACGAAGCCTGCGCCTGCGCACTCCTGCTAGCGCGCCCAGAGGCCTCTTTCCACGCACTCTTTTTCCCACTGCGGACTACATTTCCCAAGAGTCTCTTGGAGGGGGATCGGAGTCCATTTTTCCCAGCCGCTGGCAGAGGAGTTAGAGGGCGGGACTCAGATACTGCCGCTTTTATTCTGTTACCAGAAAGGAGAGGGGCGTGCCAAGGTGCAAAATAAGCGCGGTTCAAACTCACCGAATGGGCTCTACGCGCCTCCAGGGCAAAATTACGATTAATGCGCAGCCCTCTCGGTTTGACGGAGGCGGGAGCCATCTTGGTGACGTGGCTAGGCGAAACTACATTTCCCAGAAGGTACCGCGCGCTCCCAGTCGCTATCTGCTTGTAGTTAGTAGCCCTGTAGAGCTGTGCCAGCGTCTAGTGTTAACTTTAAACCTTTCACTACAGTTTCACAAACTGACGCCAGGCGGTAAGGGCTTGTTGTTGTTGTTTTTGGTTTTTGTTTTCCAGACAGGGTTCCTCTGTATTGTTTTGGAGGCTGTCCTGGAACTCACTCTGTAGACCAGGCTGGTCTCGAACTCACGGAGATCCGCCTGCCTCTGCCTCCCCAGTGCTGGGATTAAAGGCGTGCGCCACCAATGCCCACTACACCAGGCCGTAATTGACACTGAAAATTGGGTTCAGGCGAAACAGTCAGGAGAAGGAGCTGTTGTGAAATTGTGATTTTTGTTAACCGTATGTCCTGGGGTTGCGGATAGGGATTGTGACTGGGAAATCCTGTTGAGTATTGGTTAATGTATAGCCTTAGATTAGGTCTCAAACCCAGGACAACTGGCTAAGTGAGGTGCCTGTTAACCTTTCAAAGCAGGTGGTGCCCCAGTACCTGCTGTTAGAGATATCCTGGCAGTCCAGAGCCAAGGAACGACACACAACAAACCTCACTTGAGATTTAACTGAAAAGGCAGCGAGATGTCTCTGTCAATTCTGGGGTTTGTATATCAATCTGTGGATTTTGATGGAGTTGAAGACAGATAGTTCTGATTATGGTTTTCCTTAGTTATGATAAAAGGTAAGTTACATATGAGACGATAGACTCACAAAGATAGGATAGATGATAGGATGTTTTCTATAATTCTTGCTGAATGTTAATGGACTAAATATTGTTAATTATAGTTCTTAGTCGATAACTGTTTTTGCTATATATAATTTTACTATGTTTACGTTAAAACCCTTCTTTTTGTTTAGACAGAAAAGACGAGATGGGGCTGGAGAGACGGCTCAGAGGTTAAGAGCACTGGCTGCTCTTCCAGAGGATCTGAGTTCAATTCCCAGCAGCCACATGGTGGCTCACAACCATCTGTAATGAGATCTGGTGCCCTCTTCTGGTGTGCAAGCATGCATGCAGATAACTATATACATAATAAATAAATAAAATCTTTAAAAAGAAAGAAAAGAGGAGATGATGGGGAGTGTCCTGTGTATATGTTTGTCTTATTAGTTTATGAATGAAGCATTGTTGGTCAAGAGGGAAGCAAGATAGGTGGGGCTAGGAGACAAGGAGGATTCTGGGAAGTGTAGGCAAAGAGGAGTCATCATGTGATCCCAAGAAGTGACATAGCTGGGCAGAAACTGCCACTAGCTAACCATAGAGGTCTGGGGGGGTCTGTACAGACAGGCAGGAAGTGACGTAGCTGGCCTGAATCAGAATATAAGCAGGGACAAACGGGAAATCGCTCTCTTCTCTTCTCTGCAAAGATGCTAAGCAATCACAATGCAGCAGGCAAAGGAATTGCAGGTCCAGCTTTTCCCAGTAAGATAAAACCATTTGGAAATACTTAGATTTATAGAAATGGGTTAATAATTAAGTCAGAGCTAGCCAATAAGAAACCTTAGCCAACGGCCAACAGATTTATAATTAATGTAAGTCTTTGTGTGCTTATTTGGGGGCTCCAAGGGTGGTGGAGGACATACAGGGACAGAAACATTCACGTCACAGTAGTGGTTATAAAGTATCAGTAAAGTTTCAAAATTACAAAAATATGAAATATCCTAATAAAATAGGTAACGATAGACCCAGTCTCTCTGTGTAAATGATGAAATTCAATTATAATTGGTGTATTATGTACATCAAAATATCTGATGGGAAGAGGGCTCTACTGATGCTCATGTAAAACGTCAAAGGCTACGTAAATTCTAGGAAGGGAAACATACCAATTTAAAACTTTAAATCTGGAGTGGGAGAGATGGAACAGCAGTTGAGCAATGACTGCTCTTGCAGAGAATCCAGGTTTGGTTCCCAGGACACACTTGGTGACTCACAACCACCTCTAACTCCAGTTTCAGGGGATTCATGTGAAACATACGATTTTATATATTTATTTATTTATTTTGTTTTTTGAGACAAGGTTTCTTGTGTAGCTTTGGAGCCTGTCCTGGAACTCGCTCTATAGACCAGACTGGCTTCGAACTCACAGAGATCCACCTGCCTCTGCCACCCGAGTGCTGGGATTAAAGGCGTGCACCACCAACACCGGCTGAAACATACGATTTGAAATGAAGGCATTCCTACATACACATAAAAATGTCCTTACATTTTAAGTCAAAGCCGAGCATGTGCTATGTCGTCCATACTAGCCTCCAAGTTGAAATCCTGCCTATAGATATGTACTGGCACTCTATGATTGGACTGATACATCTTTTTTTAAGATTTTATTTATTTAGTATACAACACTCTGCTTCCATGTATCTCTGCACACCAGAAGAGGGCACCAGATCTCATAAGGGATGGTTGTGAGCCACCATGTGGGTGCTGGGAATTGAACTCAGGACCTCTGGAAGAGCAGCCAGTGCTCTTAACCTCTGAGCCATCTCTCCAGTCCCAGACTGATAGATCTTTAAGGTCCAATTTTATTTTATATGTGTGCATGTCCTAGGTGCATATATGTCTGTATACATGTCTTAGTGTTCCTATTGCTGTGAAGAGATACAGTGACCAAGACAACACTTTTTAATTAGAGGGACTCATTTACAGGCCAGAAGTTTTAGTTCATCATCATCATCATGGTGGGAAGCCCAGCAGTGTGCAGCCAGACATGTGGAGAAGTCGATGAGACCTCTAACATCTTGACTCACAGGTAACAGGAAGTGGTCTGAGACAATGGGAAGTGTCTTGAGCATATGAGACTCAAAGCCCGCCTCCACAGTGACACACTTCCTCCAACAAGGCTGTGCCTCCCAATAGTGCCATTCCCTTTGGGGTTAATTTTATTTCAAACCACAACACCCCATGTATGCAGTGCCCTTTTAGGCTGGAAGAGGGTGTCAGATCCCCTGGATTTAAACTGGATTCTCTAGAAAAGCAGCCAGTGTTTTTCACTACTTAACCAGCTTTCCAGCCCCTGGGCTAACTGGGCTAAAAATCACCTCTATTTAAATGTCCTTTTCATTTTAATACTAGCTAGTACTGCCTGGAGGTGAAAAACCTCCTTAAAAGAAACATTTTATGATATATATGTAGGGCAATCTATTGTGTCAAAACAAAAGAGAAACGTAAAGGGTCAACTATTTGATGAAAATGGAAAGGATCTCACATAACTACAAATAAAGCAACAGAAAACAAAGAAAAGTTACATAAACCTGATGCAAAAACATACCACTTTAAAGCTGGATTATATCTAGCTGGCAGTTCTAACCTTCAGACATGAGGAAGATGCATACCTCATATGCAGAAGCAACCAATTAGAAAGCATAAAAGAGCACTGGGGTGATATTGCAAGTTTAAAAACACAGCAAAAGAGCAGGAACATAAATCCTATCTGTTCCGGTCCTAAGTTAGGGTTATTGTTGCTGAAATGAAACACCATGACCCAAAGCAACTTTGGGAGGGCAGGATTTATTTCTTTCACAGTTCTTCAAAAACAGTGAGGGTAGTAACTCAAACAGGGCAGGCCTATGGGAATAGAAGCTAATGCAGAAACCATGGAGGGGTCCTGTTTAGTGGCTTGCTCCTCGTGGCTACAGCCCAGTGTTGTGGGATATTTGTACCATGTGTGAAGATGTATTTGCCATGACTGGTTTAATAAAGCCCTGGATGGCCAAAAAGTAGGCTGGAGAGGAGAGGTGAGATTTCCAGGGAGAGAGAGAGAAAGAGGAGGAGGAATCTAGGTGTGTAGGTCTCACCAGCAAGACAGATGTGCCCTACTGAGGAAAGGTAAAAGCCACATGGCAGAATTTGAGTTATAAGAGCTAGTTGGCGACAAACCTAAGGTAAGGCCAAGCTTTCATAATAAGAAGTCTCTGTGTCACTATTTGGGGGCTGGTGATCTAAAGATAGTCCAACAAGAAAGCTCATTACAGCCTAGTCTTATGGAGGCATTTTCTCAGTGGAGGCTCTCTCCTCTCTGATGACTCTAACTTTGTGTCAAGTTGACATAAAAAACTAGCCACCCTAGTTCCTATGGACAAACACATGCAATGTGGGCTTGGTGGTACCAACCTGTAATCCCGCACTTGGTCTTAGAAGGTAGAGACAGGAAGATCATGAGTTTATGGGTCTGCTTCAGAGATTCACCAGTCTGACCAACAATAATTTGGTCAGCTCTGGCTACACTTGGGATTTCCAGTGTAAGGATTCAGGCATTATGCTGGCCTGCCCCTGCCACCTGGCAGAATGCACTCAGGCAGTACCCTGAGTACTAGTCTGCATGCAGGTGCAAAGGACCCCTTTAAAAGACAGACCCCTGCCCACTTACTCTCGATTTCCGGCTCTCTTTCCCCGTGGTTCCCCTGGAGCAGACAAGACTTTTCCTGTCTCCCTCTTCTCTTCTGTCATCTCTGTCTCTCTGTCTCTTTACCTCTTTTCTCTTTCCTTCCCTTCCCCTTTCTAATAAAACTTCTCACTTAACCTCTATCTGCCTGGCACGTTTGTCCCTCCCTGTCAGTCACCCTTGCGCGCCATAGAATCCGCCAAGGTTCACCACGAGCTTTATCATAACAACCAGGATATAGCACGCAGCCATAAAAAGTCCCACAGCGTAGCACAGAGCCACACAAAGTCAGGGATTTACAAAGGTAAAGAAACATAAGGTTACCTTTTATTGCACACATGCACACATCCTGCAATCAGAAGGTTACATTCTGTTTACCCACAAAGCACATATCTTCAGCTAAGTGCAATCATGCTTGAGTGAACATAGGTCTTGCAGGTGTCCTGCTTTATATTGACGTAGCAAGATTTTGTTTACAGAAGCAAAAGCAGTTAAATGGTTAACATTGTGACGACTGTCTTTCATGAATGGCACTTTCTTTAACAGTTTCCTTTAAAATGTACAAGACAAGAATGGCCCTTATTGCTGGGTGGTGGTGGTGCCTTTAATCCCAGTACTCGGGAGGCAGAGGCAGGAGATCTCTGAGTTCAAGACCAGCCTGGTCTACAAGAGCTAGTTCCAGGACAGCCTCCAAAGCCACGGAGAAACCCTGTCTCGAAAAACCAAAAGGAAGAAGGAGGAGGAGGAGGGGGGGAGGAGAAAAAGAAGAAGAAGAAGAGGAGGAGGAGGAGGAGGAGGAGGAGAAAGAGGAAGAGGAAGAAGAAGGGCCCTTATCATTTCTTAACATTCGGGGAAGCTATCTGTCCTTGGACCAGTGGGGCTTCAGGCTGGAGGCAGTTTTGTTTTATAGACTTCTTAAACACAGTAACTTAAACTTAAAACATAATATTCACCATCACAGTGACTTAAAGTATTCCTTAGCTTCATAGTGAGTTGAGGTCAGTCTATATTACATGAGACCTTGCCTCAAAAAAATAACCCCCCTAAATAAAAATATGTAGACCTGAAACTCATAACAAAAATTTTAATTTAATCATAAATAGCCAAACACATATTCCAAATATTTTAGAAACAGACAAGTAGTAACAATCCTACCTATATCAGTAGCTTGCTGTGGAATAAGCCTCTTGTACACGGGGAAAGATTTATCACTTGAATTGGTTTAATAAAATGCGGATTGGCCAGTAGCCAGGCAGGATGTATAGGTGGGGCAACCAAACTAAGGATTATGTGAAGGAGAAGGGCAGAGTCACCAGCCAGAAGCAGAGGAAGCAGATGAATGTGCCATGCGAATAAAGATACTGCCACATGGCAGAGCATAAATTAGAGATATGGGTTAGCTTAAAATGTAAGAGCTAGTTAGTAATAAGCCTGAGCTATTAGCCAAGCATTTATGATTCATATTCAGAATCTGAGTCATTTATTTGGGACTGGGTGGTCAGGACAGGAAACATCTATTTTACAGTAGCTAGTAAGAATTTTAATAGAAAAATAAAGATTTGCTAGTATCAGAACTATTAAGCCTGGCAGAGATGGCGCACACCTTTAGTCCCAGAACTTGGGAGGCAGAAGCCAGTGGATCTCTATGAGTTGGAGGCCAGCCTGGTCTACAGAGTGAGTTGCAGGACAGCCAAAGCTAAGCATAGAAAACCCTGTCTTGAAAAAAAAGAAAACAAAACAAAAACAAAAACTATTCTATTTCCAAACAAAGCGTGGTCATGAAGTCTGTGCTAACAGATTTTTAAAGAGAAATTGGGACTGAATCTTCCCAATTTCTTCACTTTGCTTTAAAGAAATAGGGTCTTGTGTAGCCAAGGCTGCCGTCCAACTCATGATATAACCAAAAGATGATCTAGACTCCTGATCATGCTACCCTCTACACCACAAGTACTGGAACTACAGGTGTATGCCACCGTGCTGGGTTTATGCGGAGCACTCTACCAACTGAACTACGTGCCCAGACACTGCCCCTGATCTACTCAAGTGAATTAAATGTGTTCAATTTAATTCAGTACTCATGTTTTACCTCAAGGAAGGTGCTTAGCCACAGCAAATGCATCCTCACATTCCTTAAATTCTCAGGGTTTCTCACCACTATGAATCCTCTGATGTTTTGTAAAGAATGAGCTTTGTCTAACGGCTTGCCACAGACCTCACATTCTTTTTGTTTTTGTTTGTTGATTTGGTTTGGTTTGGTTTTGGGTTTGTTTGTTTTTTTGTTTTTTTTTTTTGTTTTTTTTTTTTGGTTTTTTCGAGACAGGGTTTCTCTGTGTAGCTTTGGAGCCTATCCTGGAACTCACTCTGTAGACCAGGCTGGCCTCGAACTCACAGAGATCTGCCTCCATCTGCCTCCCGAGTGCCGGGATTAAAGGCGAGCGCCACCAACACCCAGCCACCAACACCCGGCCAGACCTCACATTCTTAAGGTTTCTCCCCACTTTTTTTTTTTTTTCAACGAGGCTGAATAAAGGATGAAGTAAGTTTAAAGAATTTCCCACATTTCTTACATCCATAGGGTTTGTGACCACTGTGAATTTGCTGATGGTACTCGAAAAGCTCTCTCCCACTCTTTACATTTATAGGGATCCTCAACACTATGGATTCTCCGATGTCTAGCCAAAGATGAACTGTTTCTAAATACCATTCAGGTGACTTGCATCCATGGAGTTTCTTACCTGTGTGAATTCTCTGGTGTTGAGCAAGCTCTCTATAGACTCCGAAAGCCTCCCCACACTCCTTATATGCATACAAATTCTCACTGAATGAAAAAACAAGGAAAGACCATGACTGCCCCTAGGTATGGTGGAGGAGAAGGTTTATTGCGGATAAAAGGGAGAGCAGAGCCAGAGGCAGGGACATCTGGAAGAGTCCAGAGCGGACATGATCAGACTGGGCCATGTGGGGTGGGAGAGGGGACAGGAGAGGGGAGAGAGGGGGAACCAGTGCAGCAGCCAAGAGCCCAACATGATTGCTTACAGGTATTGGCCGAGGCCCATGGAGCGAGATCCGACCTGACTGACCAGCCTCTACCTAGCCCGGATCACATCTGGTTCACGGATGGAAGCAGCTTTTTGCATCAAGGAGAACGAAAGGCGGGCGCGGCAGTCACCACAGAGAATCAGGTCGTCTGGGCCCAGGCACTCCCCCCTGGAACTTCCGCACAGAGGGCAGAACTCATAGCACTCACGCAGGCTCTAAAATTGGCAGAAGGTAAGAGGCTCACCGTGTATACAGACAGTCGTTATGCCTTCGCCACTGCCCATATACATGGAGAAATTTACAGACGGAGGGGGCTGCTTACCTCCGAAGGGAAAGACATTAAAAATAAGGAGGAAATCCTCGCTCTCTTAAGGGCTCTTCATCTGCCCGCTGCCTTAAGTATCATACATTGCCCTGGACACCAAAAAGGGGATTCTTTCGAAGCAAGGGGCAATCGAAGGGCAGACTTGGCTGCCCGAGAGGCGGCCCTGACCACAGACACCACTAACCTCCTGGCTCTAGAGCCCACCAACGACCATCCCTTCCCCTCATGGGACTATGAACAAAGAGACATCCAAACCCTAGAGAAATTGGGAGCCGCAAAGGAACCAAACGGGGATTGGACTTATGAAGGAAAGACTGTCATCCCCTACCGGGTAACCAAGTACCTAGTGACATTTTTACATAAGATGACACATCTGAGCTCCAAGAAGATGCGGGAGCTCCTCGAACGAGAAGAGGAATTCAATTTCCTTTTGGGGAAGAACGATATTCTAAAACAGGTAACTGAGCAATGTGATGCGTGCGCCCGAGTCAACGCATCCAGACTGAAGCTTCCTCCCGGGAACCGGGTCAGAGGCTACCGGCCCGGAACACATTGGGAGATAGATTTCACTGAGATTAAACCAGGAAAATATGGATACAAGTATCTATTAATTTTTGTAGACACCTTTTCAGGATGGGTTGAAGCCTTCCCTACTAAACATGAAACAGCCAAGATCGTTACTAAGAAATTGCTTGAAGAAATCTTTCCCCGTTATGGGATGCCTCAGGTATTGGGAACAGACAATGGGCCCGCCTTCGTCTCCCAGGTAAGTCAGTCAGTGGCCACCTTGTTGGGGATTGATTGGAAATTACATTGTGCTTATAGACCCCAAAGTTCAGGACAGGTAGAAAGGATGAATAGAACAATCAAGGAGACTTTAACAAAATTGTCGCTTGCAACTGGCACTAGAGACTGGGTCCTCCTACTCCCCCTAGCACTCTACCGCGCTCGTAATACCCCTGGACCACATGGGCTCACACCCTTTGAGATCCTGTATGGAGTACCTACTCCTATCATTAACTTTCTTGATCAAGATGTCTCAGATTTTGCTAACTCCCCTTCTCTCCAAGCTCATTTACAGGCCCTCCAACTAGTACAACGGGAGGTCTGGAAACCCCTTGCTCAAGCTTATAAAGACCAGAGGGACCATCCCACCATCCCCCATTCCTACCAGATCGGGGACACTGTTTGGGTCCGGCGTCACCAGGCCAAGAACCTTGAACCCCGCTGGAAGGGACCCTACATCGTTTTGCTTACCACTCCCACCGCACTCAAGGTAGACGGCATTGCAGCTTGGATACATGCTTCACATGTAAAGCCAGCCCGACCCACCGATTCAGCCACTGCATCAGAATGGACCGCGCACCGCACTCAAAATCCTTTAAAGATAAGACTCTCTCGTACACCCTCCTGTTGATTGGTTGTCTGTTTACCCCCCATGTAGCAACTAACCCCCACAGGGTTTATAATATCACCTGGAAAATAGCCAATCTAGGGACCGGGGAAATAGCCAACCTCAGCACTTATATAGGGACTCTACATGATGGGTTCCCTCCTCTCTATGTCGACCTATGTGACTTAGTAGGGTCTGATTGGGATCCCTCTGACCAGGAACCATTCCCAGGGTACGGATGCCACCACCCTGGGGGAAGGATAGGAACAAGAAGCAAGGATTTTTATGTTTGCCCCGGCCATAAACCAACTCATGGCTGCGGGGGGCCGCAGGAAGGGTACTGTGCAAGATGGGGATGTGAAACCACAGGGGAGGCTTACTGGAAACCCTCTTCCTCTTGGGATTTCATCACTCTCAAACGGAGGGAGATCCCAGGGTACGCAGGGAAAGGACCATGGAGATGTGGGCAAAGAGCCTGCGGACCTTGTTATGATAGTGCCGGAGGGGGAGGTTTTCAAGGCGCCACCCCCGGAGGAAAATGCAACCCTCTCATCCTAAGGTTCACAGATGCTGGAAAAAGAACTACTTGGGATAGTCCTAAGGTCTGGGGACTCAGGCTGCACCGAGCAGGGAAAGATCCGGTGACTTTATTCTCCCTGTACAGACAAATTACTCCCCTAAGCCAACAATCAGTCGGGCCAAACATAGTAATAGCGGACCAGAGATCCCCAACCCATTTTCAAGTCCCTAAACCCCCTACCGTCCCTAAAGCTATCACTCCTACACCAGGTGCTGTCACCTTCTCCCCCTCCCCAGATGCCCTAAACATCGAGATAACCAGAGACCCTCCAGGTACCAGAGATAGATTATTACAATTAATCCAAGGAGTTTACCAAGCCTTAAATTTTTCAGACCCCAACAAGACTCAGGAATGCTGGTTATGCCTAGTTTCCCGGCCCCCATATTATGAAGGCGTGGCAATACTGGGCAACTACTCCAACCAGACCTCAGCACCTACCAGTTGCGGAGCTGCTATGCAGCACAAGCTCACAATATCTGAGGTCTCAGGAAAGGGGCTATGCATAGGCAGGATTCCTTCCTCACATCAAGAATTATGTAACCAAGTAGAGCCATTATCTCAGGACAGCCGATACCTTGTTGCCCCTTATGGAACTTATTGGGCTTGCAGTACTGGGTTGACTCCCTGTGTCTCTACCACTGTTCTCAACACCACCATTGACTTTTGTATATTGATAGAACTTTGGCCCAAAGTCACATACCACCA
Organism: Cricetulus griseus; assembly: GCF_003668045.3. Classification (NCBI taxonomy): domain Eukaryota; kingdom Metazoa; phylum Chordata; class Mammalia; order Rodentia; family Cricetidae; genus Cricetulus; species Cricetulus griseus. Next base: position 5,733,042 of record NC_048602.1, on the reverse strand, counting down.
ACCTGAATATGTTTACAGCGTACTAGAGAAATCAACCCGATATAAGAGGGAGCCAATATCCTTTACCGTGGCCCTATTATTAGGAGGAATAACAGTGGGGGGCATAGCAGCCGGCATAGGGACCGGAACCGTTGCCCTACAGGGAATTAATCATTTTAAGCTTCTACAACAAGCCATGCACACGGATATCCAGGTCCTAGAAGAGTCAGTCAGTGCACTCGAGAAATCCTTAACATCACTCTCTGAGGTGGTCCTGCAAAACAGACGGGGATTAGATTTATTATTTTTACAGGAAGGGGGGCTATGTGCTGCCCTCAAGGAAGAATGCTGCTTTTATGCAGATCATACAGGAATAGTTAGGGATAGCATGGCCAAACTTAGGGAGAGGCTAAAACAGAGGCAACAGCTATTTGAGTCTCAACAAGGATGGTTCGAGGGATGGTTCGCTAAATCCCCCTGGTTGACTACCCTTATATCCACGCTCATGGGACCTCTGGTTATTCTATTTTTGATCCTCATATTTGGTCCCTGCATTCTGAACAAACTGACTCAATTCATCAGAGAACGACTATCTGTTGTACAGGCCTTAGTCTTAACTCAACAATATCATCAGCTAAAGCAAATAGATCCAGAGTATCTAGAGACCTCTGAATGAAAGATTCCATTCAGTTACAAGAGAAATGGGGGAATGAAAGACCCCTGTCCCTTAGCCCTTTCTTTCTCAAGTTTGTCTCCTCTTCCTCCTGTCGGCGGCTTCCCCGATCCCCACCCCCGGTGGCCTTTCCCCGCCCGGCCCGAGAACAAGCACCGGGTGGGGCCGGCCCGAGAATGAGCACCAGGTGGGCCAGCCCGAGAACGAGCACCGGGTGGGCTGGCACGAGGGCGAGCACCAGGTGGGTCAGCACGAGAACAAACACCGAGTGAGCCGGCCTGGAGCTCTGCCCCTGAGCCCCCGCCCCGCCCGAAGAGAAACACTCCGTCCCAAGGTCTCCGCCCCCAAGGTCAGCCATCAGGAAAGGGGGGGGAATTGAGTCTGCTGTACCAGACACCAGACCTTGAGAATATGCTGATCTGGAATGGCTCTGTGTCTCATTTGAACCATCCAATGGAAATGATTCTGTATTTCGCCTCATTTGAAAGACTCTGTGTTTCACCTCATTTGAATAACTCTGTACTTTGCCTCATTTGAATAACCCTGTATAGCGCCTCATATACATTGACCAATGGGAATAGCTCTGTATAATGCCTCATTAGAATTATCCAATAGAATCCTTGCTCCTAGCTTGCGCCTTTTTTCCTATATAAGGACCCCTTTTCCCTTGGCTCGGCGCGCTTAGCCACACAGAAGCTAAGTCGCCCCAGGTACCTGCGTCTCCAATAAAGCCTCTTGTTTTTTTGCATCCAGTTCGTGGCCTCGCTGATTCCTGGGTGTGTGGGTCTCCCTCTACGAAAGTATCCCTTCGGGGTCTTTCAGAAGCCTTCTAACAGTACACAAGTTCACATGGCTTCTTACCAGTTTGAATTCTCTGGTGCTTAGTAAGATGTGGATAAAATCTAAAGTCTGTAACTGTCTTTCCACCGCCGCCCGAGTTCCGCCCGCCGCCACCTTAGGGCCCCCAGTAACACACAGAGGTTTATATTAGGTACATTACTGCTGGCCAATGACTAGGATTTCTTAATCTATATATTTTATAAAGACAGACGCCAGCAGAATTTGTCCTGTCTTCCTGGCGATCACATGGCGACTGTGTCCGTTTCCTACATTTCCCAGAATCATCCTCCTCTCCTAGTCCTGCCTAACTTGCTCCCCTCTTAGCCAACAGTGTTTTATTTATCAACCAATAAGACAAACATATACACAGAAGGCCCTCCCCCATCAAAAGTCACTGTCACATTTCATACATTTGTGAGGTTTCTCGTCCATATGGATTTTCTAATGTCGAGCAAGCTGTGCATGTATCTAAAGAGTTTCCCAGGGCTAGAAAAATGGTTCCAAGGTTAATAGGATCAGCTGCTCTCGCAGAGGACCCAGGTAGCTTTGAATTCCAGCACCCAGGTGTTGACTCACAACTCTCTGTAACTCTAATTCCAGAGGACCAGATGTCTGTTATGATAAATCTTTCCGCCAAAGCCGCCAAGCCCCACTGCCACATGTGTGATTTACACCAGCCGCCCGCCTGAGTTAGGGCCTAAATGAATACACAGAAACTTGTATTAGGTTCAGAGCTTCTTGGCCAATGACTAGGATTCCTCATCTGTTAGCTCAGTCTTAATTATCATAAATCTACATATTTTATAAGACTTATCTTATCGGATGCCTTATTGGCGTCCCTCCTTGCCCGTGGATCATATTGCTCCACTGGAGGAAGAGCGGAGGGGAAAAAGGGACACTTCCTGTTTCCTTTGCTTAAATATGAGTCTCCTTGCTATGTCACTTCCTGCCTGGATCATCACTTCTCTCCTACATTTCCCAGAATCCTCTTTGACTCCTAGTCCTGTCTGACTTGCTGTTTCATTGGCCAAACAGAGCTTTACTAAACAATCAATAAGATAAACATACACAGAAGTACTTTCCCCATCAGATGTCCTCTTCTGACTTCTGTGCACACCAGACACACACACACAGTGCACAGACATACATGCAGGCAATAAGTCAACATGTAAAATCAATCTTAGAGAGTTTCACAGAGAATGCGCAGCCCTACAGTCCCCAATATCTTGAATTCTTTTCTCCAGTTCTCCCCTATTCCTTACCTTACAGACCTCATCACTGTGAATTTTACAGCACACACTAAGATGATCACAAAAACTAAATGCACTATTACTGCATTCCATGTACTTACACGGCTTCACCCCACCGTGAATATTCAGGTGTAGTGTGTGTGAATTCCCTATGTCAAAGACTTCCCAGTGTTCATTTTCTCACTGTTACACATTTTCTGAAATCAATCATGGCTTAAGTCCGAGCCGAAGACGGTTCTCACATTCCTTACACTCGTGATCATTCTCATCACCATGTCTCTGAGGTAGCGAAAGGGAGTTGCGATTCTGGAAGAGGGCTTTTTGTCAAAGTCGATCTTCGTTTGATTAGACATTCCCTTCAGATCTCTGTATGCCAGTCTTCTTTTATTTTGGCAGTCATTTCTGAACATGGCGCTTTTGAGACCAAGGAATTTGCTATTGTCCTTGGTTTCCAACAAGGAATCACTGTTTTCAATAGTGTCCCTTTCAACTGTCACCGCCCCCAGACCACAGCACAACTGATGCCATGTTAAAGACACAATTCTTTTTTATTTAATGTTTTATTTTCTACTTTTTTATTGAGCTATACATTTTCCCCTCTCCCTTCCACCCTTCCCCTTGACTTCCATGCTCCCAATTCATCCAGGAGATCTTGAAAAGACCCCATTCTAACCTTAAAACCCAGCACTAGGCCCAATGCCTGCCAAAATGGGAACAGAGACCTAACCCATCAAAGACCTGATCCATAGTTCCAGGAAAGTCCCTAAATATAGACTGTAAATGGAGTTCTTAACTGGTCTAAACAATAAAAGCCCGGAATCAGATCTAGAGGAAAATGCTGAGAGATCAGAGAGAAGGAACAAGCCAAAGCCACTTTTACCTCATTAGCTTCCCAGCAGAAAAGAGATAGAGTTCCTGTTTCTTCCGGCTCATATCCTCTGTCTGCCCAGCCGCCTCACTTCCTGTCTCTGCTCAGCCATCTCACTTCCTGTCTGTCTGATCTCTATGTTAGCTAGTGGCAAGCTTCATCCTCCGATCTTCAGACAAGCTTTATTTGTACAGGCAAGGTTTCACCAGATACTGAGCTTGCCTTCTGGCTACTGTAGCTCTGCTTTGTTGCTAACTGAAGTGTGACAACCAGGATGTGGTTTTGTGCATAAAATACAAAGAGCTGTAAGGCTCAGGGATTCATGATTTGGGTTAGCTCCCCCCCCCAAGCCACCAGTCACTGATACAGACTTTCTATTAGATTTAAAAATGTTCGTGTGTGTTCTTTGGTAAACCAACATTGCAACACTGTAGATGATATGATTCATATCTGCACTACAAATCTGGAAGAAAAAGGAAAATACATGCCACAAAAAATAGAACTTACAGGAAACAGAAAAAACAAGCTGTAAGCAACCACAATTTAAGCGAATAGTTACTATGATGAAACTTAGGGAAAGAACTCTGAGAAAGACACCAGTGTCATACTGTGGGCCTTGGGAACCAGGACAATACATTAATTAAATCAGTGGCTGCAGCATCTAGCTGTTACCCCTGTAAGTTTGCTGGTACGCACTAATGTTCAGAGGGTAATACAAGAAAAAAGAATCAGAACCAGACCAGTCCCTTCCATTTCCTTCTCCACATCAGCCAAGGGTAGGTACCTCCAGTTCAAAGTTGTGGAATCTTAACTTTTACACACTGACCTCATGGGTGTCCGTTGAGTTAGTAGCATGACCCTAAAGGCACTGCCAGCATGCAGCCGCTGGGAGCCTGGCCTTGGAGTGGCAGCCTTTGAGTCTTTCTCAGCACTCACCCCCATGACCTGGTCAGGTGGTCTGCATGTACAAGACAGCTGAATGCTGAGACACTGTGCATCTCTTGTCGTGTTTAAGCTTAGCTGGGTCCTTTTACATTTGTTTTCACAGCTAACTTGTATTAGGTTCAAAGCCGCTTGGCCAATGACTAGGATTCTCATCTGTTAGCTCAGTCTTAACTATCATAAATCTCTATATTTTATAAGACTTATCTTATCGGACGCCTTATTTGGTGTCCCTCCTTGCCGATGGATCACATTACACTGCTGGAGGAAGAGCAGAGGAGAAAAGGGGAACACTTCCTGTTTCCTTTGCTTAAATATGAGTCTCCTTGCTATGTCACTTCCTGCCTGGATCACTACTTCTCTACTACATTTCTCAGAATCCTCTTAGACTCCTAGTCCCGTCTAACTTGCTGTCTCATTGGCCAAACAGTATTTTATTTAACAGTCAATAAGATGAACATACACAGAAGTACTTCCCCCATCAGAGATGCCCTCCCCCCACCCATCCCTCACTGCCTGGGGCAGGTGGGAGAGCGGTCCCTGCCCCTCACCAGCTGCGGCTGCCAGGAGAGTGGCCCCTGCACCTTGCCTGGGAACACAGTAAAGCTGACCCTGAAGGTGTAGGTATGGGAGAGCCCACCCTGAATGTGTGAAAGCAGAACTGGCCCCCGCCCTTTGCTCATTGCTGCAAGGGGGAACCAGCCAGAGCAGTGTTGGACATCTCACTCTATTGGTGGGGACTGACTGTAGGGAGTCACCCTAGCCCCGCCCAATAGTCCTGGGGCAGGTACCAGGTGGACCCGGGGACTCGCCCATAAGGGCGTGGTGAAGGAAAGCCGGGATGACGTAAGGGAGCTTCTTAAGGGGCCCCACGTTGGGCGCCAGATATTGGATTAAGGTCTCTTTATTTCAGAGGACATCCGGGTGAAACACAGGCCAGAGCTAGGTTAAGAACCCAGCCAGCGCGGCCAGAACAAAAAGGGGCCCGCGTCCCCACGTGCAGCCCCTTAAGAGCTCCCTTACGTCATCCCGGCTTTCCTTCACCACGCCCTTATGGGCGAGTCCCCGGGTCCACCTGGTACCTGCCCCAGGACTATTGGGTGGGGCTAGGTTGACTCCCTACAACTGACCAACCCTGAAGCTACAGAACCAGGCCCAGAACCAGGGCTATGAGTTGGCCCAGCCTCAACCACCCCATCTGTGAGCTGCTAGAGCATGTGAAGGGGTCAGTCCCGCAGACCCAAAGCTGCAGCACCTCCACCACACAGGGCAACAACAGGAGATCCGAGAGGAGTCCCAGTGAGGGCCCAACATCCATAGTGTAGCAGAAACCAGAAGCCTCAAACCAAACCAATGAACTCTTTGCAATGAACACTTGGAAATAAAGATATATGGACAAAAGGGTTTACTGCGTGACTGTGTCACAGTTCTGCTTCCATGATGAGATTTTTCCTTTCCTTTTCTTTTTTTCTAGTAAATTTTATTTTATTGGGGGGGGGGGTTGCAAGGGCAGACATGAAGGAATGGGAAATGAATAGGATAGAGATGCATAATGTAAAAGACACAAAGAGTAAATAGAAGGAAAGTTTAATAAACAACTTTTAAGCAAAACAAAATGTAACTGGGAAAATGACAGGGCTATATGTATAGCCATTGTAAGAGCGCCAACGTGTGTCTGTGCTGTAGAATAATCCTCTTGTACACTGTAAAGGCGTGTCACTACTTGATTTGATAAAATGCTGATTGGCCAGTAGCCAGGCAGGAAGTGTAGGTAGGGTGACCAAATTAAGGATGATGGGAAGGAGAAGGCGGGGTCGGGAATTGTCAGCCAGATGCAGAGGGAGCATGAGATGAACGTGCCCTGCTAATAAAGGCACCACCATGTGGCAGAGCAGAAAATAGGAATATGGATTAACTTAAAATATAAGAGCTAGTGCCAGGTGGTGGTGGTGCCTTTAATTCCAGCACTGGGGAGGCAGAGGCAGGTGGATCTCTGTCTGTGAGTTTGAGACCAGCCTGGTCTACAAGAGCTAGTTCCAGGACAGCCTCCAAAGCCACAGAGAAACCCTGTCTCAAAAAAAAAAAAAAAAGCCGGGCGTTGGTGGCACATGCCTTTCTTTAATCCCAGCACTCCGGAGGCAGCGGCAGGCAGATCTCTGTGAGTTCGAGGCCAGCCTGGTCTCTAGAGCGAGTGCCAGCATAGGCTCCAAAACTACACAGAGAAACCCGTCTCAAAAACAAACAAACAAACAAAAAAGGACTTAGCTAGTAACAAGCCTGAGCTATCAGCCGAGCATTTATAAGTAATATTAAGTCTCCAAGTCAATTATTTGGGAAGCAGCCACAGGGTATTTGGGAACCTTCAAGCAGGAGAGAAATGTCTGATTACATGTCTGAGTCTATCAATAAACTCACACGGTGTCTTAAGACTGCATATTTCCCTTTCCCTGTATGACTCTCCGTCTAAGTACTGAATAAACTCACTAACTCTGCTTCACCCTGGCTCATCCTGAAATTCTTTTCTGTGGTTATAAAGATGCTGCTTTACCTCAATAGCAGTCACTACGGGGGAAAGCAATTCCTCAGCTGCAGTGGCAGCACTCAGCTGTCTCCCTACTGCCACAGACACATAGTGTCTCAGTATCTAGAATCCACCAAATAGATGCTGTCTGTTTTTATAGATGAGGAGACTATTTAATGCTCCTTGATCCATTCCTATTGAAGGCAATTTTCTTATGTCTTCACTGTTTGTAGAGAAAGTAGCTTTGGATTCTGGGCCTATTCTTTCTTGTAAAGCTAGTATTTCACAAAGCATAACATGAAAATACTATTAGTCTTCACTAAAACACAGCCTTTAATCCCAGCACTTGGGAGGCAGAGACAAGTGAATTTCTGTGAGTTCAAAGCCAGCCTGGTCTACAAAGTGAGTTCCAAGACAGCCAGAGCTGTTACATAGAGAAACCCTGTCTCAAAAAACAAACAGAGGGCTGGAGAGATGGTTCAGAAGTTAAGAGCCCCGGCTGCTCTTCCAGAGGTCCTGAGTTCAATTCCCAGCAACCACATAGTGGCTCACAACCATCTGTTATGAGATCTGGTGCCCTCTACTGGTGCAGATATACATGGAAGCAGAGTATTGTATACATAATAAATAAACAAAATCTTTTAAAACAAACATTATAACATGTTCATAAAATCATAAAGTGATTTAGACATTCTGATCTAACTAGGTAACAAATTGAAATTATTAACAGAGCTAGACATGATGGCATATACCTATAATCCCAGAACTGGGACAAGATGCAACAGGATCAGGAATTAGCCTTAGCTACAAAGTGAGTTTGAGGCCAGCCTGGGCTCACAACGTTCTCTCAAAATTAACAAATGAAAGAAAATACTAACACAAGATCAATCTTATTCCCTGCCCAATGCATATTTATGCATATTCATAATAACTAACATCTTATTAACAGAAATTATAAATCCATCTTGACAATGTGATTGTCTTTTTTGTTTTCAAGGCAGGGTCTTACTATTTAGTTCTGGCTGCCCTCTGCCTCCCAAGTACTGGAATTCAAAGCATGTACCACCATCACCTGGCTGACAGTGTGATTTTCCTTTAAGTTTTATTCATTTCTTTAAGAGTATGGGTGTTTTGTCTGCAGGTATATCTCTGTATTATTTGTGTATCTGGTGCCTGCAGATACCAAAGAGGGCATCAGTGTCCTTGGAACTTGGAATAGAGACAGTTGTGAGCTGCCATGTGGTTGCTGGGAATTGAACTCAGGACCTCTGGAAGAGCGGTTGTTTCAGGTCCTCTGAAAGAGCAGCTGGTGCTCTTAACCACCAAGCCATCGCTCCAGTCCCCCCATTAAAAGGTTATTTTTTTTACTTTTTTTTTTTAGATTTTATTTATTATGTATACAACATTCTGCTTCCATGTATATCTGCACATCTGTACAGGGCACCAGGTCTTATAACGGATGGTTGTGAGCCACCATGTGGTTGCTGGGAATTGAACTCAGGACCTCTGGAAGAGCGGTCGGTGCTCTTAACCTCTGAGCCATCTCTCCAGCCCTAAAAGGTTATTTTTAATATTTGTCTTATTAATAGACAAATTAATATTTGCTGGAGAGATGGCAAAACACCAATGCACATAAATTAAAATTTTAAAAATTTTAAAAAGGCCGGGCGTTGGTGGCGCATGCCTTTAATCCCAGCACTCGGGAGGCAGAGGCAGGCGGATCGCTGTGAATTCGAGGCTAGCCTGGTCTCCAGAGCGAGTGCCAGGATAGGCACCAAAGCTACACAGAGAAACCCTGTCTTGAAAAACCAAAAAAAATTTTTTTTAAAGATTTATCTTTATGTGTATGGCTGTTTTACCCACGTGTATAAATTGTACAGAACCCTTGGAGGACAGAAAAGGGCTCCAGATCCCCTGGAACTGGAGTTTCAGACGGTTATGTGGGTGCTGGGATTTGAACCCAGGTCTCCTGGAAGAATAGCCAATGCCCCTAACCACTGAGCAACCTCTCCCACACCAACAACAGTCTTCATACAATAATATCTCCTAGGAAATTTGGTTTGGGGAGGTTAATATTATTTTGTGGAAGTCAATCTGTGAAATATTTCTGAGTACTGCTTCCCATAACCGTCTTCCTCCTCTCCTAGTAATTATGAACAGGTAAGATGAAAATACTGAAAAGATTCATTTGAATGTCGTTAATTTTTCTCCCAACACGCATTGAAGTATAATAAAACTAGTTACTTGGGGCTGGAGAGATGGCTCAGAGGTTAAGAGCACTGACTGCTCTTCCAGAGGTCCTGAGTTCAATTCCCAGCAACCATACGGTGGCTCACAGCCATCCGTTATGAGATCTGGTGCCCTCTTCTGGTGTGCAGATATACATGAAAGCAGAATGTTGTATACATAATAAATAAATAAAATCTTTTAAAAAAACTAGTTGCTTGCTTGAATTCTTTTTACAATTAAGAGCTAGAGAGGTATCATTTAAATAATCCCCATGAATTTTGGGGGTGGGGGAAACTGAAAATGACATCGTACACCAAATCATTGGTAATGAATACTCCTGCCAGGTATGGTGGCACTTTCCTTTAATTCTAGCACCCAGAGGCAGAAGCCGGTAGATATCCAGTCAGCCAGAACTACACAGTGAGATCCCCATCTCCAAATTTTCTCTAAAAAGTGTGCCAGGTGTGGTGGTACATGCCTTTAATCCTACTGCCTGGGAGGCAGGGGCAGGCATATCTCTTTATTCCCAGCACTCGAGAGACAGAGGCAGACAATCTCTGTTAGTTCAAGGCCACCGTGAGCTACACGAAATTGATCCAATTTTAAAGAGAAACAGAGCTCACACAAAGGTGCTCTCAGCATATGGGATCCCATGCCTTGAATCCCAGCACTGGAGAGGAATATAAGGCGGGAGGAGACAGGAGCTCAGTGCAGTCTGAGGTTTGGTGGAGACAGATGCAGTCTGCGGACAGGATCGCCCTTTCAGGCTGACCATTGGTAGAGGTGAGAGCTCTCTAGGGGCTGGCCGCTTTGCTTCTCTCATCTTCAGCTTTAACCCGAGTATCTGTCTCTGGGTCTTTATTATTAATACCAAATAGAATTCTTGCTACCTAATCCTTCCAAAAAAGCCCATTACAATTGGGATTAAATACCCCTTTCAGACTGAATATTGTTTGGTCCAAAATAGAGACTCAATGTAGCTTTATCGTTGCCTTTTCGCACCGAATGACCGATGAACACATCATATTGAATTAAATTATTGGAAAAATCATTAATAAATACAGGACTTCTAAAACGGTCGTCGGAATCCTATTCTTGGAACCTCAGTACCCCATCTTCTCTGGCACTTTATTTGGGGACAATTCTAAGAGCTCCATAATGAACACAAGGCTGTGCTATTTTAAGTCTGAACCTTCATTCCAGGCTCCAACTATCAACTTTTCCCTTTGATAGCCGTTTCACTGTATTCTGCGTAGTGTGGCCGTCTGGTGAAATGACTAGAGGCAGAGGCAGAAATCCCAGTGCACACATTCCGAGAAGCCGTTGGCATCCCTGCTCTCCCACCACCCGCAGAGTAACACCGCGAGCCTTCTGTGTGCTACCCCTGGGAAAGACAATGTACGCAGTCTGAGCCGAGAATGCAAAAGGGACCGCACCGCACAGTCTTTCCCACGGTCTCCGGAGGATCTCCTGACCATCATTGCCAGCCCAGAACTGTCAAAACGAAATTCTGCCATAAAAAGAATGAGGGCGGCCACTCCAGTGGGCGCATTCTGATCACTGCCCAGTGCTGTCACAAGGTCACGTGGTCACACACAGCATGACAGGAGGGCAAACCGCCCAGTCCCGTCCAGTCACCCAAACCTAATCAGAGCCAGTCACCCCACCCCGAGGCAGCCACGCGCTGCGTGCGACCACACAGACCCTGGCGAGCAGGTGACAGCCCAGAGTCCCCACAACTCAGCGCACAGGGAAAAAAAGAAAAAAAAAAAAAAAGATGACCACAGCGCCAGAGGACGGTGACTCCGAGTTTCCAGGGCCGGCCTGGAGGTCTGGGTGGAACTAATTCAGGCCCCAGCCGAGAGGAGATTGATTGGGTGCGAGCGCTGGGCGAGCGGCGGGCGCCCAGCATCTAACGGGCTGCCCCAGAGGCTCCTGGGAGTGCGAGCCCCCGGGATGTGTGCGCAGGCGCGGACGGCCGAGCCGCCCGCAGCAGGGGGGCGGTGAGGCTGCTGGGTCCCGGGGCGTCCTAAGAGGCTGAGGACCGCGGCGGATGCTCGCGATCCCGGGAGCGACAGAGAGATCGAATCCAGATGGGGAGGCCCGGGAGGAAACCGGGAGGCCACGCCGGGCCTGGTAATTCGGGGTGGGGGGTGAGCGGGGTGGAAGCAAGGACCGGACACTCCGGGTTTGCACAGGGCCTCGGGCGTGGCCCGTGGGCGTGGCCCGTGGGCGTGACCCTGAGGATGACTCCGGCGAGCCGCAGGGTGCAGGCGTAGTGTCGCTGGAGCCGGATCCGGGGCGGCATGCGGGATGAGGATGCCTGTGAGGATGCGGGGTGCATGTTGGGGTTTGTCTCCCTCCACTCATCCTGCTCATGTGTTTGGGTTTTTTGGGGGGACTGGGGGGATGAGGAGGGGGGGCGCGATTTCCTCGGACGTGTGAAAGGTGGATGGTGGAGGTTGCTGAGGGTGACTGCGGCATGCGTCTATTCTTAGGTGAGACGGGAGGATTGAAAGTGATCCGCGAACCTTGATGGTGAGTGACTTTGCCTGGAATTGTATCATCGCCATCTGTGGTCGAGCATGACGGGTGAAGCGGTAGTTTGTTGAAAATGTTTGAAAGGTTACCGCTAGGCGCGTGTGTGTTTTCCTCTGTTGTTTCTCATGGTTTTGTGTCTGGAGTATTTAAATGATTGAGGTATGCTGTATGATCTCACGTATGTACTTTTTTTTTTTTTTTTTAAAGACAGAGATGTATTATGGATCCCAACTGCAGGGATTCCAGTGGTGTGGGCACCACCAAGCCTGGAAGTTATAGACCGTTTGGTTATCAGATTGGTAGCCAGCAAATCTGCCTCACAAATTTCTGAGTGGTAACTTAGAAAGTGTGATGGCACTGATGTTGAAAAGGAATAGGTGAGATTTTCATCATTCCCAGTGGCAAGGCCGACTACCTGGCAGCACGGTGTTAAATAGAAACAGTGTTGAAACTAATTAATTGTGTTACATGGCAGCCTGCAGGAAGGAAGGGTAGCGCTCTTCACTCACAACTACCGCTCTTCAAGCATTTGTGTGAGCGGATTTTTTTTTCTGTTCCTGAAAATTATTAAAAAATATTTAGCACACTTTTATTTCTAAGATCAGCCTCATCTTAGTCATTAAAATAGCTGTGCCAACCAGAATATTCACGGAAGCAGTCAGTAACTTCAGACTTTGCTTAGCCATATGGGAGCCAGCAAATTGGCAAGAGTGGTTAATTTCTTTTCCGTGTCCATATCTCTGTATTGCTAAAATGTGTTATGCAATACTTACTTCTTGAATTAACTATTAGTAATAATGTTATATTAAAGTAATGTGTAAATATTATGCTTATATAACTATACCTTTAGAAGATTTATTTTCTTTTTTTTAAGATTTTATTTATTTATTATGTATACAACATTCTGCTTCCATGTGTATCTGCACACCAGAAGAGCGCACCAGATCTCATTACAGATGGCTGTGAGCCACCATGTGGTTGCTGAGAATTGAACTCAGGACCTCTGGAAGAGCAGTCAGTGCTCTTAACCTCTGAGCCATCTCTCCAGTCCCCGATTTATTTATTTTCATGTGCATGAATGTTTTACCTGCATAAATGAATATATTCATATGGTCATAAGAGTGCACACACACACACACACACACACACACACACACACACACACATCCCCCATCCCACCTTAACCCTGCCCTGAGGGAGCTAGAGTAACCAGTGTCTATGAGCTACCCTGTAAGTGCTGGGGACTGAACCTACGTCCTCTACAAGAACAGAAAGGGCTCTTAATCTCTAAGCCATTCTCCAGCCCTTAGCTATACTTCTTAATAATTTCAAACAAGTGAATCAATAAGGACAAGGGATGGAAAGTTAAAAATCCAGATATTTTCAAACTATGGGGAAATGTGACATATGACCATGTCTTTTGAAGCAGATGGAGTATGTTTCAATATGGGCTATAATATGTGATAAAGATGGCATTTACTTGCGTGGTAGTGGTGGTGGTGGTGGTGGTGGTGGTGGTGGTGGTGCACGCCTTTAATCCCAGCACTCTGGAGGCAGAGGCAGGCCTGGTCCACAGAGTGAGTTCCTGATCAGCTAAGGGTACACAGAGAAACTCTGTCTTGAAAAGAATTTTTTTAAAAAAGATTGTCTTTACTATTAGTCAAGGAAACATTGATTATGCAATGTGAGACATAAAAAAACACAGTTTACAGGAGGAGATTTTCATGACTGGAAGCCAGATAAGAGAAACTTTTGCATCTTGAGCAGAGACGAGGATCTGAGATTATAATTCAGTGATAGAACGCTAGGGGGAAAAAATCAGAGGATGGAGTCAGTCAATTAGAAAATACCATGGCGAAGGTATAACAAACCAAACGTAACTACAAGAAAGGGGAAATGTTAAACATATCAAAGGAAACTTACCACAATAAGAAATATATACCAAACCGGGTGGTGGCACACGCCCTTGATCCCAGCACCGGAAGGGCAGAGGCAGGCAGATCTCTGAGAGTTCAAGACCAGTCTGGCCTACAGAGCGAGGGTCCAGGACAGGCTCCAAAACTACACAGAGAAACTCTGTCTCAAAAAAACAAAAGAAGAAGAAAAAAAAAAGAAATGTATCCCTTTAGACTATAGTACAGAACTGATGGAGATAAAGGCTTCCCACCTGTTTGCATGGGGGCTTGGGGAGGTAACGTCAGGTACTGCTGGTAATGGTACCCGTCAGTGAAAAGAACATGAAGTTGTGGTTTGGGCGATGCTGAGTGAAGTACCTGGAATCTTGCTTATGCTGGCAAATGCTGTATCACCGAGTCACATCCCCAATAAACCTGTGTGCCATGGGGAACTGGAGAGAGTTAAACAAAATGTTGCATTTGCAAGCTATCGCAGGTCCCACGGAATCCATGCTAGCTCAGCAAGAGATGGGGCTTCTGATTTGGGAGGAAAGTGGGACTGGTTTGCTTCTCCACAGCCCTTTGTCCTATGTTTCGGACGTGCACTCAGAGAAGGCGTGTGTGGAAACAGTGGGAATGTCTGCAGATCTGAGTTATTCCGAGAGATCTAATCTGAGCCTGTTTTCTTCCTGGCTCCTAACGGACCTCCACCTTTGCCTTCACAGGGCTCTTTCCTTTCCCGAAAGACGAGCCAAGACAACGGGATTCGTCTCTCACAAATCTCAAAGGCATGTCTAAGGTGAGATATTTCCTTTCTTTTCTTTCGGGAAATAGGGACATTTGCTGAGCAATGTTGCTTCAGCTGCCTGGATATTAGAATTTGCTGCCGTGAAACATTTTTCCGGTTAGTTAGGGCCAGGGTCTCCAGGTAAGGTCCTGATTGGAGACACAAGTGACACTGGGCTATAATATTGAAGGTGGTGCCTTCCCAAACTTTCTCCTGTAGATGGCTCACCGATTCCAACGCTAGTATTCCAACCAGACGAACTTAAGCCTGCCCCCAGTTATGGCCGCTGTCCAGACTGGCTCATTATATTTCTCATTGTCTCCTCTGTCCGTCTCTTTACAGAAGTACTGCTGTAATAAAAAAAAAATGTATTGTCTTGATTTAGAGAGACATAAATTATTGTACTTAAATGAATCCGTTTTATCTTGGCACTGACTTGTAATCTAAGTTGTGGGAAGGTGTCCCGTATGTGAGGGTTTCAGGGTGGACATCTGAGAATGAACTGGTCCAGAAAACTAAGGCTACACTTGTTGCCATGGTGACGCACATGCAGTTCCAGCACATGGGACTCGGTTAAGAGGATCCTGATTCCACGCTGGGCTTCCAAAGTGAGACCTTGTCAAACACAAAGGTTTTTAGAATTCGGTTTGTTTGTTTTCTTTTTTTTAAGACAGGGTGTTGTAGAATATTATTTTAAGGTGTGTTACTTCTGTTCATGCAACATCTGTTTAGTGATGCAAAGATGTGTTGGATTAAATAAAATTCACCCGTGGTGAGGACGTTGAGTCAGCGACTAGCTGACGAGAAATGGTAGGGAAGAGCCAGCTGGAGAAGGGTTTTTAAGGAGGGGGTGAGGAGTAGCACGAGGACTTCTGGAGAGACTTCAGGAGAGGAGGTGAGCTGCCTCTCTGAGGAGCAGAATTCCACCTCAGCCTTTGAATCTTGAGTTCTTTAGAGGGCTGAGATTTAGATAAGTTCCCTTCATAGCTTTGAAAGAGTAGGTGCCTGGGGAAACAGAATTCCCTCAGGCTTTGGCTCTTGTGTGGCACAAATAAGGAAAAACCCAGAGACAGGTATTAGGGTTCAAGCTGAAGATCAGAAAAGCAAAGCAGCCAAGCCCCTAGAGAGTTCTTACCTTTACCAACGCTCATACCAAAGAGGGGCGATCCTGTCCCCAGAGTGACGGCAGCCTGCAGTGCTCTCCAGCAAACCTCAGACTGCCTGAGACTGCACTGAGCTCCTGCCTTATATTCCTCTCTAGTGCTGGGGTTAAAGGCATGCCGTCCCAAGTGCTTGGATCAAAGGCATGAGCTCTGTTTCTCTTTTAGACTGATACACTCTCATGTAGTCTGGGGTGGCCTTGAACTCACAGAGATCCATCTGCCTCTGTCTTCTGAGTGCTGGGATTAAAGGTGTGTGCCACCACTGTCTGTCCTCTTTGGCTAACTAGTGACTTAATTGTGTGTGTGTGTGTGTGTGTGTGTGTGTGTGTGTGTGTGTGTGTGTGTGTCTAACTAGTAACTTAGCTCTTAACTAGGTGTGTGGCTAACTAGTGGCTTAGCTGTGCATTCTGATCTTCAGTCAAGCTTTATTTGTTAGATCATAAGCAAAATATCGCCACTCTTGCAGCCTAACTGCTGCTGATAACAGGAGAGTTAAAGTTGCTGATTCCTACGGCCCATGGCTTAAAAGGCAGCAACAATTTAAAAAGGGGACAACATACAGGGTTTTTCTGTGTAGCCTTGGCTGTCCTGGAACTCAGTCTGTAGGAGAAGGCTGGCCTAGAACTCACAAAGACCCACCTGCCTCTGCCTCCCAAGTGCTGGGATCAAAGACACTACCCAGCTAGATTTCTTTCTGTATATGAGTGTTTTGCCTGCGTGTATGTATGTGTATCATGTGTGTACGTGGTGCCCATGGAGATCAGAAGAAGGTGTCCATCCTTTGGAACTGGAATTATAAACAGGTATTAGCTACCATGTGGGTGCTGGGAACTGAACCCAGGTCCTCTGTAAGAGCAATAAGTGCTCTTAACAACTGAGCCATCTCTGTAGCCCCTTCTCTAATTTTCTATTGATTCTTCTCTTCCAGAAATTCCTACCAACTGTGACCTGCCAGGGAAAACCTGCTCAGTATTCAATACTACCATAGGGTTAGCATTTTCTTTTCTTTTCTTTTCTTTTCTTTTCTGTCTTCTAAAATTTTACACTCACTTGCAGCAGAAGAAATTACATATACTAGTCCACTCTTTGTTTGTTTGTTTGTTTGTTTTTGTTTTTGTTTTTCGAGACAGGGTTTCTTTGTGTGGCTTTGGAGGCCATCCTGGAACTCATTCTGTAGACCAGGCTGGTCTCGAACTCACAGAGATCCACCTGCCTCTGCCTCCCCAGTACTGGGAATAAAGGCGTGCGCCACCACTGCCCCACTTGCTAGTCCACTCTTGAAGTAGTCTGTCCTTGAATCAACCGCAGTACCTTATCCTGTTTCCATTTGTTTTTCTTTCATAAAATTCCCAATCTCCCGGGGCTGGAGAGATGGCTCAGAGGTTAAGAAAGCACTGGCTGCTCTTCCAGAAGTCCTGAGTTCAATCCCCAGCAACCACATGGTGGCTCGCAACTATCTATAATGAGATCTGGTGCCCTCTTCCGGCCTGCAGGCTGAACATTGTATACATAATAAATTTTTAAAAAAATCTAAAAACTTCCCCATCTCCCAACCTTTCAAGTATTGATTTTCCCCAAGTTTTAAATGGCTCACTTTTTTACATTCTTGATTTCTGTATACAAAGTTAGATTGCTTTGGAAGAATACACGTAATTTGATTTAGTGACTATCGGATACCTCTGTCCATGCTAGACATCTGTCTAGACAGAGCATCGGAGCCTTATATTCAGCATGCAGGGGCTGGGCATGTAGCTCCATCAGCAGTGTTGCTTAGCATGCTTGGAGCTCGTGGCTCAATCCACAAACCCATATTAACTGGGCATGGTGGCACAGATCGATGTTCTTAACGTTCTGAAGGTAGAGGGGCCATCCTCAACTCCATAACAGGTTTGAGACCCACCTGGAATACTCGAGACCCTGTCTCAAAAACAAACAAGCCGTAATAGCCACGACCTACCCATTCCACGCTCTCGTCAGTTCCTTGTGACGTCCCGTGATCCAGCCTGCTGTTTCCTGTTTTAATTTTCTTCTCTTTCTTTTTTTGTCATTTGTCTCGAGACAGGGCTTCCTTGTCCGGTCCTAGTGATCTGGAGCTCACTGTGTAGCCGAGGCTGGCCTTGAACTTGCAGCAGTCCTCCTGCATCTGCCTCCTGAGTGCACCACTACAGTCGGCTCTTTCTCCGCCTTCCCACCCCCGGGGTCTCACACACTTACCTGTGCAGAGAGCCCAAGAGCTGTGCGGGTCCCTTCAGTCTACAGGCGGTTATAACCAGTTCTCTCAAACCCTACCGTGTGGGAACCAGTGGTCTTTCATTAGCCCACAAATCTCTAATCTCTGCAGCGTAATCTCCATCAGTGGTTACCTTCTCCAGTCTTGAGGAATACTACCTCCAGTAGCCGGGATGGTGGCACACACCTCCAGTCTGGCTTCAGGGGAGCTGAGGTGCGGAGACCATGAGTCAGACTCGGGGTTGGTTTGTTTGTTTTTAAGGAATATTACCATATAACACGTATTATGTTTCTTCGTGTTAAAATTTGCATTCCTCTGTGGGGTGTGTGTGTGTGTGTGTGTGTGTGTGTGTGTGTGTGTGTGTGTGTGTGTTAATGTGGGTGCCTGTGGAAGCCAGAAGAGGCCAGCAAGTAAATCTCCTGGAGCTGGGGTTAGAGGTGGTTGTGAGCTTCCAGATGCGGGTGATGGGACCCACACTCTATCTAGTCTTCTTGAAGACAGGCAAGTGCTCTTAGCTGCTGAGCCATCGCTCCAGCCCACTTTGTGGTCAGGCCTGTGTGCATTGCAGTAGAACATACAAGATCATATATTGCAAAGAAAAAAATTACTAAGCGTGCATTCAAGAGTAGGAGTGTAAACTAACTGTGTAAACTGTCACTAATGCTTATTGATAGTTTATCAATAACAATATGCTGGAAATGTGATCAAGTCCATTTTTATTATTAAAATTTTTGGTTAGTTTTTGAGACAGGAACTTTCTGCATAGCCTTGGCTATCCTGGAACTCGATATGTAGACCAAGCTGGCTTTGAACAGGCGTCCACCTGCTCCTGCCTCCCGAGTGCTTAGATTAGGGGTGTCCCGTGAGTTTTTAGAGACTAGTGCCATTTATTCCTACAATAGAGATTTATTCTAAGTACAAAATTTTGTACGCTTAATGAAGCTTCAGATTACAGAATGAAAGTTTTCTTTGCTTTGTGATTGTTTCCTTTGTACACTTTCCTTCAATATATTTTGATACCTATTGAGTGACCATTTCTCATAAGCCTCTCCTTATAGCA
This sequence comes from Cricetulus griseus, assembly GCF_003668045.3. Classification (NCBI taxonomy): domain Eukaryota; kingdom Metazoa; phylum Chordata; class Mammalia; order Rodentia; family Cricetidae; genus Cricetulus; species Cricetulus griseus. The sequence continues at coordinate 5,714,064 of NC_048602.1, read as the reverse complement.
GAGTCAAAGTTTTACCATTTTGGTTCATCAGTCAACCGTTTGCATTCAGGACAAAACTGTGTGGTATAAGATTATTTATATTTTAAACCTGAGATAAAAGGTCAACATTAGCCGGGCGTTAGTGGTGCATGCCTTTAATCCCAGCACTCTGGAGGCAGAGGCAGGTGGATCTCTGTGAGTTGGAGACCAGCCTGGTCTCCAGAGCGAGTGCCAGGACAGCCTCCAAAGCCACAGAGAAACCCTGTCTCAAAAAACCAAAAAAAAAAAAAAAAAAAAAAAATCAATATTACTGGATGTATTTTTGAAAGAGAGAGGAGTGTGTGTGTGTGTGTGTGTGTGTGTGTGTGTGTGTGTGTGTGTGTGTGTGTGTGTAGCCCAAACAGCACAGGTAAGGGGCTGAATAGCTGAATAGGTAGTCCAGTGATTAAGAGTACTGGTTGCAAACATCAGGTTGGTGGCACATACCTTTAATCCCAGCACTCAGAGGCAGAGGCAGGGTCAGCCTGGTCTACGTAGTGAGTTTCAAGACAGCCAGAGCTACATAGACAGAGGTAGCCTTAATCTCCCTTCCTTCAAAAAAGACCACTCCATGCTCCCGCAGGGGACTTTGTTTAGGGGACTTTGTTTAGTTCCCAGCACCCACGTAGGGGTTCATAAGAGCCTGTCACTCCAGTTCCAGGGAACCTGACACCGGCTCCTAGCCTCCTGAGACACTGTAGCCATGTGGTAAACGTACTGTATCCAGGCAAACACTTATACCCGTAAAATAAACATAAACAACCGCCAGGATAAAGAAACCTTTTTAAAAGATATTTAAAAACTAGTTCATCCACGGATCACTCCCAGCCTGATCCCCAACATTTAGCTGTAACCCATTTCCAGTAACTTTGGGATGAACTGCTGCAGTGTGCCCTTACAGGGACCAGTGTCATTCAAGGATGTGACTGTGGACTTCACCCAGGAGGAGTGGCAGCACCTAGATCCCGACCAAAAGGCCCTCTACAGGGACGTGATGCTAGAAAACTACTGCCACTTCGTCTCTGTGGGTAAGTCTCACTCACATCCCTTCCAGAGTTCCAGAAGCAGGTCCTGACGCTCGAGCAGCCAGCACGCTAGCAGCAGAGACTTCTCCTCCGCCCAGTGTGACTCTTTATGTTAGTGAAGTCACTATTTGTTTTTGACACAGGCTCTTTCTCTATGTAATCCTGGCTGTTCCTGGGCTTGCTACATAGACCAGGCTGGCCTTGAACTCACACAGATCCTCCTGCCTCTGCCTCCTGAGTGCTAGGAATAAAGGCCTGTACCACCATGCCTGGCCCAATAAACGATTTTTTAGATTGTTTTTATTTGATATATACGAGTATCTTGCCTGTAGAAATGTGAGGCGGGTGTGTGCTTGATGCCTGCTGAGGCCAGAAGAGGGTGTTGGGACCCCTGGAACTTTGTGTTAAGGATGGTTGTGAGTAGCCGTGTGGGTGCTGGGAATTGAACCTGGATCCTCTGGAAGAGCAGTCAATGTTTCTAACTGCTCGGTCAGTCTTTCCAGCCCCAGAATATTTGATTTTTTTGTGGATTTTTTTTTTTTTGAGACAGGGTTTCTCTGTGTAGCTTTGGGGCCTGTCCTGGAACTCACTCTGTAGACCAGGCTGGCCTCGAACTTACAGAGATCCGCCTGCTTCTGCCTCTCGAGTGCTGGGATTAAAGATGAGTGCCATTGACCATATTATTAACTTTGGTAAGACATTAATTTATACCCCATGTAGCACTGTGAAGTTGTGTCTTTCTCAGTAGTTTTGAGTCCCAGCAGTTTAGATCAAGTCTCACTTTTCTTTTTCCCTTCCTATGTTCCCTCCCTCCCTCCTTTCCCCCCCTCCCTTCTCTCCTTTTTCTTCATTATCAGGATTTCCCATAACAAAACCTGATATGATCCGCAAATTGGAACAAGGAAAAGAACTATGGACAGAGAGAATTTTTCCGAGTCAAAGCTATCTAGGTAAGTTGTAGATATAAAAATTCTGTGGGATGGATGAAGACATAGCTCAGCCTCAAGGACCTGGGTTTGATTTCTAATGCTTCATAAGAAAGCAAAAGTCTGTCAGGCGTTGGTGGCATGCCTTTAATCCCAGCACTCGGGAGGCAGAGGCAGGAGGATCTCTGTGAGTTCGAGGCCAGCCTGGTCTACAGAGCAAGTGCCAGGACAAAAAATCCCCCGGTGGGGGCTGGAGAGATGGCTCAGAGGTTAAGAGCACTGACTGCTCTTCCAGAGGTCCTGAGTTCACTTCCCAGCAACCACATGGTGGCTCACAGCCATCTGTTATAAGATCTGGTGCCCTCTTCTAGTGTGCAGATATACATGGAAGCAGAATGTTGTATACATAATAAATAAAATCTTAAGGGAAAAAAATCCTCCAGGTGCTGAATCTCAGGTATTGGACAGATTTGAATATTTGGGGTATCTATTTTAGAATTGCAGTAAAGTGCAATTTCCATCTTTAGCATTTCAAGCATATAGTTCAATGCTAAGAACTATATTCATATTTTTTTTGCAACCATCACCATTGTCGGGCTCCAGAGTCGTCATGTTACAAAACTGAAACCATGTCAGGCAGTGGTGGCACACACCTTTAATCCCAGCACTCAGAGTTCGAGGCCAGCCTGGTCTACAGAGTTCCAGGACAGCTAAGGCTCTACAAAGAAACCCTGTCTCAACTGTAAAACAAACAAACAGAAAGAGATACTGGCCTCTGTTATCTTACCTAGAATCCATTCTAGGCTTCATCGGTATGTCCACAGGAGTCTGACAATAGCTCTTCAGATTCTGCCAAACGTATAGACCCATGTATTCCGAATCCCAGTCAGGATAAAGACTCCTTCTATTATCACGGTCGTTCCCAGTAAGTCTCTTCCAGCTTTCCTCCCTCTGAGTTTGAATTTTACTAGAATCAGTTTTGTCTATTCTAGACCATTTTCTTCCACCTAACTTCATAGTTGAAAGATTGGGACACGGTAACTCTGAAAGACACCAGTGTCAACCTCTGGCCTACACACACACGCACGCACGCACGCACGCACGCACGCACACTGGCATGCATGTACTCACTCACACCCACACAAACACGTATACACCCTACCCCACCCCCGTAAAATGCACTTTTGAAGTAAAAATATTTTACTTCTATCTTTGCAAACTAGTGTTTTCATTTCTTTTTGAGTTTGTGTATATATGTGTGCTTGGACGATGCAAACACAGGAGCAAACATAAACATACAGGAGACACGACACAATTACCTCACAGCTTTTGTTCTAAAAATGTTAGCCAGAGATTGGTAAAATAACAGTAGTGTAACCATCCTTCCTGTATAGTATATATCTGCTTTGTTATGTGAAGAAAACATACATAAAGTGCTAGGGATTGAACCAGGGCACTTTACATGTGCCCAGCAATGCTTTCCCCTCCAAGTTCCTTTCATCGTGGGACCTCAGCGAGACGAAATGTGATCAATTTGAAGGGACCCTTTGTGGCCGTCTCCATTTCACCAGAGCCCACCTCAATTAAAAACCATTCGTTTCCAAAGAACTTTCGTTTCGTCTCAGGACAGGCAATTCTTTTGGTGGTCCTGAGTTCTTTAAGTGTCCCCGTAGGGCTTAGGGAACCGACAGTTACCTGTACCCACTGGACTCGAGAGGGGAAGTTCTAGCCTGGATGGATAGTGGCATGAAGCAGCGGAGAGCTAGAAGGGGACACAGCAATGGATTCAAGGGAATTGAAGACAAGACAGACGATGGCAAAGGAGGAAGATGCAGAGTGGTGGGATGGCTGAGGTCCTGCAGCGACTGCCAAGCCTGAAGACCTGAGTTCATTTCCCAGGGCTCCGTGGTGGAAGGAGAGAACCAGTTCCCACAAACTCTCCTCCGATATCCACATGGGAATGTGCACTCTGGTGCGTATGCAAGTTGAGGCTGTGCTGGACAGTGTGTCAAGTTGACACAAGCTAGAGTCATCAGAGCTTCAATTGAGAAAATGCCTCCATAAGCTCGGGCTGTACACAGCCTGGAGAGCATTCCCTTAATTAGTGACTGATTGGGGAGGGCCCAGTCCATTGTGGGTGGGGCCATCTCTGGGCTGGTGGTCCTGGGTTCGCTAAGAAAGCAGGCGGAGAAGCCACGAGAGCAAGCCAGTAAGCAGCACTGCTCCATGGCCTCTGCATCAGCTCTGCCTCCAGGCTCCTGTTTGAGTTCCTGTTCTGACTTCCTTTGAGGATGAACAGTGCTGTGAAAGTATAAGCCAAATAAACTCTTTCCTCCCCATAGTGTTTCCTCCCCATAGTTCATAGTGTTTCATCACAGCAATACTGACCCTAGCTAAGACAGAGGCCAGCCTAGGCTGTGAGATCCAGTAGCAAAATGCAAATTGAAAAAGAGCCTCTTCTTGGAACAGAACCCGGAATGAAGACTAGAATCCCATTTCTTTTTCTTAGAGGCATGTGCTGCCATGCCCAGTTTTGAGAATCTCATTCCATCAGTCTTTTACACTGGTGTCCTCAAGTGTTTGTTCATAAAGAAACTTTCTTCACTCTTGGTTTGTTTTTGTTTTTTTTATGTATATGGTGCTCTATCTGCATGTTCAACTTTATGCCAGAAAACAGCATCAGATATCACTATAGATGGCTGTGAGCCATCATGTTGCTGCTGGGAATTGAACTCAGGACCTCTGGAAGAGCAGCCAGGGCTCTTAACAGCTGAGCCGTCTCTCCAGCCCCATGGAACTGTCTTCACTATCAGTTCTTGTCTTTGTAAAAGTCCTGTGACTGATAATAGTCTGATCTCATCTCACATTGGGATTTCTTTGTTTTATATGAATAACTTCAGGTAGACATTTCAGCCTTTTTCTCTCACTATAATGGCATATTTTAATTTGACAGGAAAGCAGCATGGAATAAGTTAGATATTTTACATAGTATAGCAGCCATGTTAAAATGCCAGTTGTTTGGGGCTGGAGACATGGCTCAAAGGTTAAGAGAATGCATTGCTCTTGGCAGAGGACCCAAGTTTGAGTCCCAGCACCCATGTCGGGCAGCGGATAGCTACCTGTTGTCACCGCTCTGTTTGGCAGTGTGAACCTGGGAGAGTGAATCCTAAAAAATGAGGCAGACTAAAGTCTCATGTCATAGTCAGCTTTATGCAAAGCATCAGACAGTTTATATTCTGAGGGCATTCTGAGGATTTAGCCAGGTCATGGGAGCAAGGTTCACTGAAGTTCAAGTTGTATACAGTCACAGGGCAAGATCACATGCGTTTAGGCCGAATACACTCAGGAGGACATCATTATTCTGAATAGTGATGGGTAATCTGAAGTAAACCCATTCCTATTCACCACACCTGGGAGGGGGCTCAAAAGCACATTCCAGTAGCAACCCATGTTCTGGAGGAACAGAGGTCACAGACTCTTGTCTTGTTTACTTGGAGATTTCTCACAAGCACTCAGAAATCTCACACAGATTCATTCAGGGACCATATTCTGATACCTGTACCTCCAGTTCCAGGGGATCTGATGCCTCTGACTTCCTTGATCCCTTGTGTTCATGTGTACATACACAGACACACAGACACAGACACACACACACACACACACACACACACACAGAGAGAGAGAGAGAGAGAGAGAGAGAGAGAGAGAGAGAGAGAGCACATATGAGAATATTTAAAATAAATAACAGGAGCCAGGCATGGTGGCACACGCCTTTGACCCTAATACTGGGGAGGCAGAAGCAGGCAGATCTCTGTAAGTTCAAGGCCAGCCTGGTCTACAAAGTGAGTTCCAGGACAGCCAGGGCTACACAGAGAAACCCTGTCTCAAAAAAAAAAAAAGGAAATAATAATAATAGGCATTTGAAATATTTCTTGAAATGAACAATAATTTTATTCCAACTTCAAGAAATACTTCTCTGGCTGGGCGTTGGGCACGCCTTTAATCCCAGCACTCAGGAGGCAGAGGCAGGAGGGTCTCTGTGAGTTTGAGGCCAGCCTGGTCTCAAGAGAGAGTGCCAGGATAGGCTCCAAAGCTACACAGAGAAACACTGTCTCGAAAAACCAAAAAAAAAGAGAAAAAAATACTTCTCTGATTTTTTTTCCAATTTCAGATCATCTGTTCCATCCTCAGAACAATTAGACTTTGTGGGTAGCAGCATGTCCCTGGAGTTGTTTGAGGTTCTTAGGGAGGCAATATAAGTCCACATGCTAATATGAACAAATTTTCAGTTTTTAGAAGTACAGCTAAGTGGAATTATACTTGCATACGTTTTACTCTCTAAATAATATGGGAGCTCTCATTTTATACTGTAGTTTACCTTACCTCTACCTTTCTTTCAAAAAACAAAATGAAACAAAAAACTATTTAATACCCTTGCTGGGTCTATTTTATTCTGTATGAATCTTCCCATTTTAAAGTCTTCTGTCACCATCCTTTGTTTTCTGTTTCTCTATCCTTACATGTATTATACTTTTTCTGTGCAGCTTATAGTTGCAATATAAAAATGTGACTTTGTTTCTAAAGGGATTTTTCCTAATTTAATGGCATACTGGGACTGTGTTTTGTTGGTTGTCCACATTAGGAGACACTCTAAGGGGCAAGAATGTAGAACGGTTGGAATGCTTGCCTGCCATGGTTGAAGCCCTGTCTTGAATACCCAGCCCTACACAAACTGGAGAGTGTTGACATATGTCTTTAATCTTGGCACTTTCCATGTGTGTGTGAAGAGAAGGATCAGAAATCAAAGTCACCCACCTTGGCTACATAGCAAGTTCAAGATCAACATCTACGTGAGAGACCTTATCTCAAAAACAAACAAACAAAAAAGGTTTATTCTGGTGTGCTCAAATTCTGAATCTCCAAATCACCAAGAAACCCATTTCGATGCAAAAGCAATGAGTCTTTTATTGCAGTTGTTTAACGAGCTAACCCCATGTTAGCTCCGGCCTTCCATCCATCCACCATGGCTGGGAAAAGGCCCTGAGAAACCACAGGACAGATCTTCTAGGGCAGTATAAGGGGAGTGTCTAGGGGTACGCACAGGCTCAGGACTGGTGTGCCTCCAGGCTTGGAGGGCTTGCCCTGTGTTCATTGGTCAACTGGTTGTTATGGCCCATAGGCCCTCCCAGGGCGGTTGCTGTGCTCTGCGTGTCATTGCTGTGCACTTGTCCGTAAAGCACACCCAGAGCCCTAAAGCATAGCCCCACCAGCTAACTTCTGATTGGTTTCTTGCCACGAGGCAGGCATCTGACCTAGTGACTAAGGCAAGGTCAGACAAGCACGTGTTACTGTCATGGCTGCCGAAATGGGCAGGCATTTGACCTTAGTGACCAAGAGAAGGTCAGGCAAGTATGTGTTTGGCTGTTATGGCTGCCGAAATGGGGAGCTGGTCCCTTCAAAAGTATTACTAATTAACCTTATTCTTTCCTAGAAGACGAAGACGTGCCGGTGAAGTTCAAAGACTGTCTAGACAAGCACCCCGAATCCACTGTCCTCATCAACCACAAGAAACTCATCCAGGAGAGAAGCAGCCTTTACCGGAGGACACCGGGCAAGAGCCATGCGATTTCCAAAACACTGTGCGATTATACATCCCGCGGCAAAGCCTCGAAAACCATTTCAGAATTCATCATCGGTGGGGATTTAAACCCGGCGCGGGATAGATTCGGGGACGGCGGGTGGGGGACGCGGACGCTGGACTCCCCGCGCGGGGAAGCTCAGGCCCCAAGCGCCCCGCCGGGTAAGCAAAGGCCGCGGGGGCCCAGTCCCGAGCGGCTGCCTCGGCACCAGGCGGCCCAGGCCCCGATCCAGGTCCCCGGGCAGCCCTTCCTCCTCGCGGGGGACGCCTGCGACGGCCCCGGCCTGCTTCCGGGAGCCGCAGCGTTCCCAGGCGGCCTGGGTTACCACGGAGACGGCGGCGGCCTGGGTTACCACGGAGACGGCGGCCTCGGTTACCACGGAGACGGGCTGGCTTCCGGCGTCGGGCCGCTGGGTCCGCCGGAGAGGAGGCCCTCGGCGGCGGCGTGCAGCAAATACGGGAAGCTCCTGGGCAGGAAGCCGCCGCTCTTCCTCACGCACCCGCGACCTCCTCCGGCGACGGCGACTGCGACGACGCCAGCGCCGGTCGCCGCGGCGGACGGGAAGGAGAAGCCCTTCCAGTGCCCGTACTGCGGCAACGCCTTCCGCCGGAAGTCGTACCTGCTGGAGCACCAGCGCATCCACACGGGCGAGAAGCCGTACGCGTGCGGCCAGTGCGGGCGCGCCTTCCGCCAGAAGACGGCGCTGACGCTGCACGAGCGCACGCACGCCGAGGGCCGGCCGTACCTGTGCGCCGACTGCGGCAAGGCCTTCCGCCAGAAGGCCACCCTCAGCCGCCACCACAAGACGCACACGGGCGAGAAGGCGTACGGCTGCGGCCAGTGCGGCAGCGCCTTCCGCAAGAAGTCGTACCTGGTGGACCACCAGCGCACGCACACCGGCGAGAAGCCGTACGCCTGCGCCGAGTGCGGCAAGGCCTTCGTGCAGAAGACCACGCTCACCGTGCACCGGCGCACGCACACCGGCGAGAAGCCCTACCTGTGCGCCGACTGCGGCAAGGCCTTCTGCCAGAAGACCACGCTCACGCTGCACCGGCGCATCCACACCGGCGAGAAGCCCTACGCCTGCGCCGACTGCGGCCGCGCCTTCCGCCAGAAGGCCATCCTGACGGTGCACCGGCGCACGCACACCGGCGAGAAGGCCAACGGCTGCCCGCAGTGCGGCAAGGCCTTCAGCCGCAAGTCCAACCTCCTCCGCCACCAGAAGACGCACACCGGCGAGAAGCCCTACGGCTGCCAGCACTGCGGCAAGGCCTTCAGCTGCAAGTCCAACCTGGCGGCCCACCACAAGACGCACCGGGCGGCGGACGGCGGCCGGGTCCCGTGAGCGCCGGGGCCGGTCCGTCCGTCCGTCCGTCTGTCCGTCTGTCCGCTTGCTTGTTTGTGTGCTTGCTTGTTTTTCTAGGTTTTGCACACAGGGACTCGCTCTGGAGACCTGGCTGGCCTCGAACGCACAGAGGTCCACCTGCCTCTGCCTCTGCCTCCCCAGGGCTGGGATCACAGGCGTGCGCCACCATGCCCTGCGGGGTTTTTCTTTATTGAAGTCTGGTACTGAGTGTTTTCAGGTTCTATGCCTTACATTTGCTACTTGGTAACCCATCACACACACACACACACACACCACACACGCGCGCACACACACGCGCACACACACACATACACCACACACACACACACACACACACACACACACACACACACCACACACGCGCGCACACACGCGCACACACACACACACCACATACACCACACACACACACACACAAATACCATTGGGTAAGTTAAACGACCAAAAAAATTGAAAATAAAGGCTTCATTTTTGTTTTACTGGATCCAGCAGGTTCCACTGACCTGATGGACTACCATAAACATGCAAATTGGCTCATTTTCAGTCTCACAAATTACATTTCAGTCTTACAAATTACATCAGTCACAGACCGATGGCCAAATGCAACTTGTCGGCATGAAACGAAACGTGTTACCTCCTCAACCTTAACCACAGTTCCCACTGAAAACGTTGTCACTTGGGTTCCACACAGTATAAACCTTCATATAAAATTGGATCGTTTTCCTTGTTCTTTTTCTTCACAGCTTGTTTCTCTCATCGTCTCTGAGCCCAGCCGTCAGTGCACGAGGCAGAAGTTCGTTTCTTTTATTCTGTATAGAATTCCAATATATAAGTATATTCCTTTTACCCACTCTGCTACCAATGGACTTTGCAGTGTTTGCTGCTTGGGGTCATAATAAAAATGGCCACGTATGCACTTCTCTGTGTATATTCATGGCGTGGAATCGCTGTGTCTTAGGATTCAGTCAGTTTTAGTAGATACTGCCAATAATTCTGAACTTTGATAACATGAGGTAACTTTACTCAGAAGAAAACAACTACAAATATCCCCAATATGGCAACAGTTCAGATGACAGAATTCTGGTCTGGAGAGATGGTTCAGCAGCACTTGCTCTCGCAGGGGACTCGGGTTAATTCCCAGCACCCACTTAGTGCCTCACAAGAGCCTGTGACTGGAGTTCCAGAGGATCCAATACTCTGCTCTGGCTTCTGCAGGCACCAGGCATTTGTGAGGAGCATATACAGACAAGCAGGAAAAGCAGAATTCATGTTAGGAGGTAACAGTATTACGGTGGAAAAAACGGGAACGTGGAAGAGAAGCATGTACAAAGGCTTTTAGTCACAGCACAAATCTTAATATAATACGAAACTTGGGGTTGCCTTTAGCCACAGTTAATATCAAACGTGCTGAGGAAAGAGAAGCACTCAGCATTCCCTTTGATCAACACTGGAAAAGCCAACAAGATTGTTGAAATTGGAAGAGGGAGGAAAAATACAGCTTTTATCCAAGACCTATAGATTGTACTAAACTCAAATGGCAAAGTGTGTGTGTGTGTGTGCGCGCGCGCACTCTATGCTGTATTCCAGAGAACAACCTCAGCTCTCAGAAGCTGACCATCTTGTTTTATGAAGAAGGGGTCTCTACAGATTGGAGTTCACCAAGTAGCTAGGCTGCCTGGCCAGGGAAGCCCACATGTCTCCACCTCCCAACCATGGGGCTTACAAGCTTGTGCCATCACACCTGGCTTTTTCACAGGACTTCTGGGATGTAACTCAAGTCCTCATACAAGCACTTTATCAACTGAACTATCTCCCCAGCCACAGGGCATCCGTGGGATTTCAATTCCTGAGCCTGGGCTTTTTTACTCTGTAGGGCAGGGGCTGGGTATGGCTCTCAAGACAGAGTGTTGTGTGGGTGGAACCTGATGGTTGGAGGGCCTCGGGCAGGGCCTGGTCACTCATGTGCTGCAAGGAGCTTACATTCCCCCTTTTGTTTATTATTGATAAACACTAAGGGGTAGGAAAAGAGGCAAGAATAGACTACTTCCTGTTGAACAGGAACATCTAAGTCCTTTGGCCAAATTTGACCATCATCAGGGTATAATTGGGAGCTGCAGGCCTCTGCCTTCATAGCTGGGGCTTGTAATTCTGTAATTGATTAAAAGTCTGATTAAACACAGAGAAAGCCTGTCTTGAAAAACCAAAAAAAAAAAAAAAAGGTCTGGTTAAAAATCTTTTGGAGCTGGAAAAAAGAAAGAAAAAAAAAATCTTGGAGCTGGGCAATGGTGGCACACGCCTTTAATCCCAGCACTTGGGAGGCAGAGGCAGGTAGATGTCTGTGAGTTCGAGGCCAGCCTAGTCTACAAAGCTACACAGAGAAGCCGTGTCTTAAAAAAAAAAAAAAAAAAAAAAAAAAAAAAAAAAAAAAAAAAAAAAAAAAACTTTTCGATCTGTTGTTGAAATCTAGACAAGAAGTTTATAAGATAGGGTTCAACTAGCAGGATTAAGAAAAGGAGGGGGCTGGAGAGATGGCTCAGCGGTTAAGAGCACTGACTGACTGTTCTTCCGTAAGTTCTGAGTTCAATTCCCAGCAACCACATGGCTCACAACCACCTTGAACGAGATCTGATGCCCTCTGCTGGCATGCAGGCAGAAGACTACATAAAATCTAAAAAAAAAGGTGTGTGGCTTTTAAAAAAAAAAAAAGAAAAGGTGTGGTGAGATTTTTTTGGTTGCACTCTGACACTCCAGAGACTGCCCAATGGATGGAGAAGACACACAAGAAGGAAAGGGCTGGGACTGGAGTTTGAGCTTCCTCGTGGTTCTGGGGCAAGGGAAGAGGCTTGTCACTTGGGGTGTCTCTGGCCAAAAAAAAAAAAGGGTCAACTTGTTGCTACTCAGCCTCTCTGAGCTAGCAGGTTTTCACCCCAGCCTTTGACTTCTGAGTCTTATTGATAAATAGAATGACAGAGACTTAATTTAAACCTGAACATCATGGCCCTGCAGAGCCTGGGCCACAGGACCAAAAGCCCTGCCAGGCTGCCACCTGAGTGACTGGCAGGGAGCTGAGTGATGAGCTGCGGACAGCAGACGATAATTAAAATATCAGTAGATTCATGTGTGGCCATTAAGCCAACAGGAAAATATCAGGAGGAGAGAGCCAGGCTGTCATGGCAGACACCTTTAATCCCAGCACTCAGGAGGCAGAGGCAGTGGGATCTCTGTGAGTTTGAGGCCAACCTGGTCTGCAGAGCGAGTGCCAGGATAGGCTCCAAAGCTACACAGAGAAACTCTGTCTCAAAAAAACAAAGAAAAGAGCGAGTTCCAGGACAACCAGGGCTACACAGAGAAAGCCTGTCTCAAAAACCAGAAAAGAAAAAAAAATAGAAAGGGAGAGGAGGAGTTTAAGTTCTATATTGGACTGTCAATGATCCACTAACAGAGGCATTGAGCTGTTTCTTGCGTTTTTTTAGAGATCCATCTGGACTTGTTGGATCCTGCCTTTTGCTATATCCAATTAATGAAGAAGCACCATTTCTCCCTGAGGAAGAGACAAAGGCCACCTCTCTCTGCTGGTAGTAAATCTAATCCTTGCTGCTTTTGTAGCACTCTGGCAACCAGTGAGTCTATTTGGCTCTAGAGTGTAAGGATGGTCTGAGCCACTTGCTGGAGACCCTGGATGAACTGAGAGGAAACCGGATGGTAAATAGTTCAGGAAGTAGTTAAGTCCCGTCTCTCCAGCTATATCCAGGACTTCAAGAAAGGGTAGGATCAACTATTTGTCATGCCATGCCAGTATAAACCCGGTGATGGGAATGCCAGTCTTCACCAGGTACCAGTCCTCATTTTGGAAAAAGGAACACCACGATACAAGTCCCAGACCACCCAGCAGGTAGGCAGTGGTAAGCCAGAGTGCCAGAGGACAGAGGCATTGTGGATGTTCAGTCATAAGGTCTGGGTGGTAAGTATTACAGTCTTCGGGATCCAGTGTGCCCACAAAGTATGTCCCGGGGAATCAAAACAGTCCGCAAAGAGACTAAGAGGTGGTAATGTTATTTAGCTGGGAGCGGCTCATTAGAGGCAAGGTGACAGAGTCTAATAGTCCAGTGGGCGAGGCTATGGATGATACTTTTGACCTAGGAGGGACACAAAACCGCATTCTCCAAAGCAACCAGGCAGAGGGTTACTCAGTAGCTGGCGTGCAACCAGGATGGCCCAAGTTTGTCCCACGGTATTTGTAGATGTGTGTGAGCCACAGGGGTCCCCAAAGAGACCAGGGAGACAGACCACCGATGCAAATGCACAAGGTTTATTAAACTGTCTATCCTACACCGCGGGACGGACCCCTTCTAGCAAGCTGACACAGCAGCCTCCAGAGCGGGTGAAGTCCCCTGTCTATTGCTTGGTTTTAAAGACAAAAGTTACAGGATTACATCAGTAGGTACGGGTTGGTTTCTGATTGGTTGACATTTGGGGAACAATCCAGAAATTTCTCAAAGTCATATTTTGGCATGAAATACCTGGGTACCAGGTCATTGGTCAGTGATGAGAGGGAACATTCTGTGGTCTCTATGGCTTTGTCTTGTTACTTGCAGGTGGGTTGTTGCTCATAGATACCAATAGTTTTCAGAACTGTATCCTGGAGACTACAGGGAAGGTTTTGGTCTACCCTGGAGTTTCTTTTGTGGCCAAACAGTTTCCAGGAACCAAGTACCTAGGAGGCTGGGGCAGGGTGTGGGCCGTCTGGAGTTTCTTTGTGTTTAGTTTTGTCCCTGGGCTCCAGGAGGCCAGAGGATCTGGCGTTTCCATGTGTCAGAGGCCTACATGTCTTTTCTGTAGCCTGTCATGGCTGCTAAAGCAGGGGCTGAGTGAAAATCTTCGTTTTGGTCATAGAGAAAACAGACACGGGGGGGGGGGAGATAAGCCCCAGTGAAGGAGAGATGGACAAAGAGAGTTGTACAGGACCAAATCAGCCTTTGACAGCCTAATATAGAGCAATTTCTGACTCTATTGGGATGGGCTATGGTTAGAGGTGAGAGTCTTTTGGACAATAAACATCTGTATAGAAGAGCTACCCCAGACAAATGTAGACAGGAAGAAATAGAAGCGGAGAGAGCAAATTTAGACATAAAAGATTTTGTATCATTTGTGCAGTGGCAAAAGTTGTCACACACACACACACACACACACACACCGGTGTGTGATAACATGATGGGCTGTGTGTTCTGTGGGGCATTCTTTATAACAGAACACAGAGGCAGATCTAGGAGGCAGTACACGACCACTAGTGTACATTACATCACTGAGAATTACACAAAGTGTGTGGGTGTGTGGTTGTGTGTAATCTGTTTTCACCCTTGGTTCCTGGCAGTATTATTTGTGACACAGTGTTATATAAATAAATTTGGGGGGGGAACAGGGAGATGACCCACCTTGTTAAGGCCCTTGCTGTCAAGCCAGAAGACCTGAGTTGGAACCCTGGAACCTACAGCATGGATTGAGACAACTGACCGCTTCAGGCTAACTTCTTGACTTCCATGCATGCTCCCACACATACATACCCACAAATATAATTAAAAGTTTTCGTTTTCGGGCTGGAGAGACCACTCAGAGGTTAAGAGCACTGGCTGTTTTTCTAGAGGTCATGAGTTCAATTACCAGCAACCACATGGTGGCTCACAACCATCTGTAATAAGATCTGGTGCCCTTTTCTGGCCTGCAGGGATACATGCAGGCAGAACACTGTACACATTATAAATAAATAAATCTTTTAAAAAAACTTTTCGTTTTCAAAAGCCTCTGGTTATATGTGTATCCTGCATCCTAGAGGGTTATATTCTATCCTGGCAGCACATATCCTTTGAGATTCTCTTTTAGTGTATTTTGTGTCAACAACTCATTCAGCCTAGACTGCCTTCAAAAATCTCTTGCCTTGGGATCTCAAGTTTGGTTTGGTTGTAAATGTGCCCCAACAAGTCCATGTGTCTGAACTCTTGGTTTCCAGCATTTACTGCACTCAGGGTGGGAGTGGGGTTTGTGGAACCTTCAAGAGGACTTGCTTGAAGCTAACCCAGGGAGTAGAGAGGAGAAGCTGTCTTCAGAGAGCTTACCACTGGTTTCTCGGAGCCTACTGTACAGCCTCCGAGTGTGTGTCAGAGTGAGTTTCTGGCGGCTATGCTGTGGAAGAGTGCAAGGAAACAGGAAGGAGACACAGACTCTACTGTCTGTCCATCATTCTACAAAAGCTCACCACTGTCCCAGCTGGCTCAGGAGGAATATTTATGGAGCCCAGTTTCAATATTGCAAGGCAGGAAAAAGAGGACTTGAAGCAAATTGGTAACAGACGGCATATTTTAATTTTTTTTTTTTTTAATTTTCAGAGACAGGGCTTCTCTGAGTAACCCTGGCTGTCCTCAAACTCAAGAAATCTGCCTGGCTCTGCCTCCTGAGTGCTGGGACTAAAAGCGTGTGTTAGCAGGCCTGATTTATTGACATGTTTTTTAATCCACAGGGAGTTCCAGGGCAGCCATGGCTACATAATGGAGAGAGCAGTCTCAAAAACCAAACATTGGCATCTAAGTGGGCACTCATTCTACTGACAGCTGGCTGTATTGTCAGGCACTGGAGGCCGGGAGTCTTTCGAGGAAAGCAGTCAGACCCTGCTTCACTGAAGCCGACTGTTTATAGTCCTTAGGGAGTGTTCCAACAGCCTCTAAAACAACCTGGAACTGCAGAAATTGAAGCTCTGCCCCATGACGCAGTCACACTAAATCAAGGCAGCACCGTCCTAGGATGGATGACTGACTTCAAATCCATCACAGCCCACATCACGGCCACTCAAAAGGTCCCACATCAGAGCGCAACCATGCACGCATGCACACACGTACACATGCACACTCAAGCCTGAGCTCCAGGCCCTGCACACCCTGGGAGACGCCAGAGTCAGAGAGCCCCCAGTTCTGCAAACCTCTAACGTGGCGCGATGGTTTGTGGGAAATGTAGTTCAAGCATCCGCAAAACCCGGATGCAGGCAAGGATGCAGCCCGGGTCCCCGGGAAGGCGCCGCAGAGACCCCTGGGAGAGAGCAGCAGCGCCGGCCGGACCGCGCAGGCGCGCACGGCTAGCCGGGGTCGGAGGTGAGCCTGGTGGTGAGCCTGGTGCGTGTGCAATGGGCGGGTGATGGGCGAGCCCTGCTGGGGATGCCCTGCTGGGGATGCTCAAGGCGAAGGCGCGAGTCTGGATTCGGCAAGAGAGTCAAAGGCGGCGAGCCAGAGGGATGCAGCGAGGCAGGAGGGAGGCGAGGCCGGCGCCCCCGGGGGGCAGGATCCGCCTGTCCTTAATGTTCTACCGATTAGAATGGAAGGGGGAAATGCGTGTGTCTGGGTTTAGTTTTTTAATTTTATTTTTTATGTGTACAACATTCTGCTTCCATGTATATCTATCTGCACACCAGATGAGGGCACCAGATCTCATTTGGATAGTTGTGAGCCACCATGTGGGTGCTGGGAACTGAACTCGGGTCCTCTGGAAGAGCAGACAGTGCTCTTCACCTCTGAGCCATCTCTCCAGTCCCGTGTCTGGGTTTTAAAGTGAGTCCATTTGTTTGAGATTGTAGCACTTTGCAGAGTTAACGGTGCGAAGGCTCTGAGATTGTGCTTGCCTTGGGGACCTCTGGAGTGTTGACTACAATGAGTTTGATTAAGTCTAATTTTGAAGTGTTTTTGTGTTCCAAGTCCCGTGAGGACTCGTTAAGTTGCCCATTATGGGACTTGAGAAAACCTCAAGTCTTGGCTACCTAACATTGTTGAAACTTTTCTGAAGAGTTGCTGTGAGCTTTACGATGGATGGGATGGACAGGGGTGGATTCTGGCACTCGGGAGCCACAGAATACTGAGTGTCACCACCTCCAGGCATTCCTAAGACACAAAATAATTGTTGAGCATTTAAATACATATCAGTTTCATAGTAGTCATTTAGCCAATCAAACTTGCTTAAGCTTTTTGTGTGTGCGTAAGTGTGTTCCCTTAGAGGCCAGACGAGAACATCAGGTCCCTGGATCTGCAATTAAAACAGTTTGGGCAACTGTGAACTGCCCACTGTGGGTGCTGGGAACCGAACTCAGGTCCTTTGCAAGAGCACCAAACACCGGGGTGGGGGGGGTGGGGGGTGCACACCTTTAGTCCCAGCACTCAGGAGGCAGAGGCAGCCTCTGTAAGTTCGAGACCAGCCTGGTCTACAAGAGCTCCAGGATAGGCTCCAAAGCCACAGAGAAACCCAGTCTTAAGCCCCCCCACCCCCAAAAATGAGCACCAACCACCCCCCCCATCTCTCCAGCCACTGAAGCTCTTGCTCTTTATTTACTTACTGTTTTTTTGAGACAGGGTTTCTCTGTGTAACAGCCCTGGCTGTCCTAGAACTCACTCTATAGACCAGGCTGGCCTCAAAGTCAGAGATCTTCCTGCCTCTGCCCCCCAAGTGCTGGGATTAAAGTTATGCACTACCACCACCAGGCTTTGTTTTATTTTTTTAAGGCAAAATCTTCCTGGTTTTGAAAGCCTACACAGTGAAAGGAACATAATGATGCCCCTCCCCCAAATCTCCAACTTCCGTTTTGTCTCTTTACTTCTACAGGTGAGAAGTCTCCAGCTCAAATGGATTAGGAGCTGGAAAAAGAAATCAGAGGTCAAAGGACAATAGGAGGCCAGTGTAGCTGGTAACCGTAATGCAGTATATATCTTCTCTTATTTCCCAAGAAACGCTGCTTCTGGGCCTCCGTTCTCAGGTGTACAGCTCTTCCTTAGCTGCTGCCTCCTGTTCGTCTTTACATGCAGGGGCCGTTTGTCTGGGTAGACCTTGTTTGTCCCATGAGTCCCCTTGGGTAGGATTCAACACAACCCAAGCAGCCACCACCCTTGGGGTCATCACCTTGGGGTGTTAAGGTGAGAATTACTGCCTTCCGGTCACATGCGTTCTTGTCAAACATTCTCTCACAACTTTAGTTCCTAGTGGCACCTATAAGAAGCCGTTTGCTTATAAGCATACATTTCTCTTCCCCCAGGAAAATTGTATTCTCAAAACAACTTACCCGCTGGACGTTGGTGGCGCATGCCTTTAATCCCAGCTCTCGGGAGACAGAGGCAGAGGATCTCTGTGAGTTCAAGGTCAGCCTGGTCTCCAGAGCGAGTGCCAGGATAGGCTCCAAAGCTACACAGAGAAAACCCTGTCTCAAAAAACCAAAAAAAAAAAAAAAAAAGGAAAATGTAATGAATTATAAGAGCAAGTTTGCAGAAAGAAACTTGTTTTTAAGCTTGATCTTTTCTTCACCGATATGTAGAGAACTCAAACTGTAACTAGAATTGACACCTGATAGTCATAAAAGATTTGTGTCCATGTGGGGTGATGGGTATTCCCATATACTGTTATACATGGTTTGGCCTTGTTAGGGAGAGGCCTGAAGCCACCCATAACAGTAGGCTGTTTGGGGTGGGGTGCTTCTTGCCCTAGCTCCATCATGTTCCAAAAGCCTGTGTCTTTGGATATGGGAATGAAATAGCTCATTAGCTCCAATATATTACATTCGTTTAGGATATGCAAAGGGGATAAGAACCCAACACATAGAGATGGCTTTAATTTATTAATGTAAGCCAAGCAAGCTAGCTGTAAGGTGAGTAAGTGCCTACCCTTAGCCCTTCTTGGCTTTGCTATTTTAGGAACTACCCTAACACTTCCCTGAAGAGGAGCCCGGATCTCAAAACCATGGCTCAGGTGAGGTGATGGTTCCTGCTCCTTGGGAAGTTGCTTGTTTTGTTCTACCCTGTCAACAACTGACCCCACCCCAAGCCCACCCCCTTATTTTTGAAGTGCTAGGGATTAACCCTGGTCCTAGCGCATGCCAGTCAAGAGCACTGTGGCTGAGTACTTGTTTTTTTTTTTTTTTTTTTTTTTTTTTTGAGGATATTGGGGTGTTGTCCTTTTCTGTGTAAATCCTCCCATCGGTCTTTCCCTGCAGGGAATGTGTCTCCTTTAGTCTCCCAGAAGCTGTGCTGGGACAAAAATGCCTTTGTCTTTATCAAAAAGATACAGTGTTGGGATCTCCCACGTTGATGGAGGGCTTGCCTAGCATGCGTGGAAGCTCGATCTGATTCCCAGCCTGTGGGTGGTGGTACACACTCATACACCTGGGAGGGTCAGAGGTTCAGGGTCATCCTTGGTTACATAGCAAGTTTGAGGCCAGCCTGAGCTACACAGGACCCTAACGGAGACAGCTCATCAGGCTGAGGCACTCTGTGCCAAACCTGATGACCTGAGTTTGATCTCCAGGCCCCACATGGTGGAAGGGAAACACTGACTCATGCAAGACCCCCACAGATGCACCCTGATACACAGACACCCCTGACTCTACATGCAGAAAAATAATGTTTATGCAAACCTGTTGCCTTATCTACATGCCTGAGTAAAGATGAAGGTATGATAGAGTAATATTTCTGATAAGTGGCAAAAGCATTGTCTTAAATGCCAGAGGAAAGACCGGATGACTGCAGATTAAGAGCCCTGTGTCTCCCATATGCTCCTTCCGAGATGCCCTCAAGTCCTAAGAGCTTGGGCTGTTCCCGTAACATCTTTCCTAGAGTATTAATGACATTATAGACTCACTCTTTCCAAATTTGTTCTAGCCAGGCATGGTGGTGCACGCCTTTAATTCCAGCATTTGGGAGGCAGAGGCAATGGATCCCTGAGCCTTGGGCCAACCAAGGCTACAGAGTCAGACCCTGTCTCCAAAACAAAGAAAAACTGTTCTAATTTTGTATTTGGATACAGAAGTAAATATCTATACACAGGTCACGGTGCTGAACTGGAACGTCACTCACAATACTCGACTCCATTCTCAAAGACCTGCTCTTTTCTGTTTGACTCTGAAAATGCATCTTTATGCATTTTAGAGTTTTTGTTGTTGTTTTAGACAGGGTCTCACTATGTAGCCCTGGTAGGCCTGGAACCATGCCAGCGCTAAGGCCTTGGCCTCTGTCACCTGCAGGAAATAAGCCATTTTCTTACTTGAGACCTGCAGGGTTTCAGGAGCCCTCGGGCAAAGGGCTAGAAATTGTCTTCCAAGCAATAAGTTCTCTGTTTCCTCGCTGGTTTAGACATTTTTCCAGTACATTCTTTTAGTTGTGTATTATGCACTGTATCCAAATCTTACAGTGATCAGCTGGGTGCATATTCTTAGTCAGTTTATTCTTTTATTGCTAGCTACTAAAGCCTGCCATACTTTTTATTTTGGGCAGCATCTTACTAAGTGGCTCTGGACTCACTGTGGCTCAGGCAGGCCTTAAGTTTGTGCGTCTCGTGAGATCCACCCTTGCAGATAGCTGGGATTACAGGTCTGTGCCACCAGAGCCTGATGAAACCATTCTTTTTGAAGTGAAAAAAAATTATATCATTGGTGAAGCCAGGTAAATTTTCTGTCTTGTGAGACACTGTGCCTTATGTGTGTACTCCAGTGGGCTGTGGGTTTATATTCATATGTACTTTCTTGTGTTCACGACCAGAGAGCACATGTGTTAGATTCGGGTTCCCAGTAAACAAGTGCACATTACAGGCATAGAGCATCTTCACAGTAAGTCACAGTTTAGTTACAGTTTTATTTTTTTCTTAATGTTAACCTGTGTCTGTATGTATGCGAACATGCGAATACCACGGCATTCGTGTGGATGTCAGGGCAACTTACAGGAGTTGGTTCTCCCCTTTTACCGTGTGGGTCCCACCATCAGGCTTGGCAACAGGTGCCTTTACCTGCTGAGTTATCTTGGGAGTGCAGTTACAATTTAAATCAAAACGAGGAAAAGAGTAGTCATTCTATTACAAAGTTTATATGACTGTCATAGAGAAACAGGGATGAGAGGAGTTCCCGGCACTGGAGAGATGCTCAAACACTTGTTACTCTTCCAGGGGTTCCAGGTTCAGCACCCACATGGTGTCTTTTTTTTTTTTTTTTTTTTTTTTTGGTTTTTCGAGACAGGGTTTCTCTGTGTAGCTTTGGAGCCTATCCTGGAACTCGCTCAGTAGACCAGGCTGGTCTCGAACTCACAGAGATCACCTGCCTCTGCCTCCGGAGTGCTAGGATTAAAGGCATGTGCTACCAAAGCCCGGTCACATGGTGTCTTATAACTATCTGTAACTCCAGTTGCTGGAAATCTGACACTATCTTCTAACCTCCAAGGGGACCAGGCACACATGTGCACAGACATACATGCAAGCAAAATACCCATACATATAATAAGTCTTTAAAAAATATTTCAAGCCGGGCGTTGGTGGCACATGCCTTTAGTCCCAGCACTCGGGAGGAAGAGGCAGGCAGATCTCTGTGAGTTCGAGACCAGCCTGGTCAGAAGAGCTAGTTCCAGGGCAGCTTCCAAAGCTACAGAGAAACCCTGCCTCAAAAAAAAAAAACAAAAATAAATAATAAAATTTAAAAATATTTCAAAAGGAGTCATTCCTGATATCTAGATAACCTGTGCCAGTCACCCTTCCAAATTCCGCACTGCAGGGATCCGTGTCATTCAAGGATGTGACGGTGGACTTTAGTCAGGAGGAGTGGCAGCACCTAGACTCGGCTCAGAAGACTCTGTATATGGATGTCATGTTGGAGAACTATGGCCACCTCCTCTCCGTAGGTATGGAAAGCCTCGATGCTCTGTGTGCTGTGTGTGGGGGTCCTCTCGGAGCGCCTAAGTAGATGTGCCCCCGAATTCCAGTAAGAGAGGCCAAGAAACCCTTTAGATTTGCAGGAGGGATGTTTGCTCTTCAGCTCCTAGTGGAAGGAGCTAAGTTTACTGTTATGCGAGTGAGAGACATCTTAGTATCTTTCAGGCCTCTGTGCGAGTGGGATTACATGTTGAACATGTTCCCTCTCATGTCCCCACACCTACGCTCCTGAGGGTGAGGCGGGTGCTCCTCACTAAGTTCCATCCCCAGCTTCCTTACTCACTGTTACTTCTTTTTCTCAGGGTGTGACACGTCTAAACCTGATGTCATCCTCAGGTTGGAGAGGGGGGAAGAGCCATGGACATCATTTGCAGGTCATGTCTGCTTGGGTAAGTTTCTGACTTCCAGACACATGAAAGAGAACGGAAAGTAAATCTGAAGGAAGCAGGTATCGGGGAATATCACTGAAATGTTTTAGATGTTCTTTAAAATTCTTATCTTACAGAATGACAGCCTCATCTATAAAACGTAAACCTAAATTCTGATCCAGGCACAGTGGACACAACTAGAGTCCTAGAAACTGAGTCCAGGAGCTCACGGCCAACAGGAGAGCATGAATGAATGCCAAAAGGAGAGCATGAATGAATGAATGAATGAATGAATGAACGAACAAATGAACAAATGAATGAATGGGTCCTTCCAGGTGTCATACCAGGCAGGGAAATTATCTGCAAAGAGGTGAGAATGAGGACTTAGTTGCCCAGCCTGGATCAAGCTTCGAGAGTCTGGTCCAAGTGGTCTGTTGCCAGTATATTTAAGGACAGGACAATTTGGAAAAATTTTCTGGAGTAACACAAACCCTGGTAGATGAGGAGGCATAGTTACATTGAAACTCAACTCAGGGTACATGTTATTTCTTCCCGGAAGATGGGTTCTAGAGGTAGACTGCCGATATTAATGCAGGGGCTTAGGGATGGTCATATAGATGGCACAGAGGTCATTTTGTCTACCAGCCATCTCAGGTTCTGGCTGCAGAAGCTCGGGTGAACCCCTGGCTGGACAGGTAATGTAAGCGTCACATAAATTACTAGCCACCTCTGGTCCTGGTTGTAGGGGTTTGAGGTGGCCTAGCCCAACAGATATCACAAGGCTGATGTCACCTACAGTTCTAAGCCTTCTGGAAAACAGGTTGTATATCCTTCCCTTTGGAAGGACAATCCTGGGTGCTTAACATTGCTGGTTCCGTGGAGATCTGTGAATGTAACAAACAATAAGTGAATAAACAGGGAAGGAGTTCGAGGCCATCAGGGGAGCATGTCTAAATAAAGGAATGAGCAGTGTGGTAGAGCCTGCACTCATCCCCAACACCACAAAAAAACCCCTAAGAACTAAATATTATTTCTCCCTGTACTTGCTTGTAACTAAGAGGCCTCAGCCTTCCAGCTGCTGGGACAGTTAAGCCATACACCAGCACACTCTCCACCCGCCCCCAGAGATTATTTTTTACTAGTTCAAATTAGAAACAAGGCTGCTTCACAAATCAATCCCCTCTCCCTCCCCCTACCCTCCCCCAACCCCCCACCAGCCCCACACCTCATCCCCCTCTCTGCTCCCCAGGGCCCTATTCCCCCAAGTCTGTCATATCCTCCTAGGCAGGGCCTAGGACCTCCCCCGTGTGTGCAGGCTGAGAGAGCATCCTCCATGTGGGATGGGCTCCCAAAGTCCCTTCTTACCAGCACTCTCCTGTGCTGTATTTCTTTCATGTTGTTGCAACGTTTCTTTTCCATCAACTGCTTGCTTGATGTTACATTTATCTGCTTCCGGTGCTATGCACATTCATATGGACACACAGCTATAGAACTTGTCTGCTTACAAATACTTGACGACTCAAGATCCTTTCTTCCAAAGACAAGATCTAGTGAAGGTAAATCTGGTGTTTAATGGGTTGAATATTCATTAAGTAAACAGCTATACATGGAGCCTGAGGCATAGGTTCAGTTCCCAGCACTGGGAGGAAATATGTGTAAGAGATACCTTCTCATCCGTCAGAAAGCATGGACTTCTAAACCCTTTTCAAATACACCTGCTTAGGCTTTGAGCCTGTTCTGTCCAAAGTGGTGTAATCCCATAAAACATCATCTCTCTAAGATGCACAGTAATATTGTAAACTCGGGCATTCAAAAAGATAGCAATATACGTCACTGTAGCCTAGGCTGTGCTGGTACTCATAGAAGTTTTTCTGCCTCAGTGCTAGAAAAACAGGGTGGAAGCCACCCTACCCAACCAAACATTATTATTTTTAACCTAGATTTATTTTTATTTTATGAGTGTTTTGCTGGTGTGTGTGTGTGTGTGTGTGTGTGTGTGTGTGTGTGTGTGTGTGTGTGCATTCAAGGTTGAGGATAGACCCCAGAGCCTAGCACATGCTGGACAGGCACCTTGTAGTGGATATATGTACTTCTCACCATATAGCCTAGACTGATATCAAACACTCAAGCCCCTTGCCTTGGCCCCACAAGTGCTGGGATAACGCATGTGCACCCTATGTTTGGCTATATGAAAGACTTTTAAAGTCATAGAACAGTAGGGGTTACTTGAAAATCCTTTAAATATGAGTAAAAATAAGGCTGAAAATTGATTAAAACTACAAACGTAGGCTGTGTTCACTTGGCTCAGGAGACCCAATATCATAGAGGATGTAATTTACCCTCTGCCTTGGCCTTCTTACCAGCTAGAAACCTTTTTACATGCTCAAGTCTTGATTATGCATTAAGATAAAAAGATAAGCTTCTGAAAACAAGTCAGTTATCCCAGGAATTCTGGAGTCAGTTTAGTGGGGTGAGTAGAACAGTTGTACATGTAAGTCTGTTTTAAAGTTCTTTTTCTCTGTGTAACAGCATTGCTGGCCATATTGGAACTCACTTTGTAGACCAGGCTGGCCTGGGACTCACAGAGGCTCATAGTGATTTTGAGGCTAGTTACAGCTTTATGCCTCTACCTCTCGAGTGCTAGAATTAAAGGTGTGTGCCACTATTGCCTGGCTGTTTTAAAATTCTTGTGAGAGGTATTTCTAGTTTTCCCATTACGTGAAAAAATAGTTCTAGCTCTTCAGTGGCCTCAAAGCTAAATTATAGGATTGCTTTTCTGGATTTCAAGAAAGTAATACATTAAAAGATTAGTGAGCCTGTGGTGCTTCATGTGAAGAGGGCTGGGTAAAATAACTGGCATTGTTTAACCACAGTAATTGAGAGACTTGTGTATAAAAATGTGGGTGATCTGTTTCCTGCAAAGTTACCTTTCCTATGACTTCTCTGAACAAGCATTTCTGCTGTGTTGTTCAACTTGTATTACTTTGATTCCCTTGATAGATTCATTTCATCATTTAAGACTCTTTCCAGTGGCTGGAGAGATGGCTCAGAGCTTAAGAGCACTGGCTGCTCTTCAGAGGTCCTGAGTTCAATTCCCAGCAACCACAAAGTGGCTCAGAATCATCTATAATGAGGTCTGGTGCCCTCTTCTAGTATGCAGACATAAATGCAGGCAAAACACTGTATACATAATAAATAAATCTTAAAAAACAAATCTTTCCAGCCATGAATTCTTATACCTTTCCTTACTTGGTTTGTATTACTTTCTGTATGTAACTATTTATGGTTCAGAAGTATTGACTGGTTTTATTTATTTCATTCTTTTTCACACTGAAGCAGATTTTGTATTTATGATTGTCAGTAGGTTTTCTATTTTTGTTTGGCTTTCTGGCCTGGAAGTGGTTTGGTATAGGTTTTTCACATGTTAGACTGTTTTATAATTCTTTTTCCTACCAAATTTGAGGAAATTCACTAGTTGTTATTCTTTTCTAGAAGAAAACTGGAGATCAAGAGAATTTTTAATGAAATTCAAGGAAGATAAGTCCTCTAGATCATTTCTATATATTAATTATAAAGAACTGACTAAAAAGAAGACTAATATGTATCAAAAGACATTTACCCTAGTGAACAATCCTGTTAATTCCAAAGATCTACCTCCTGAATATGACACTTGTGGAAATATTTTAGAAAATGTTTCAGAATTCATCAACTGTAATCTAAGCCCTGCAAGAAAGAGACTTAATGAGTATGATGGATATTTGAAATCATGCCCAAATTCCATGCAAGACATGGGACATCCTGAAACCAAATTCCATACTCAGAGAGGCAAGGTTTGCAGTCACAGTGATGTACAGGTACAACATGAGAAAGAAGACTTTCCAGCACATTCTGACTGTGAAAAGTCATTTCTTAGAAAGGGAAGCTCAAGTATACACAACAGAGGATACAGAGGGGGAAATCCATCTGTATGTAACAAAAAGGGAAAAGCAACAAATAGTGAAAAAAACCACATATGCACAGAATGTGGGAAGTCCTTCTGCAGGAAGTCAGTATTGGTTCTGCATCTGGCAATTCACACAGAGGAAAAGCCTTATCAATGCCATCAATGTGGAAATAAATTTAGAAGGAGGTCATACCTCATCGACCATCAGAGAACTCACACAGGAGAAAAACCCTTTGTTTGTAGTGAGTGTGGTAAGTCCTTCCGCCTAAAGACAGCCCTCACTGATCACCAGAGAACACACACTGGGGAGAAGTCATATGAGTGTCCACAGTGTAAGAATGCCTTCCGATTGAAGTCCCACCTTATTCGTCATCAGAGAACTCACACAGGAGAAAAACCGTACGAGTGTAATGACTGTGGGAAGTCTTTCCGCCAAAAGACAACACTCTCCCTCCATCAGAGAATCCATACAGGGGAGAAGCCTTATATTTGTAAAGAATGTGGGAAATCTTTCCACCAGAAAGCAAACCTCACTGTCCACCAGAGGACTCACACAGGGGAGAAGCCCTATGTTTGTAAGGAATGTGGTAAATCCTTCTCCCAGAAAACAACACTTGCTCTTCATGAGAAAACTCATAATGAGGAGAAACCCTATCTGTGTAATGAATGTGGAAAGTCTTTCCGCCAGAAAACAACTCTCGTGGCCCATCAGAGGACGCATACAGGGGAGAAATCTTATGAATGTCCTCGTTGTGGGAAGGCGTTTAGAATGAAATCATACCTCATTGATCATCACAGAACTCATACAGGGGAAAAACCATATGAATGCAACAAGTGTGGGAAATCGTTCAGTCAGAAAACAAATCTCAATCTACACCAGAGGATTCATACTGGGGAGAAACCCTACGTCTGTAATGAGTGTGGGAAATCCTTTCGCCAAAAAGCAACCCTCACTGTCCATCAAAAAATACATACAGGGCAGAAGTCCTATGAGTGTCCTCAGTGTGGGAAAGCTTTTAGCAGGAAGTCCTACCTCATTCACCATCAAAGAACTCATACAGGAGAGAAACCCTACAAATGCAGTGACTGTGGCAAGTGCTTCCGCCAGAAAACAAATCTCATTGTTCATCAAAGAACTCACACGGGAGAGAAACCCTACTCGTGTGATGACTGTGGCAAGTGCTTTAGCTATAAGAGAAACCTCATTGTCCATCAAAGGGTTCATAGAGAAAATATGGAAATAGATTAAACGAGGAAAGTGATGCCATTGCAGCTTGTGAACCTGAAATTTCGAAAAGAAAAACATGCTTACACCTATCACATTATAATTGCAGGCCACATTGCTGTTTACTGCTTCCTAGTATATGAAATAATTACAGTCATTGTTAAACTGAGTCAGCTGTGGGGATCATTTGTAACTTTTGCACTGTTCTGCTGACTTTGAATACTTTATTAAAATATACTTCCAATTGTGCATTGTAGTGCACAGTTATTGATGCCAGCACTATGGTGGCAAAGCCAAGGTCATAGTTTTAGAGCAACTTGACCTACATACCAGCTTTCATTCCAGTCAGGGCTACATGGAAGAGACCATATCAAAACAAAAAAATTGTATAATTCATGTAAGAACATGTTACAACAAATGGCTATTATCAGCATTAATTTCCATAAAAGAATAAACTGTCTCATTGTACTCTATATTACTAAAAAGCAGTTGTTGCTTTTCCTGTAAGTACATTTGCATATTTAATTTTTTTTTCTTTTGCTTTTTTGAGACAGGGTTTCTCTGTGTAATCCTAGCTGTCCTGGAAGTCACTCTGTAGACCAGGCTGGCCTTGAACTCACAGAGATCCACCCAAGTGCCGGGATTAAAGGCATGTGCCACTACTGCTGGCTGTTAATAGCAACAAACATTTACTGTGTATGATGCAAGAGAGCGCTGCTTAAGATTTACATAAAAATTTAATCCAGCCATTGAAATGAGATACGAGATAAACTCCAGCAAGAATCGTGTACTGCCAGATGTAACACTTACCTTTTCCTTTCTTTTCTTTCAGATAGTCTATGTAGCTCTGGTTATCCTGTAGACCAGGCTGGCCTTGAAGACACTCATTGGTACAATCACACATTTTGTTCTCTTGGTTTCTGGAAACTACAAACCTCTGACTACATCAACATTGAAGACAGCTGTTTCTTCCTCTGGATGAATCTGAAAGCTGGCTACTGCCAACATGGCAGTGTAGCTCACCTTTCCTCTAAATACGTCTCAGCCCCTAGTTTTAACACAACCTCAGAACAGAACCCTGAAGTTCTTACCAGAAAGACTGTTTTGGGATGCTTAGTTTTGTTAATAAAATTATTTAGAAATGAGATGAGTGAGGTGGCTAACCCGCCAAGCTTCATGGCTTCAGTTTGATCCCTGGTACACACATGGTGGAATACAACTGATACGATACATGCAGGCTGTCCCCTGGCCACATGGTCATATCCACCCCAAGATCTCATATGTACTAGTCAGGAATTCTGCCACTGATCTGTATCTCTCTGACCTAGAGGAACACACAAATATCCAATTTTTGAAAAGCTTTCTATCTCTTGCTCTAGTCATAAGTCAAAATTTGTTCTCCATTAAATAGATGTGCAGTCCTTCCCTCCCCCCCTACACACACACAGAGTAAATGACAAAGCAATCCCACAGATAGAAATGGTTAGACTGGTGATTTCTAATGTTTCTCTAGAAGAGCATCAGAATACCTTGGGAAATTGTTAGCAATGCAGATACCCAGAACACAAAACTTAATGAATTGTAAGCCAGAGGACAGTGACAAGCCCAGCAGTGATTCTAATGTACACTGAAGTTGAGCATCTGAAAAAAAAAAAAAAAAAAAAAAAAAAAACTAGGAGGGAGTTAAGCTAAATTGTGGCTATGTGATCACTACATACACAATACACACACTACTACAGTTATTACAGTTATGAGTAACTTTGCATGTCAGAAATCATATAGGCCTGTAATACAACTCAATACACTCCCTTAACAAGTATCAGGTCCTAGCTTTCAGACCTAACACCACAAAAATTATGGTCAGGAATTAATGTAAAATTGAGACCAATTTTTCATTGTGCCAGTTCATAATATTGTAAGAATACCCCCAGGCAGTGGTGGCACATGCGTTTAGTTCCAGCACTCAGGAGGCAGAGGTAGGCAGATCTGTGAGTTCGAGACCAGCCTGGTCTACAAGAGGTAGTTCTAGGACAACCTCCAAAGCCACAGAGAAATGCTGCCTTGAAACCTCCCCCCCAAAAAAAAACAAAGAATACCTTAAAATTGTTAAGTTATACACAGCTAAGCAGGGCAAGTAAAGGGGGACAGAGACTTCATATTTGGAATAACAAGAATTCATGTATGTACCTAGGCATACAATTCATGGTTATGCTACCAGAGTAAGAAAAGATACATGGTAATGTAGCCAGCCACATGAATGAATGTCTTTTAAAAAGCTCTGAGATGGCTCAGCTTATAAAGGGGCTTGCCATCAAACCCAAAGACCTGAGTTTGACCCCCTGGGACCCACATGGTGGAAGTAGTGAACCAAATTCTACAAGATTCCCCTAACCCAGCATGCATACCACCCACCCACCCACCCACCAAACAAGATGTAAAAAGCCCCAGGCACTGGGAGCTAGCTGTCAGTAAAGTACTTGCCTCAAAAGCATAGGACCTAAATCCCATTCCATGAAACAATGCTAGGGAGAAGAAGAAAAAAAAGGAAAAAAAGGAAAATGTAAGAAAGAAAGAAGCTGTGCATTTGTGGTCCAGCTTTGGTGAGGCTGCAGATGGGCTGACTCCTGGGCTTGCTGTCAGTCAGCTTAGGTCTAGGCCAGTGGGATGTGGACAGAGCACACGCACATGAGGTTTTGCTCTGGCTTCAATAAACATGCACCTCTGTATGCAATACACATGCACCCAACCTACACACTATTTAGTATTTTGTGCCAGATTACATTGTGATGATGAAGATGGGATTTTAACAATCGTCAGGAAGGCCCAGAAGGTCTGAGCCACTCACCCTACCCCCCCTTGGGAAAAGAAACAAGCGTCTGTCAAAACAGAGGAATGAAACACTGAATGTCAAATGATGCCCTTGCACCTAAACGTAAAGTTCTTTAGATGTCCTACGTTCAAATGACCTTGCAAAAATACTAGAAATGTAACAGGGCCATACTCAACACAGCAAAATAAAGTTGAAAGATTCAAACATATGTTGTCATTTTAAATTTTAATAAAATAGATAATTTCATTACATAGAGTGTCAAGTCCATCCACTCATTGTTAGTTTTAGAAACATCTTCTATAAAAGCTTGGTATTTGATAGGGAATTAATCAACTGTAACATTTCTACAGGTACAGCATTCCCACCTTTACCTCCATCCTTATTTTGAAAAATACAGAAAAGTACAAAAAATAAGACATGATGTCCATATAACACAACTGAAAGTTAGCCAGTGTCTTTATATGTACTGCAGTCTTTAAGAGAATGAATGCTTATATAAAAAGCTGACGCCCTCCCCACCCCCTCCCCGTCTTCACTCTTACTCAGGAGTTGGTCTGCATCCTTCTGGTGCATGGCATTTACATAATTACGCATTTAAACCACGTTAAGCTGAGTGTCAAGAAGGAAACTTTAATGTGACAGAAAGTCACTGTACTATAAGCGTCACTCTGCAACTTGAGTTTCCGTCACACCGCTCCCAGAATCCTTCCAGTTAAGCACTCCTCATCTGTTGCATCTGCCAGATGTCTGCATAGTAGTCCCCCTAAAAACTTCCCACTCCATTCCTAACAAGTAGTTCAGGTCTAATGTTTGGCTACTATAACTGATACATGTCCTGGTACCTATCTCCTGAGCATAGTTACTCATGAGAATTACTAAGTATTTTCAAATGTCACAAGGAATGTTTTCCCACTCCCAAGGTCATCATAACCTTGTTTTTACACTTCTGCTTTCAATTTCCATATATTTTACTTCTACTGTTTATAGTTTGTGGCATGTAGCTTTGCTCCTCAGACAACACTCTGCCTCCAAACAGTCTTGGTGTTCATCTGAAGCAATTCTCTTCATATTCTAAATCTTGGTAAATGCATAGTTATCATTCTATAATTTCTGTCCTCTTGAAATTAAATTACATATTACTGCATGGTCATATAGTTTATTTTGCTTCTTCTAATACAGCTTACTTATTAGACTGGTGAAGACGTCCAGATCTATGCTGATAGCAGCCACAGCCCTGTTCTCCTCTTTCAATTACAG
Source organism: Cricetulus griseus (assembly GCF_003668045.3). Classification (NCBI taxonomy): domain Eukaryota; kingdom Metazoa; phylum Chordata; class Mammalia; order Rodentia; family Cricetidae; genus Cricetulus; species Cricetulus griseus. The sequence goes on along the minus strand of NC_048602.1, from coordinate 5,682,762 downwards.
AGAACTTGTAAAGTTTCAGCATTGGTTTTGTTTTCTGTTTCGTTCATGGAATGCAGGCTTTAATCATACAAACTTCTTCCCCTTCAGTATGGATTCTCTGGTGTTCATGGCATTTTCTGTTCAACATTTGGCTGATTTGTGGTGCTGAGCCTCTTACTGAACACTTCCCCATACTGAAGATACCCACAGAGTTTTTAATGGGTATGGATTTTCTGGTGTCTGATGTGGTGTGACTTCTGGCTGAAAGCTTTCCCACACTCACTGCACTGGTAAGGCTTTTTACCGGTGTGTATTCTCAAATGCAGGGCCAGGGTTGAGAACTGAGAAAAGGCCTTCCCACATTCATTACAACCGTAGGGCTTCTCACCGGTGTGGCTCCTCACATGCACTGTTAGAGATGAACTCTGAGAGAAGGCTTTCCCACAGACATTGCATTCATAAGGCTTATCACCTGAATGAATTCTCACATGCACAATAAGTGACGTTCGCTGAGAGAAGGCTTTCCCACATTCATTGCATTCATAGGGCTTCTCTCCAGTGTGAATGTTTTGATGCTTTATGAGGTACTTTTTCTGACCAAAAGCTGTTCCGCATTCATTACATTTAAAGGGTTTCTCACCAATATGAATTTTCTCATGCTCAGTGAGGTTTGACTTGCCACTGAAGGTTTTCCCACACTCCTTACATATGAAGGGTTTCTCTCCTGTGTGAGTTCTCTGATGTCTGATGAGGTTTGACTTCTGAATGAAAGCTTTCCCACAGTCTTTGCACTCAAAAGGTTTCTCTCCAGTGTGAATTTTCTGATGGGTAAGCAAGTTTTCCTTCTGGCTAAAGGACTTTCCACAATCACTACACTCAAAAAGCTTCTCTCCAGTATGAGTGTTCTGATGCTTAATGACATACTGCTTTTGGCTAAAGGCTTTTCCACATTCGTTACATTCAAAAGGTTTCTCTCTATTATGAAAATGTTCGTGCTCTGTAAGATTTGATTTGTGGCTAAAGAGTTTCCCACATACCTTACAGGCAAAGGGGCTTCCCCCACTTAAAACCCTCTGCTGACTGACGTGTGACATCTGAATGGAAGCTTTATCACATTCACAAGGTTTATCTCCAATTACGAAGTCTTTGAGAACCGAGGGATTACTCTTGGTTGAGGGTATTTCCACATCTCCCGAAGTTCTAAGGCTGCTGTGTCTGACCTCTCGTGCAGATGCACGGTAAGGGACAAGGTTTAAGGAACGTTGATAGCACAAACCTTTCTTCCCAGTCTAAGTTTTCTAAGAGTCAATGACGCTTCTGCAAATTCCACTTGCTTTTCTCCAGCATGAATTTTCTGATGTTGAGGTCTGTCATCTAGCTAAAGGCTTTTCAATATTCCTTAGAAACACAGGGCTTCCTCTCAGCATGACTTCTTTGTTCAGTGAGATGTGACATTTGAGTAAAAGCTTCCCCGCAGTTGGTAAATTCATAGGCTTTTCCTCTAGTCTGTGTGCTCCACTAACAAATGGGGCAGTGTTTAAACTGCAGGCATTTCGACACTGGACTCTTATAAGATATTCTTACCAGGAGTATTCTCACCAGGAGGCTATGGCAGAGGATTTCCATACTCTACAAAAATGCATGATTCTTTCCCATACAACTTCCTGTTAAAATCTAAATTGTTTCAAGCTCAAAACTTGAAGCTTTGAAAAATGTTTTGCCTAAGTCTGTTCTGAAAAACAGAAAGAAAAGAAATGAAGTCTGTGAGCAAAGATGATCCCAATTTTCTTGCATTCACGCTTTCCTTGGTGGATTCTACTGACCTCCCAGATCTTGCTGTGGCTCTATGTACTTGTCAGCTGCTTCTACAACAGATCACAAAGAATCATTTAAAGGAACATTGGTAATATATGGTAAGCACTCAACAAATACTTCCTGCAAGTTAGTTAGTATCACCTAAACATTCCCCCATTATCTAATGCCAGTGTACACAGTATTAGAAGGTGCTACGAAACCTTCCAAGAGAGGGAAGCAACCAATAATTGCACGCAGCTATGACACCTGTGAATCCTAACAATCACCATGACAAGATATCCCTAAGGGTACAATCGTGGCACTCGTACCTTGGTAGTAACCAGCAGCTGTCTAACTGGACTTAAGGCATGCTAACAGGAGGAAAACTATGTCTGGAACTGCTAACCTGGCCAACTACCCGGGGTCTTAAAACCTACTAAATCAGCCCTGTCCCTAACTATATTCTAAATATTTATCCTTATATCCACAGTTAAGTGTGGCTCTCACCCATCACCAAATAAACTCTTTACAACAGAAAGAGACCATCACAGAAAACCACAACTGGTCGTGGAATATCCGGCCCCAATAGTCACAACTCTTGCACCTAAGGCTCCAGGAACATCGTGGAAGAGGAGGTGGGAAGACGGTAACAACTGAGGATCAGGAAAACTACTGCAGGATTGTGTCTCCTAGAAATGACAGGGAAGCTTTACCTTTGATACTCAACAAAGGCTGCCTGAATAGAACTTGAACAAATAAAACACCAACAGACATGTGAAAATCAAAGGGAGAAATCTCATCTGACCCCACCCTAAACAAAGAACTACAAGCAACTAAGGAGTTCTGAAAAGAGGGACAATCATCTTTCCCAGGGATAAACCCCTCTTATTGGTTATCCAATTCCCACTGTCCACCCCTGAAATCATATACATACAAGTAACAGTATAAATGGACTGATCGCACGCGTGCGCGCGCGCGCGCGCACACACACACACACACACACACACACACACACACACACACACACACACACGAAAAAGAGACTGTGAATCTGAGAGGGAACGGGGAAGAAATGAGAGGGGACGAAGAAAGGGGAGAAATATACATATATATACATACATACATACATATATATATATTCCCCAATATGAACAATAAAACTTCAGAGGCATGTTTGCCTAGCATTCATAAGGTTCTAAGGTCCTGCAACTCAACAACTAGGAGGTAGTGGCAGGATTATAAACTCAAGCCACCTTTGCATGCATAATGAGTCCATAACTACCCTGAGAGTACAAGATACAAAAACAAAACTCTGGGTATAAGGATTGTGCTTACAGAAATTAATTGTGATAGCCCATATTCCAGAATGAAGAAAACCCATGCAATCATTATCTCTAAATTTTGAGAAGAGAACCTGTATAGAGAAAATATGGGTGAAAACAAAAACCAAAAAAACCCTGAGCCTGGTGTTGGTGGCGCACAACTTTAATCCCAGTACTTGGAAGGCAGAGGCAGGTGGATCTCTGTGAGTTCGAGGCCAGCCTGGTCTACAAGAACTAGTTCCAGGACAGCATCCAAAGCAATACAGAGAAACCCTGTCTCAGAAAAAAAATAAAAATAAAAATAAAATAAAAACTGATGTTCATGAGAATACTCCTGGAAAAAAAACAAGTTTTCCGTTTTAGAAATTAGTTAATTGTATGACAATGAGAAATTATTCAACACGATAAAATGACTACACAAAAATAAGGTAATTATCACTCAAGTAACACAAGTTCATAGAAAACAATGTGCAGAAGTTGGTTCTTTCCTTCTATGGATAGAACTCAAGTTATTAAGCTTGATGGCAAGTGCCTTTACCCACTAAGCTACCTCATTGGTTCTGACTTTTTTAAAAATGCAAACTATATGGTAGATTTTCACAGCATAAAGGGCTTTATTAAAGGAAACATAAAATGTAACTACCAAGATGCAAATGTCCAACAATCAAACTGGTTTGTACCACAAAATACCAGGGGAAAAAAAAAGGGACTCAAGTATCTAAAAAAAGTGGAATGAAAGATGGCAGAAAAGATATAGTATAAAAAACACCAAATCTCTAAAGATGTGGTTCCCACCTTCCTAACACTGTGACTCTTTAATACAGTTCCTCTATTAAAATGTTGTGGGGACTCCTAATCATACAATTCTTTTTTTTTTTCCTTTCTCTCTCCTTTCTCCACGCCCCTCCATTTCTGTTTTTCCAGAGAGGGTTTCTCTGTAGCTTCGGAGCCTGGCCTCAAACTCACAGAGATCCGCCTGTCTCTACCTCCCCAGTGCTGGGGTTAAAGGTATGTGCCACCACTGCCTGGCTATACAATTATTTTTGCTGCTCTTCATAACTGTAATTTTGCTGTTATGAATCATATAATGTAAATATGGTATTCAGGATACCCGATATGCAACCACTGTGAAAGGGTGTCCAGACCCCAAAGGGGTGATGACCCATAAGTTGAGCACCACTCCTCTGAAGGATTCTGAGTGTGGTGGCACAGGCTTAGAGTCCCACCACATAGGAAAGTGGGGGGGCAAGGCTGAAGGACTGAGTTTCAGGTCATTCCAGTTAGGTAAGTAATTTTGAGGCCAGTCAGGGCTATGTGATACTGTTTGCAAAAAAAAAAAAAAAAAGCAATTAAGAGAGTAAGGACTGCCAGGGAAGGGCAGTGGTGGCACACACCTTTAATTCCAGCACTCGGTAGACAGAGGCGGGCAGATCCCTGTGAGTTTGACGCTGGTCTGATCTACAGGGCAAGTTCCATGACAGCCAGGACTACACAGGGAAACCCTGTCTCAAAAAAACCAAAATAAAACAAAACAACAAGTGTGAGGACTAGAGTGGGGTGGTGGCACCCACATTTAATCCTAGTGCTCAGGGAGACAGACGTAAGGGGATCTCTGAGTTAAAGGCCACCCTGGTCTACAGAGTTCCAGGATAGCCAAGGGCACACAGAGCAACCCTGTGTATGCTGTGAGGACTGAAGGGTAAAAGGGAGATGAGCTAGATTACATTACAAATGATCAAGAACAAGGTCTCTACTCACAATGGATTCTACCTTGTCATTTGCCGGTAGAAGCTTAACAACATTCAGACACTATACCAAGGAAACATAATAGTGGACTAAAAGAAATCTCAAAAAAGAGATAAAACTTATCTTTGTTTCTTGTTTTTTTTCTGAGATGGGGTCTTTTTTGACCATGTAGTTCTGACTGATAGAGAACTTACCATGTAGACCATGGTGGCCTTGAACGTGCATGGATATTTTTGCCTGTGTCTCACACATTATGGACATGTGTCATCACAACCAGCCAATGTTGGAAGGGCAGGGAAGGCAGGTTCTCTTGTAGCCAAAGATGACTTCTAACTTGGTTACATAGTAAGGGCTGGCCTTGACCTCTGGATCCTTCTGTCCCTGCCTTCCCAGTTCAGGTATGCAACACTGTATCTAATTTAAAAGACCCACTTGGTACTTGAACAATAAATAACCTACATACATATAACTTATGACTATGATCTTTTATTAAAAAAAGTTATGATTTTGGCTTTATGGATACAGTCTTATATATCTCAAGCTGTACTTGAACTCCTGATTCTCTGGATACTATGACATTTTTCATAATCATTTTACAATATAATCATGTAACTCATGACATAATTGTAACAGAAATTGTATTTTCAGAAAGTAACATGTTATCACTGAATGAAACAGAACTCAGAATGGCATGAAATGACCAAGAAATCTGAAGGCTGGTAAGAGGGCTCAGTAGGGACCTGGGTTCAATTCCCAGCACCCACATGGCAGCTCATAACTGTCTGTTAACCCTAGTTCAGGGTACCTGACACCCTCATACTGGCAAAACACCAATCAGCATAATTAAAAAAAAAACATATGTGCATATATACATATACATATTTGTATATAAGCTCTCAGCTCTCCATGCCTGCGGCTTGCAGACACATTCTCCACCATGATGGCCATGGACTCAACCTAGAAAACTGTAAGAAAGCTCCCAACTAAATGATTTCTTGGTCATTCACAGCAACAGGAAAGTAACTAAGTCTCTTCACAGCAACAGGAAAGTAACTAAGATGGAAATCATGATCCACACTGAACAAGAAAGCCATGTTGTACTGCAATGCAGTGGTAGCCCAAGATTTAATACCAGCACTTCAGAGGAAGAGGTAGGCAGAGTTGAATTCGAGGCCAGCCTGGTCTACAGACCAAGTTTCAGAACAGCCAGGGCTACACAGAGAAACCTTGACTTGGAGAAAACAAAAACAGGTGGCTGCCAATGTGGCTCAATGGCAGTGTGGTCTAGCAACTCTGAAGTCAATCTCCAGCACCAGAATAATTCTTAAAAAATGACAATGCAGGAGCTATTTATGTTAAATTCTAAATAAACACAATCATGTCCCCATCTCAATATTATTTAATATAAACAATAACATAGTAAGTTAAGCTAAGAATAAATACATAGAAACTATGAAGCTTCAAATATTCCAACAACTTTTACTACATTTACTGTAGTAACTCAGAATAAAATACTTTTTTTTTTTTAAATGGTTTTTCAAGACAGTTTCTCTGTGGTTTTGGAGCCTGTCCTGGAACTCAATCAGGCTGCCCTCTAACCAGAGATCCGCCTGCCTCTGCCTCCCTATAGCTAGGATTAAAGGCATGTGCCACTAGCACCCGGGGAAAAAACTCTTAAGAGTTAAACATTGTAAGATATTTTTCAAACATTTAAAGCTCGTATGGTCCTGAAGTAGGAAGTGTAAATTCAAAGTCACCTGGGCTATATACATTAAGACTGTGTCTCAAATAATAGTAATCAAATAGAACCTACGAAAAAAATTTAAGGGCTGTTGAGATGGTTCATTGTGGCGCACACCTTTAATCCCGGCACTCGGGAGACAGAGGCAGGTGGATGGATCTCTGTGAGTTTGAGGCTAGCCTGGTCTACAGAGCGAGTTCCAGGGCAGCTAAGGCTACACAAAGAAATCCTGTCTGAAAACAAAACAAAAAGAAAAAGAAAAGAAAGAATACCCAGAACCCACATAAATGTGGAAGAAGAGAACCAATTTTACTCTGACCTTCACAAGTTCACCACGGCACCAGTGCACCACTTACACACCATGCACACACAGTAATCTTTTTTTAAATGTAAACACTTAAGACTGCTTGCTAAGAAGGACTGCCACAAGTTCAAGGCCAATCTGGTCTGCTTAGTAAGTTATATAGGGCAAGCAGGATGACAAGGTGAGCCAATCTCAAAAAGTGAAAATACGGTAAATTGGCTGAATCAACATTCTCTGGCTAAGTGTAACAAGATAGTATAAAACACAATCAGTGCAGCAGACTAAAACCCCCTGTGGTGGCTGGAATGAAAACAGCCTTCATGGGCTCAGATATGTGAAAAACTGGTAGAATTATTAGGAAGGATTAGGAGATGTGGTCTTGTTGAGGAGGTGTATCACTAGGGGAGGGTTCTGAAGTTTCAACTTTTGATTGTGGATCAACATGTGAGTTTTCTGCTGCTCCTTTGCTCTGCCATCATAGGACTCTAGTCCTCTGAAATCATAAGCCTAGTTAAACATTCTTTTACAAGTTGCCTTGAACATGATATTTTTAAAAAGATTTTATTTATTTATTATGTATACAGTCTTGTGCCTGCACGCCAGCAGAGGGCACCAGATCTCATTCAAGGTGGTTGTGAGCCACCATGTGGTTGCTGGGAATTGAACTCAGGACCTCTGGAAGAGCAGTCAGTGCTCTTAACCTCTGAGCCATCTCTCCAGCCCCCTTGGGCATGATACTTTATCTCAGCAATAAAAACTAAGACACATACTAAAACTACACAACTTTAAAATGTAAATGATGCTTAAAAGAAGAAAAAGAGGCCGGGCATTGGTTGCACATGCCTTTAATCCCACCACTCAGGAGGCAGAGGCCACCGCCACCCGGCTAGTAAGACCCTATTTTTAAAAAAAGAATTTAAAACAACAAAGGCAGGTCTGATTACAAGTCTGTAATCCGAGCACTTAAGCGCTAAAAGGTAGATCAGGACTGGGCTACGTAAGATTCTGTCTGTCGGGCTGGAGAGATGGCTCAGAGGCTAAGAGCACTGCCTGCTCTTCCACAGGTCCTGAGTTCAATTCCCAGCAACCACATACACAACCATCCATTATGAGATCTGGTGCTCTCTTCTGGTGTGCAGATATACATGGAAGCAGCATGTTGTATACATAATAAATAAAATCTAAAAATTTAAAAAAAAGAAAAAAGATTCTGTCTGTCTCTGTCTTTCACATATATGCACAACTGCCCTTTAAGATTTAAAAATAGCCATGCAATGATGGTACAAACCTTTAATCCCAGCACTCAGGAGGCAAAGGCAAGCAGGATCTCTGTGAGTTCAAAGCCAGCCTGTTCTAGAGAGTGAACAAAGAGACTACACAGAGAAACCCTGTCTGGAAAAACAAAACAAAACAAAACAAACAAACAAAAAAAAGAAAGTACTTTATCTAACTCCAGTCCCAGGGGATCTGATGCCCTTTTCTGGCCTCTGCAGGCAGTGCAGTACAGGCATGCGTGCGGTGAGTGCAAGTCATACTTGCAGGCAAACTACACATGAAAATAAAAATAAAATCTCAAAAAAAAAAAAAAAGTGACATTTAAAAGATAGGAGCTGGGCAATGATGGTACACACCTTTAACCCCAGCACTAGGGAACAGAGGCAGGAGGATTTTAGTTCGAAGACAGCCTGGTCTATAGGAATACACAGAAACCCAGTCTCGAAAAAGCAAACACTAACAACAAAAGAAATCCCCCGAAGAAAAGCAGCTAGAAGGCGAGGGTTCACTGTTTACAATTTTCTTGGTGGTGCTGTGGACTGACTCAGGACCTTGTGCACGAGAGATAAGGACTCTACCACTGCTAAATTTAAAGACTTGCAAATCTTAATTAGGTACTCAATTGCTTCACTTTTACCATGTAAAGAAAGGCAATGTCTTCCACGACCACAACAGCAAGCACAAGTATTTTTTTTTCCTATGCCACATGTTCACAAACCTAGACTCATGAAGGAACAGCAACAACTACATTTTCTTCAAAAACCGAGGAACTTGGGCCTGTGAGGGGGCTCAGCGGGTAAAGGCGTTTGCTTCCAAGGCTGGCAACAACCTGAATCCGACCCCCAAATCCGCCTTCCCAAAATCCGACCTTCCCAAATTGGGAAGACAAAACCAATTCCAAAACTGTCCTCAGACCTCCACACGTGCGTATATGGGCAAGCGTGTCCGCGTGAATGCGCGTTTATAACATGACTGAAACGAGAACTGCGCCCAACCTAAACCTTGACTCTCTCTACTTACTACTCCTGGGTCTTCAGCGGCACCACGCTCCTCAAAATGAAATGCAAATTTGCCTGGCAGCGCCATTCAAGTACCTCAAAAACCAGAAAGCCTGAGAGTCTCCTGCGACAGGCGTCCCCGGAAAGAAAAAACTTCCAAACGTCATATATATATATATATATATATATATATATATATATATATATATACGTGTGTGTGTGTGTGTGTGTGTGTGTGTGTGTATATATATGTGTGTACGTATGTGTGTGTATATATATGTGTATGTATGTGTATATATATGTGTATATGTGTGTATATATATGTGTGTGTATATATATATGTGTGTGTGTATGTGTATATTTATATATATGTATATGTATAATGTGTATATATATATATGTGTGTGTATATTTATATATGTGTGTGTGTATATATGTGTATGTATGTGTGTGTATATATATATGTGAATGTATAATGTGTGTGTATATATATGTGTGTATATTTATATATGTGTGTGTATATATGTGTATGTGTGTGTATATTTATACATATATGTATAATGTGTGTATATATGTGTGCGTATATATGTGTGTGTATATATATATGTGTGTGTATATTTATATATATATGTATAATGTGTGTATATTTATATATGTGTGTGTATATATATATATGTATGTATGTGTATATATATATATTTATATATATATATTTATATATATATTTAAGCATGTCAGAGCCATCGACATCCTCCCTCCCTGCAGCAGCCGCCTTTACAAACCGGGTCTCCAAGGGCAGACATTTTCTTACTACGGTTTTCACTGAGCGCATTACCGGATTCAGCTGCTGCCTGGCTACGAATCATCAAGCTCGCTCGCTCCCAGCCAGCGCGGTTCGGAAGCGGCCCCCTGCCGAGCCCATCGCCCGGCTCGCAGTGGGGTTCGCCGACGCGATGCCCTCGGGGAAGACGGCCCGCTGCGAGCATCTGCGAGCATGGGCGCGGACGGACGGACGGACGCTCGGACACCGGCCCCGCCCGGCCCCGCGTCACCCGCCGGCCCGGCCCCCGCCGCCGCCGCCCGCCACCGCGGCCCCGGCCCGCCGCGCCCCCCGGCCCTCGCACCCCTCCCTCCGGCTCGGCCCCAGCGGCCCGGACGCCCACGGCCCACCTCCGCCTGCCGCGCCACGTGGACCCGAGGCCGCGCTGACCCGCGGACAAAGACCAAAATGTCCACTGGCGGCCCCGCGTCTGCGCACTCGAGGGCGAGCCTGCGAGCCAGCCAACCAGCCAGCCAGCGAGCGGGCGAACCGGCGAGCGCTCCCAGAAGTCTCCGCGACGCTGCCAAGCCAGGCCCGCCGGTCGTCTGTCGTCCGCGGCGCCGCTCCCCCGCTCCTCCGCCAGCCCCGGCCTTGGACTACATTTCCCACGGGGCATTACGGACTGCGCTCCTCTACCTCCTACGTCCCGCCTCGGACTACATTTCCCACGGGGCAGTGCGGACCGCTTCTTCGGCTCCCTCGCGCGGATCGTGTTCTCCCCCACACACCTCGGACTACATTTCCCATGGGGCATTGCGGACCGCTTCTCCGTCCCACGGGGCTTTCCGGACTGGGCGCTAATCCCGCCTACTCCCCGCCTCGGACTACATTTCCCATGGGGCATTGCGGACCGCTTTTCGGTCTCCCTCGCGCAAACTAGGCGGCCTCCTCTTGTGTTTTGGGGTTTCTTCGGGTTAGCTTGTCATAACCGGGACCCACATAAGTTCACGCCTGAGGTGGGAACTTCCTCTCGGATACCTGGCGGGCGTCGTCTCAGGAAGAGACCGAGTCAGACTCCAAGGTAAGAGGACGACATCTTGTCGGCCGCTGGTGTGGCCCTGGACTACACTTCCCAGAGGCCATAGCGAGCGGGCTTTCCGTGTCGACGTGGTGACCTCTGGAGGAGCGGAGGTGCAGGGTCTGGGAGGCGTGGGCGGACGCCGGGCGTGTCCCAGCCTCGGTCGCCGCCGTCTGTGCCCGCGGGAGCAGCGAGGCTTGCGGGACTCTAGCCGTGGCTTTGGCTGTGGCCGTGTGAGCGTTTGTGGGTGTTTGTGTGTGCGGCTGCAGTCTCCTCTCTCCCGGGTGTACGTGTGCTGTCGCCGTGAAGACATGGGATGCTGTGTGTCACGTGCTGCCGCGATCTTGTGACTGAGCCAGTGGTGCCGCATGGGCCGGTGGTGCGTTAGGTGCCCCGCAGCCTTTGTTCTGGGTGGGGAGTGAGTAATACAGCTGTAACTGCAACCGCAGTTTGTGCCTCTGGATTAAATGACCTTTGTAGTGCTGTGTGTGTCTGTGTGTGTCTGTGTCTCTGTGTGTGTGCAGTCTTCTGTGTGTGTCTGTGTGTGTGTGTGTTTCTGTGTGTGTGTGTGTCTGTCTGTCTCTCTCTGTATGTGTCTGTGTGTGTGTGTGTGTCTCTCTGTGTGTGTGTGTCTGTCTGTCTGTCCGTCTCTCTCTCTCTGTGTGTCTGTCCGTCTGTGTGTGTGTGTGTGTGTGTATGTGTGCGCGTGTGTGCAGTCTTCTGTGTGTGTGTGTGTCTCTGTGTGTGTGCAGTCTTCTGTGTGTGTGTGTGTCTCTGTGTGTGTCTGTGTGTGTGCAGTCTTCTCTGTGTGTGTGTGTCTCTGTGTGTGTCTGTGTCTCTGTGTGTGTGCAGTCTTCTCTGTGTGTGTGCAGTCTTCTGTGTGTGTCTGTGTGTGTGTGTGCAGTCTTCTCTGTCTGTGTGTGTGTGTGTGTGCAGTCTTCTGTGTGTATGTGTTTCTGTGTGTGTGTCTGTCTGTCTCTGTCTGTCTGTCCGTCTGTGTGTGTGTGTGTGTGTGTGTGTGTGTGCAGCCTTGTGTGTCTGTGGCTCTGCATCAGCACCGCGTGGGTATCCTGGCTGTGTCCCTTGGGGAAAAGGGAGAATGTAACTGCGTCAGACCGCAAGGTAGAAGGCTCGGACTAACACCCAAGACTCCACTCTGCCCTCCACATAACTGGCATGGCACACGTGTGCCTCTATACATGCACACACAAAAAAGATAAAAAGTTCTTTGCTGAAAAGTGAAAAGAGGCCTTTAGCCCCAGCACTCGGTGTAAGGATTCAGGCATTATGCGGGCCTGCCCCTGTCACCTGGCAGAATGCACTCAGGGCTCCATGAGTACCACTCTGCACGCAGGTGCAAAGGACCCTTTAAAAGACAGACCCCCGCCCCTCACGCTCTCTTACTCCTCTTACTGCCCTTGCTCTCTGTTTCTCTTTTCAGCTCTCCTCGCTCTCCGCTCTCCTCTCCTTCTGCTCCTGTCTCCCTCTTTTGTCTTCCCACTGTGTCTCTTTCCTTTCTACCTTCCCTTTCTAATAAAGCTTCTCACTCAAGCTCTGACTGCCTGGCGTGTTTGTCCCCTGCCTCGGTCACCGTCGCCTGCCATGGAATCCACCATGATCCCCCACGCAGAACCCCCTTCCAGCTTTATGCTAGCATTGGTGCAAAAAGAACGGCACTCGGGAGGCAGAGGCAGCGGATCTCTGTGAGCTTGAGGTCAACCTGGTCTATAGAGGGAACTCCAGGACAGCCAGAGCTGTTACACAGAGAAACCCTGTCTTGAGGGGGAAAAAAAAAGTGAAAAGAGTTGATGTGCTGTTTGTTGTGTTTATGTGACGTATCTTGCAGCAGCCAAGTGTGTCAGTGTGACATGTCTATGACCTGTGACTCTTGGGCACATTCTGGCCCTGGCCAGGGTGACAGTGAGCTTGGACTGAATGCCCAGTCTTCTCTGACCTCCATCCCTTGCACAGTCCACAGCCTCCCCGGTCACTCATGATTCCTTTCTTCTCACCCGATTCTAAGCAGGTGATGAGGAGCTGAGACTATCTCAGTGGTGAGCCATTAAACACCCGAAAGTCAAGCTCAGAGTGCATCAGGGTTTATTCTCCTTTCCCCAAAACTCATGCTTCTCTGGGCATGCTTTCTTAACAGAATCACATCACCAACCCCAAAGTGATCTGATGTCCTTGTGTCACTCGGTTTCTGGGCTGGGCCCAGCAGGCTCTTAGGGAGCCGCAGGAAACCAGAATGGGCTGTGGGTTTCAGGGCGCCACTTATAGCGTGATCACAGTAGACAAGCCAGAGTGTGCCCAGGGCAGCCGAGCAGCGAGGCTAGAGAGAGAAGGCTTCCCATGTGCTCTGCAGCCCCTTAAGAGCCATCCCGAGTCATCCTGACCTCACCTTGACCACGCCTGTCAGGCACACCTGTAGCCAGCCTCTAACAGGCGTGGCTTACTGTCCCCTACAGTGGCCTGAACATAAGTTGAAGGGCTCATGTTTCTCTCTTGTCCTTGCATCCCCAGTGCGGGTTAAATTTTTTTCCTCAAGTTTTGGAATTGTTTTAGACTTGAAAATGTTACAAAGATAGAATTCCACATTTTCTATTGTTAAATATTTAGATATTATATGTATAGGTGTTTGTCTACCTGTGTGTAACTGCACCATGTGCATGCCTGGTCCTGAGGTCCCCTTTTCCCAGGTGACTCTAGTTTGGGTCAAGTTGACATGGTGCATACACCACGTAGTACATGCAGGTGCCAAGGAGGCCAGAAAAGCAAACCAGATGCTTCATACAGGTTTTTTGTTGTTTGTTTGTTTGTTTGTTTGTTTTTGTTTTTCAAGACAGGGTTTCTCTGTGGCTTTGGAGGCTGTCCTGGAACTAGCTCTTGTAGACCAGGCTGGTCTTGAACTCACAGAGATCCTCCTGCCTCTGCCTCCCAAGTGCTGGGACTAAAGGCGTGCGCCCAATGATTCATCCAGGTTTTAAGCTTCTCTCCATTTTTCCTTTTCTAGGACTTTCCAATTATCCAAAAAGAGAAATCAGAGTAGGTCAGGTAGTTCTGAATGCCACAGCCCTTCAGGTGGGTTGAAATTTCCTCTGAAATATTTTTGGTTATTTATTTATTTACTTGCTTACTTATTTGAGGTAGGGTCTCACTGTATAGTCCTGGCTAGCCTAGAACTCACTATTAGACTAGGCTGGCCTCAAACAGATCCACCTGCCTCTGCCTCCCAAATGCTGAGATTAAAGGCTTAGCTCACCACACCCAGACTTTGTTTACATTGTTAGTTATTTTGTTTACATTTAGTTAATTACTTTGTGGTTGGTACCCAAGCTACTGTATAAATGTGGAGGTCTGAGGATAGCTCCAAGGAGTCAGTTCTCTCCTTCCACCTTGTGGGTCCCAGGGATGGAGCTCACTCATTTGGCAGCAGGTCCCTTACCTGCTGGGCATCTCACCAGCCCTGTCATTTCTTCTCGCCCCTCAGAACATAGGAGCATCGGTGTTCTTTATGCCTGCATGCCTCTGTGACCTGCTCTCGGGAAGCCGGGAAGCAAAAGATGAGGCCCTACCTCCTGTCTTCTCGGCACTATTTACAGTGATCTTATGGGGTGCCAAAGGGATGGGAATACGTTCTCTTGAGGAAGACGGTAGCTTTCTCATAGCCATCAATGGGACTGAAGATGAGGTGACCCTCTTCAGTGGTTTCCTTTCCTGTACTGTTTGACGTCACTCCCTCTTAACAAACATGTTTCGTGGAGCTGGAGAGACGGCTCCATGCTTAAGAGCACTGCTGGCTCTTCCAGGGGGTCTGGAGTCACTTCCCATCTCCCACAAGGTGGCTCACAACCATCTAGCTGCGGTTCCAGGGTATCAGGAGCTCTGTTCTGACTTCCACAGCCATCAAGCACACAGATGATGTACAGGCATACGTGCCGGCAAAACAGCATACATATAAACTAGAAACCATATTTCATGCTGTCAGAAACTACGTACAAAAACTTGTATCTGTCATAAGCTGGTGGTGGTCGAGCAGGAGCTCGCCTTTAATCCCAGGACTTGAGATGCAGAGGCAGGTGGATCTCCGTGAGTTCCTGGCTAGCCTGGTCTACAGAGCGAGTTCCAGGACAGTCAGGGCCACACAGAGAAATCCTGTCTCAAAATTTAAAAAAAAGAAAAAAATTCTTAAAAAAAAAAAAAAAAAAAAAAAAGCCGGGCGTTGGTGGCGCTCGCCTTTAATCCCAGCACTTGGGAGGCAGAAGCATGCGGATCTCTGTGAGTTCGTGGCCAGCCTGGTCTCCAGAGTGAGTGCCAGGATAGGCTCCAAAGCTACACAGAGAAACCCTGTCTCGAAAAAGAAGAAAAAAGAAAAAAAGAAAACAAAATTCTTTAATACACTGGTAATGTGTAAGTCTATTGTTTCAGAAAATGGTGACAGTCATGAACTTTTCTGAGGAAGAATATGGAACCTGCTCAGAGGGACTTGTATGGAGAAATGACTCTGGAGAACTTCAGCTACTTGCTGTCACTAGGTTAGGCCTAGATAGCACCCAGGAAAGGGGACACCCCAGGTCAGAGACAGTGCAAGTTTGCTGTGGGGGCCTGAGGGCTAAAGAAGGGGACAGAAGGAGGCACCAGCAGCAGTGAGAACTCTCCATGTATTTCCCAGGTCAGGGAGAGGGCTAGGAAATGTCTCCATGTCCACCGCCCTTGGCCTGTGTCCTGCCAAACACGAGCAAGCCAGGGGCGGGCAGCCCGAGGCATAGAGCTGACTTGGAGTATTGGAGGCAGGGGGCGAGGTTAATGGAATCTAATCACAGTTCAAAACTAATGGTCTGAAATTTCTAGGGAATTTGTTTATTTGTTTTTAGATTCTAGGAATCATCCTAGAGCTTACTTACTTATGTGAGACATTCTGCCACTGAGCTATAGGCTCAACCATCTCTCTTTTACATTCTTGGGCAAATGTCTCACTGAATGTCTGTTCTCTGTTTTCCCAAAGAGAATGGTTTTGGGCTTTGTGAAGCTGCAGATGAGTGATTCCACTGGGCACCTCCATCTCCCTGTCCTTTGGACAGTCTTCGAATCGTGTGTGTGTGTGTGTGTGTGTGTGTGTGTGTGTGTGTGTGTGTGTGTGTGTGTGTGTGTGTGTGTGTGTGCTTTTTGTCTCCATTCATTTGGGTCCACACCCACAATCCCAGCACTTGGAGGCAGAGGGAGGAAGGTCATAGTCCTCTGTGTTAAAGCAAGGAGAAAAGACCAAATCCAGGATTGTCCAATTAAAGCAAGCTATATTTTGGAGTGACTCAGGACTGACCAGCCAGCTGTCTCATCCTAAACTGAGATCTGAGAGGGCAGCCCCTGCTGGCCTCTTGAAGTCCCTTTTATGGGAAAGATAAGACATTCACAGGGGTGAGAGAGTTGGCTGTTACACATTGTTAGAAAAATACAGTGAAAGGGATGGAACAAGGCTTCTTGTTCACTATGTCCCTGTACATAATGGGAATGGAGTTGCAAGCAGTTTACATCAGAGCTAAGAAACAACATATTCCTTCCTTTTATTTTTGTTAGTTTGTTTCTGTTTTTCAAGACAGGGTTTCTCAGTATGTAGCCTTGGCTGTCCTGGAACTCATTCTGTAAACCAGGCTGGCCTCGAACTCAAAGATCCACCTGCCTCTGCCTCTGCCTCTGCCTCTGCCTCCTGAGTGCTGGGATTTAAAGACATGTGTCACCACCGCCTGGCTTGGAACTTATATTCATAATTACAAGTAGAAACCTTAACTTGCAAGGAATTTACACAGAAACGTATTCTTTAACTACAAACCTTAACCTGAAAGGTATATTTTTCCTATTTCGGTCTCACAACGCACACATTTTTTTTCAAAGGTTCTACATTTTGTTACTGGACAAGCCCCCCCACCACCACCACCAATTTAAACATGACCCAGTCTCCGGGTTAAAAATGTTGACCTCCAGCTGGTCAGATCGGTGACCGTGACTCAGTATAACTCCTCAGTTTTGTCATTGTGCGAACCCTGGCAGGCCCAGCCTCATTCTCCTTCTCTTGGAGCTGTACCTGGTTTTGTTACCAGTTTTCATGTGACTCCATTGAGGAATAGGACGATTTCACCTTTGTTTCTTGGTCAGGAATCGCTTGGCTCTGAAACTCTTGTGAGTAGACTTGGCAAGAAGCATTGTGTGTGTGTGGGGGGGGGGTCCTATGGTGCACAATGGTGGCGGGAAGGAGGATCCACACACACACAGTTTAAAAAAAAAAAAAAGGGCCAACAATCAGGTCCAGCAGCTAAAGGCCCTCGCTCCCAAGCTGACTACTGAGTGCCATCACGAGGACAGAACCTGCTCCCGAAAGTTACCTTCTGACCTCCATGGGGCCTTAGCGTGTGTTAATCCTGCTGAACAAGAGTAAAGGCTGTTACCCAAAGTTACCCAAATTCTTTTTTTTTTTTTAAGATTTTATTTCTTTCTTTATTTATTTATTATGTATACAACATTCTGCTTCCATGTATATCTGCACACCAGAAGAGGGCAGCAGATCTCATAACGGATGGTAGTGAGCCACCATGTGGTTGCTGGGAATTGAACTCAGGACCTCTGGAAGAGCAGCCGGTGCTCTGAACCCCTGAGCCATCTCTCCAGCCCATACCCAGATTCTTTGGTCAAGTTATGCTAGCTTTATTTTCTGTCAGACAGTATTGTCTCCCTAAAGCTGCGTTTGAGAAAATAGCAGTCATAGGAAAAAAGTGGGCCTTATATAGCCCCCAAAATTGCACGGCTAGAGGGTTCCCCAGGGTTTTTGGTAATGTAGGAACTTGACAGAACATCTTATCAGGGTGGAGATCTGGGTATAGGGTGTAGAACACGTCAAACTCAAGACCTGGTCAAATCGAGGTGTCACAGAAAACAGGAATGAACTTATTTTGACCATGTAAGAAGTTGGCTTAAAATCTTAATATGGAGTCAGGCTGGTCCATCACATGCTTAGGCTGGCACACTCAATAAATATTAATAAGAGTAAATATTGTTACTATTTTCATTCTTTGGTGACCAGGGGGCAGGGTTCGGGTTTTATTTATTTCTAATGTTTTGTTACATTTGTTTATTTATGATGGGAACAGTGCCAGCATGCAGTTGGAGGTCAGAGGACAATTTGCAGGAGCTGGTTCTCTCCTTCCGCCATGTGGATCCCGGGATTCAACTCAGGCTGTCAGTCAGATTTGACAACAAACGCCTTAACCCTGCTGAGCCATCCTACCAGCCCCAGAGTTTGCTTTCATTTTATCTTTTATTTTGGGTTTGTTTGTCTGTCTGTCTGTCTGTTTTGAGACAGGGTCTCTCTACATAGCCCTGACTGTACTGGAACTCGCTCTGTAGAACAGGCTGGCCTCAAACTCACAGAGATCCATCTGCCCCTGCCCCCGCCGCCCCCCCCATGCTATGATTAAAGATATACACCACCATGCCTAGTTAGAGTTGAAATGTAATGTTTGTTGTTGTTGATTTCATGTGCGTTGGTGTTTTGTCTGCATGTATGTCCTTGTCAGATCCTTTGGAACTGGAGATACAGACAGCTGTGAGCTGCCATGTGGGTGCTGGGAATTGAACCCGGGTCCCCTGGAAAAGCCACCAGTGCTCTTAACCACTGAACCATCTCTCCAGACACCAGAGTTTGAAATTTAGATCATGCCTCATTTCTTTTCCCATAAACAGGACTCGTCATTTCTAAGCCAGCATTTCACCTACAGGTGTTAGACCCTATCAGTGGAAAGAATGTGGAAAGGCCTTCAGACAGCACTCACAGCTCACTGTACACCAGCAAATCCACACTGGGGAGAAGCCCTAGGAATGTAAGGTCTGTGGGAAGGGTTTTATCCATAGCTTAGAAGTTACTTGGAATCAAAGACTTCGGCTCTTACAGAAGACCTGAGTTTGGTTCCCAGCATTGTGGCTCACAAACATCCATAACTCCAGTTACAGGGGACCCAACACCCGCTTCTGGTCTCTGCAGGCACTAGCATGTACTTGGTGCACATTTTTGTAGTGCAAATTTGTGTAGACTTTTTTTTTTGTTTTTTTTTTTAATTTAAATGTTTTTAATTTTTTAAAAAATATGAATTTAAAATCCCAAATGAACTTGAAAGACACTTTATGCTTACTTTGGGCATTGGAAAACTGAACAAGACAGGTTCTCATGTAGCCCAGGCTGGCCTCAAATTTGCTCTATAACCAGGATAAAGTTGAACTCCTAGTTCTCCTGACTCCACCTCCCAAGTGCTGAGATTACAGGTGTTTGCCACAACTTTTAACTTATATTTACTTACAAAGCCTGAAACTCAAGGATCCCATATAAACAGACTTTTCTTTCCCGGCAGCCAGTTCCCAAATAACCACACAGAGACTTATTACTAATTATAAATGCTCAGCCAATAGCTCAGGCTTGTTACTAGTTAACTCTTCCATTTTAAGTCAACCCATATTTCCTATCTACACTATGCAACATGGCTCGGTGTCTTTTCTCAGTACAGCAAGTCCTGCTTGCTCTGCATCTCCTCAAGACTCCCCCTCTTCTTGAAACTCTCGTTCTGTCTGCCAGTCTCACCTAACCTCTACCTGTCCGGCTATTGGTCAGTCAGCATCTTCATTAAACCAGTCACAATAATACATATTGACATGGAGTAAAGGAACGTTCCACCATGCATAGGAGAAGCATAGGAGGGGCAAGGGGTACACAGACTAGAGCTTCTACCCTTTCAGGGTCTGCTATCTGCCTCCCACCTCTCCTTTTTCAAAACAAGAGTTCTTTATGTAATCCTCGCTGTTCTGGAATTCATTCTTGCTCGTCTTGAACTCAGAGATCCGCCTGCCTCTGTCTCTCAGTGCTAGGGTTGAAGGCGTGCGCCACCACTGCCCAACCATCTGCCATCTTCCTAATGCCTTAACGCGGCCCCAATCTTGGAGCCCACCAAGGGGCTATTGAGTTACATAATAAAGTGTTCGATCATCAACCATAAGTGATTCCATCATCCCCGTCCCTAGAAACCCAAGGATATTGGGAGTACTACAAGTCCAACCTTTTCTTCATGCCTTGGTCTTTCAGCCTAATCTGGGGGCCTCCAACATCTCATCAGCAAATGAAGAACCGTGTCAGTCACTCTGATGACTTCAAAGAATGACAGGAAGTGGAGGCAGGGCATCTGGTACCTTCATTCAAGCAGAAATATTCATGGGTTTTGTTTGAGGCAGGGTCTCTCTGTGGAGCCTTGGCTGGCTATCCTTGAACTCAAGCTCCTCTAGCCTCAGCCTCCCAAAAGGTTTACAGGCCCCCACTTCCGACATAGCTTACAGCACTGCGGGGTGCATTTACTTTCTACATTGACTTTAAACCGGCAATTGTAAGCCTGGTTTGGTGATACACACCACCAATCGCAGTAGTCAGCAGGATCACAAGTTCTAGACAGGCTAGAACTATGTGGCAAGGCCCTGTCCGGGGGAGAAAAGAGGTGTGGGTGGTGTGCGGCTAAAAAAGTAAATCCTAAATTATCAGAGAATTAGGAAGTGGAAAGATTCAGGTTGGAGAGCAGGTGAATACTTCGGCCACAAGGTGGCAGGAGAGTGCTACCAAACAGGTTTTGCGCTGACTTCCGCCCCGCGCAGCACCTTTCTGTGCATTGTTTGCCTGCTCTTTTGTTTTTTGAGGCAGGATCAAGCTGTGTAAGTCTGGCTGTCCTGGAACTCACACTGTAAACCAGGCTGGCTTTGAACTCAGAGAGATCCACCTGCCTCTGCCTCCTGAGCGTGCGCCGCCACTGCCTGCCTTGGTTTTTGATGTTTAGTTTTATGTGTATGGATGTTTTTCCTGCGTGTCTATTGTGATGAGTTGAGGGATGCCATGAGAGGAAGGGAAAGCCTCACATTGTGGTACATTTTACAGGGTCAAAGGATGGAGACACAGTCCTATGTAGCCCAGGGTTGCCTCAAATGTGAAATCCCCGTCTCAGCCAGGGTCCTAGGATTGCTCTTATTCTGTGTCCCCGTCCCGCCCCCCCCCACGCCCCCTACAGCACTAGAGATTGAACCCAGGGCTTTTTCACAAGCTAGGCAAGAGATGGACCCCTGAGTCAAAACCCAAACTCCTTAATGGAGTCTAGATAGACACTCCCTTGCAACTCAGTACTCTTAGTTTTCTGCTCTATGTTTAGTTTTCTGCTCTATGTATATATACATCGATGGATGTTTACATGTGTGTATGTATGGGTGCATATTTCTGGGGGGGGTATGCACACGTGATATGCATACAGTGTTGTGTGTGTTTACACACAGGTAAATCTGTTCTGGCCATTGGTTTTTTGTTTTGTTGTTTTGTTGTTGTTTGTTTTTTTGTTTTGTTTTTCGAGACAGGGTTTCTCTGTGTAGCTTTGGAGGCTGCCCTGGAACTCGCTCTGTAGACCAGGCTGGCCTCGAACTCACAGAGATCCGCCTGCCTCTGCCTACCAAGTGCTGGGATTAAAGGTGTGCGCCACCAACGCCCGGCTGTAAATCTGAACTAAATGCAAAGATATTTGACTCCAGCTCCAGGGTTTTTTCTTCATTGTGAGCTGGGGTGTGGCTCAGGGGCAGAGTGCTTGCCCAGCACTAGCTAGGTGGCAGGTTTGATTCTGCACAAAACAGATACAGAGTTCCCACTAGAAACAATGGCTTTTGTTAGATTTTCTCAAAATTGCACTACTAGTTTCTTCTTTTCCTCCTCTTGATGTGCTTTTCAGACAATGCCTCAGGTAGCTCAAGCTTGCCTGGAACTTTCTGTACCCAAGACTAGCCTTGAACACCAGCTCCTGGTCTCGAACTCACAGAGATACACCTGTCTCTGCCTCCTGAGTGCTGGGATTAAAGGCGTGCGCCACCAACACCCGGTTTACTTTATCTTATTAAGTTTACTATTTATATATAATGGGAAGGCCACGAATGCCACAGTAGGCAAGCTTGCAAAGTTGAGCAGCAAGTATGCTTACACACAGAGCTGGCTCGATAGATAGCCTGTCTTTTTTTTTTAAATTGTGCTAGCTGAATTATGTTCTGAACCCAACTTCATTGCCTCAATAAACCTCTGATTATAGAGACAAAAAGATCATAAATCAAAAGCAAAAGCATCTAATCCCTAGTAGTTAGACCTGGTGACCTATGGTCTTGTATCTACAATTAAGCCTAACTCCGTATGGTCCCTAGTGTCTCACCCAAAGGCTGGTCTTAAAGAATGACAAAATAGTGGGCTGCTCTCTTGACCTCTCTTCAGGCTGGGTCGCACACAAAAGGCCTAGGAAGCTTAACTTCAGCTACAAAGGAATCACATTTTTTTTTTCTCTCAAAAGAACTCTCTCTCTCTCCCCCTCCTCCTCCCTCCTTCCCTTCCTCTCAGTTTGCTCTTGTGTTTCTGTTCAGTCTCTATTCTTCTTTGTTTTAGGTTGGTTTTGTTTTTTCCAGACAGAATGTCTCTGTGTAGCCCTGGTTGTCCTGGAACTTGCTTTGTAGACCAGGCTGGCCTCGAACTCACAGAGTTCACACCTGCCTTTGCCCCCCACCCACACCACCACCCCGAGTGCTGGTATTAAAGGTGCTTGCCACCACTGTTATTCTTTATAATTTATTTTTTATGTGCATTGGTGTTTTGCACACATGTATGACGCTGTAAGAGTGTTTAATTTATGAGCTGCCATGTGGGTGCTGGGAATTGAACCCAGGTCCTCTGGAAGAACAGCCAGTGCTCCTAACCTCTGAGCCATCTCTCCAGCCCCATCTCCCACCCATCCCATCCAGTGCCTAGTCTTAAAACTTTTTTTTTTTAAGACAGGTTCCCTCTATGTAGCCCCCGTAGGACTGGAATTCACAGTGTAGACCACTCTGCCTTGAAATCGCAGAGACCCACCTCCCTCTGCCTCTGCGCTCGAATTAAAAAAGGCTGAGTCATTATTATTATTATTATTATTATTATTATTATTATTATTATTATTAAAATCAATTCTGGCCGTGTAAATAATTTTATCCCAGTGCCTCCCTATTTCCCTAAGGACACTGGGGAAGATCCTGATTTGGCCCCCAGGAAGCAAACACGGGAACCAAGGCTCCGAGATGCAATCACTCATTCCGTATACAGAGGAGTTGCTTTACCTCTGTCCTCGCCGCCTCCCAGATACCAGCAGGGCAGCCCTGGATGGAGCCGGGGAGCGGTGGGCGCGTCCCCCGAGCCACCATCTCTGCAAAAACTAAATTCTGATGGAACCGACCCCAACACCGAAACAGATGACTGGCGGGTCGCAGCGCCTTCCCGCTGAGCCTGTTGGACAAATCGGGTTCAGCCGCGCCCCCAGCTGTCAGGCGCGGCAGGCGTGGCTTGGGATTCCCTGGGGATAAAGTGTCGCATGTCCTTGGGCAGAGGGGAGGTGACTGGAGCTCCAGAGGACGCAAAATGAGGGCCTTGCGGGTGAGGCCCCCCGGGCTGTGCCGGGGTGGAGGGGACCCCACAACCCAGATGCCTACCCTAAACAGGCCAGGACCTGGAGTCCTGGAAGTCTGGGACTCCCTCCCTGACTGCCTGGGAGCCCTAACACCAAACCGGGGGGTCTTGGGCAGCCTGGAAACTCCCATAGAACTCCCAAGTCAGTCTTGACATCCCTGGAACCCGATTTTCTAATTAATCCAGCCCCTTCCTTCAATCCCCCAAACACCTGTTTCATATTCCCAGCACAGAAGTCTCCCAGCCTGCTTAACTTCAGCTTAACTCCACAGGGTACTCTCGGCACCAATTCCCTACCCACCCCCCCTTTCTCCCCCTTCTGTTATTTTTTTTTTTCATTTTTGACACAGGGTCTCATGTAGCTCAGGCTGGCCTCTAACTTGATAGCAGCTGAATGTCTTTGAACTCCTAATCCTCCTGCCCCCACCTCCCCAGTACGACATGTGTGACACCTTCCCTCGTTTTTAAAAGGCTTACTGAGTAGCCCAGGCTGGCCCTGAACTCCTGGTCTTCCTGCTTGAATGCTGGGATTGCTCTTCCCCACTCTCACTGGTGGTGGCTGGTACCTTGCCCTTAAAGATAGATGATGCTCACCAGAGACACAGTCCCTGCATCCCTTCCCGCCCGACCCCCGTGAAGGCAGCTCTCCAGGTGCCAACCAACCCACCCGTCTCCTATCCCTCCAGGTCTCCCAGGCTTTGGTTCGTTCTTTTAGCACATCTGCCCGGAGCCACTTAGAAAATCGTGTGGCAGAGAAGCAGAAACTCTTCCAGGTAGGGAGGGGACAGTGTCTCTGGACCCACTGGGGGTGGGGGTGGCGGTGGCGTGGCACACACAGGAGCCGGCAGCCCTGTCGTCATCCTCACCCCTCACATGCAGGCTGACAATGACCTCCCGGTGCACCTGAAAGGCGGAGGAACGGACAACGCCCTGTACAGACTGACTATGACCCTGACTCTGGGGGGTGAGTGCGGGCCGCCTCCCCAGTTACTTGGGTGGTGGACTAGCTGGGATCTGGGTCACAGAGCTTCAGGAGGGGAAGTCCTGAGCAGACAAGGTCCGTGCACAGACTAGTGCTTAGGAGGGGAGCAATGGGTCACCTATTGCCCTGAGGAATTGGGGCTAGTGATGGGTCTGCCCACCCCACCCCAAAATAAGTTCCCGACCTGGTACATATCAAAACAGGCGCGGGTGGGGATTCCCCAGCTGATCCATGTGGGGGTGGGAGAACCAAGGAGGGGCTCTGAGGTCCTGTGAGGGGTTGGTTGAGCAGGAATTGGGGTCTCATTTGCTATGCATCCCTTCCTAGGCACTGCTTACTGCTTATACTGCCTGGGCTGGGCCTCCTTCCCCCACAAGAAGTAACCCCAGGAATCTTGGAGGACTTGGACAAACATCAATAAACATGCTAACCTGTTAAGAACCCCACTCGGCTCTGACCCGTATGTCTATGTCCCAACCCACCTTGCCGTCATCCAGGGTTGTCTACCCAGTGGAAAGCAACTTACCCCAGCTCTTGGCCCCTCACGCTGGACCAATGCTATACCTAGGACAGTCATTAGGTGCCTACTGGGGGACCAAGGAGCTGTAGTGGTGATGCTGAGTGAAGCAGGGACCTTACAATCTGGGACAGAATCCCCTTCCCTCAAAGGGTAGTTCCAGGACAGACAGGGCTGCATAACAGAGAGAGAGACAGACCCTGTTTCTAAAGGAGGGGGAATGCTGTACGTGATCTGGGGGCCAAGAGAGGATAAAAATTGGTGCCAAGACTGAAGCTTGATGGTAATATAGCTGAGTGGAAGAGCATAGAATCCGTGTGTGCGCGCGTGCGTGCGTGCGTGCGTGTGATAGAGCACTTGCCTAGCATGTGCAAAGCCCTGGGTTCCTTACTCTGTACCAATCAGGCAATCAATCAGAAAACCCAAGAGCTGGAGGCTCAGAGAGCTACAAACATGGCTCCAAGGGACAGAGTACATCGGGTCCCCAGGATCTTGTAGCAGCTTGGAAGCTTTGGAAGCTACAGGGGATTCTGAGTTCCCTCCTGAGCCTGTGAGGGACCCAGGAGAAGCCTCAGCAAATCGGAGCTAAGTCTCAACTTAGAACAGTATAAGGGGAAAAAAAAGATGCAGTCCCCAAGATAGGTACCCCAACCACTCTTGGGGCTAGAGAGATGGTGCTTTGCTGCTATTGCAGAGGATCTGGGTTCGGCTCCCAGCATCTCCCCCGGTGCCTCACAACCCCTTTATACTCTAGTTCCAGAGGACGGCAAATGCATGGCGCACATTATAATCACACACATTAAATAAACAAATGCCCAAGTTCCCCCAGAAAGCCTTCCTCCTCCCGGGACTCTGAGCCACCTGTCAACACTCAGGAGGCAGAGCCCATAGGAAGCAGCAAGTGGAGAGAGTTTATTTACTCCTGGGCCTGACAGCTGGGGAAAAAGAGTGCAGGCACTAGGGTGTGTGGGCCTGCCAAGGCCTGGAGTTCATTTGGCTGCCTGGGAGGTAACTGAATGAGTGCATAACGGGGCGTGGTGTGTGTAGGGACAGGCATGATCCTCCCAGAACTGACACAGGGCCCTTGGGACATGGAAGCAACAGGAGTGCTAGGCTTGGCACACAGACAGGATGGAGGTAACGGAGTGTGTGGGGTGGGGTGACCCTTCAGCAGAGAGAGCAGCTAGCTTGTCTTCGAGCCCGGGGTAACTCGGGTATGGCAAGCTGGGGCGTGTTGAGCTCCGGCTGCTGACTGGGAAGCTGGGGTACAAGACAGGAAGGCCTGTGGGTAGCAGGACATGACTATAAAAACACGGCTGCAGACAGGAACAGGATTCGAGGTGGCTCCATAGTGAACTGTGAGGAGGCAGCTCTGTTCAGGAATACATTGTCAGCTGCAGCCACTGGAAGAGGAAGGCACGGATGAGCACAGAGCCCCGGAGAACCAGACACCTCACCCAGGGCCTGCTGGGCAGATAGGATGGGAGGGGCTGGAACAGCCACGCCCAAGAGAAGTCACCCTACCTCCTGGATGTTCACTTCGATCTGCCCAGTGTCGTTTTTGTCAAGAGATTTGAAAGCACCTAGAGGTGAAAGGGAGGGCGGAATTGGTTGCTTTTGGGATAATAATATTATACTAATACCTGCCTAATTTTTTTTGTTGTTGTTGTTATTGTTGCTTTGTTTCTAGATAGGGTCTCACCAAGTAACCCATGACTGGCCTCAAAGTCATAGAGACATACCTGCTTCTGCCTCCAGAGTGCTGGGAGTAAGAGCGTGCGCCACCCTGACTGGCTATAGGCTAATGTTGATGATGATAGTATAGTAAATCCTTCATTCATCATCTTTTTATTCTGTGTCAAGCAAGCCCTGTACAAAGAACTTCGGAGGCGCCTGTGGTGGTCCACACTGCTGTAATCCCAGCACTCTGTTGTTCTGTTGGCTGTGGAAAAGGAAGGTCTTGAGTTCAATGTTATTCTTAGCTACATAGGGGAGTTGAAGGCCAGCCAGGTTACATGAGATTCAATAATAATAATAATAATAATAATAATAATAATAGCTGGGCCGTGGTGGCGCATGCCTTTAATCCCAGCACTCAGAAGGCAGAGGCAGGCAGATCTCTGTGAGTTCAGGGCCAGCCTGGTCTCCAGAGGGAGTGCCAGGATAGGCTCCAAAGCTACACAGAGAAACCCTGTCTCGAAAAACCAAAATAATAATAATAGATTAAATCAATAAAATATCTAATTTTGTAGGCGTGTGCATTTTTAAATGAGACACAGAATTAGGGTATTATAACACAATGATAGAGTACTTGCCTATCATGCTTAAGGTACAGGGTTGGATCCCTGACGACCTCAGTAAGTAAGTAGATAAAGTCAAGTGGCATGCTGCAGCTCACACAGCCAAACAGGACAGAAAACTGGATTAGAATCCAGGTCTGGCCTCCCCAACACCTATGCTCCACCCTCTCCAGTTGCAACCCAAAGAGTCTGCTAAAAGGAAGTAACTTGGCAATCTATTTCTGGGCACTTGAGTCTGGTGTGGCCCCCACTCCCGCCCTGGAACTTGACTCCATGCTTCCCATCCACAGCCAAACCAAGCCAGAGTTGCCCACACTAACCAGGGCTGAGTCACTATCTTCAGGTGGCCACAGGGTATCCTTGATGCCGCTGGTGCTCCTGCTACCATAGGCCAGGGGACCAGGGGACATTTCTCCTGGAATTTCTTATCTTCCTGCCTCTACCTCCTGAGCGCTGGGATTACAGGTGTGGGCAGCACACTCAGGCTCACAGATGCATGGTATCAACCCCAGGGCTTCATGGAATCCAGGCAAGTACTCTACCAACAAAGCTATAGCATAACCCTTTCAACTAAGTAACTAAATTTGAAATAGATCTCACAAAGCCCAGGCTTGCCTCAAATTTGCCCTGTAGTCAAGGATGACCTTGAACTCCTGACCATCTTCTTACCTAGGCTTCCTAAGCGCCAGGGTCATGGTGAACCACCACCACACCCAACTCCACACCACTCCAAAGGAGCTTTGAAAGCCGAAGCTGACCCAGAGCCTGCCCTGGCTCTTCAATGCCCACCACAGACTGAGGCCCCCTGAACTTGGCATTCATAGCACTGTATGGCATGTCCATGACCATCACCCCTGTTTCTTCTCATCACTCAAGTTAGTTCTCAGACAAGCACAAAGTCAAATTCCGACTCTCCAACTTCCTGGCTGAGTGGCGAAGAGCAAGCACTTTGCCGGAACCTTAGGGTCCTCCACCGTAAGGAGGGCAAGAGAGTCTTAGGGCTCTTACATCAAACCCTTATAAAAAGCTGTCACTGCAGGCACAAAGGTCCCAAGTTCAAGATCACCCCCAGCTACAAATTAAGTCTGAAATCAACCTGAGCTACATGAAAACCTGTCTCAAAAAACCAAGCCAGACGGGGACGAGAGATAATGGCTCAGAGATTAAGAGCACTGGCTGCTCTTTTCAGAGGTCCTGGGTTCAATTCCCAGCAACCACATGGTGACTCGCAACTGTCTGGACTCCAATTATGGGGATCTGACATCAGGCACAGGCATATATACCATACAGGCAAAACACTCATATACATAAATAAAATTTTAAAAACAAACAAAAAACAGGTCAGAAAGAAAGAAAGCCAGCCTAGGCATGGTAGCATACGCCTTTAACCCCAGCACTCGGGAGGCAAAAGCAGGTGGATCTCTGTAGGTTTGTCTGAGGCCAGCTGGTCTCAGAGTGAGTTCCAGGACAGGTTACACAGAGAGACACTGTCTCAAAAGGCAAGAGAGAGAGAGAGAGAGAGAGAGAGAGAGAGAGAGAGAGAGAGAGAGAGAACCAACTCAATTGTCCTCTGACCTCTTTATGTAAAATACAAGCTTAATAAATAAACCTTAAGACAACAACAAAAGTGCCATCTCCCCTTTCCTCTTTAGAGCTTCACAGACTGTCCCCTTGGCTTGCAACACCTTCCTTGCGCCCTCTAGGTCACTCTTCCTCGTGCCTCACGACTTAGTTCACACTTCCCTTCCTCCAGGCAGCCCTCTCTGGTTCCCCGGGCTGAGTCAGATGATCCCTTGGTCCTCCCCTCACAGCCCACGTGGCTCTCACTGGCCTATCCCATCCCACCCAGTCCCATCTCAGATGCCGCTGCTTGGTGACCCCAGCATTGTTCACGTAAAAGTCAGGCTTAGAGGAGACCTTGGCCAATGAAGGTTTGCAATGAAGGTTTGCAATGAAGGTTTGCCCCAGGGAAACCTAGAGAGTCACTCACGGAACATGGCGTCCAGCCTGACCAAGCAGCTGATGAAGTTATCGAAGTCCATGTTACCACTCTCATCCGAGTAGCGCCGGATGATCATGTTGTAGAGATGTTCGTTCAGGTGGAACCCTGGAAACGGCTGGGTCTCAGGGTGGGGCGCGCACAACCCTCCTCCATCCCCACCCCGCCTCTAGCCCATCACAGCCCTGCCAGCCCACCTGCTGCCTCAAAGGCCCCTGGGAGTTCGTTGCCAGTGATGGTCCCCGATCGGTCAACATCAAAGCGTTTGTATATGGCCTGTAGAAAATGGAAGACACGGTTCCACCAAGCACCATGGAGCACGGTGTCCCCATGGCTTGGGGATCTGGATGCTGGGACTTTCAGAGGCCGCCACACACCTGCCAGTTTTTAATGTTGTTCCAGAGGTACTTGAACTCCTCAAAGCCCAGCTTTCCTGTGGTGTCGCTCTGGCAAGACATTGTTAAGGACAATGTGACAAAATACAATGGGGGGTGTGTGTGTGTGTGTGTGTGTGTGTGTGTGTGTGTGTGTGTGTGTGTGTGTAATGCCATAGTGAAATCTATTATTGTGTTGTAGGCTAACTTTTTTAAAAAAAAAATTAATAAAAATAAAATAAGCTTGAAAGGCTGGATAGATGGCCCCCCAGTCAGGAACACTAGACTGTTCTTGGGTTTGGTTCCCAGAACCCAAATCATGTAGCTTATAATCACCTGTACTTCCAGCTCCAGGGGGCCCAATGCCCTCAGCCTCTGAGGACACCTGCATGCTCATGCAGACAGACAGACAGACAGACAGACAGATACACACACACACACACACACACACACACACACAATGTGATAATTAACCCAGATCCTATATTGTATGTACTGGGTACATGACAGCAATCCTGGGAATCTGGGCAAACACACAACTCCCATTCAACACTATAGTCATGTTACCCAAGGTATAGTTTAATTTATTTAACAAAAGGCTTTGGCTGAGTATGGTGGCACACACCTTTAATCCCAACACTCAGAAGGCAAAGGCAAGAAGATCTACATAGTAAATTCGAGGCCAGCCCGGGTTACACTGTGAGACCCTACCTTTAAAAAACATAAGCCGGGCGGTGGTGGCACACACCTTTAGTCCCAGCACTCGGGAGGCAGAGGCAGCTGAATCTGAGTTTGAGACCAGCCTGGCCTACAAGAGTGAGTTCCAGGACAGCCTCCAAAGCCACAGAGAAACCCTGTCTCAAAACAAAACAAAAATAAATAAATAAAAATAAAATTAGTTTTCTTTAACTTTTTTTTTTCTTTTTGGTTTTTTGAGACATGGTTTCTCTGTGTAACAGTCCAGGGTCTCCTGGAACTTGCTTTGTAGACCAACCTGTCTTCAAACTCACAGAGATCCTCCTGTCTCTGTCTCCCAATTGCTGGGATTAAAGGCGAGTGGGCTACAACCACCCAGATAAAATTTGTTTTCCTGACACAGGGTCTTACGCTGCAATCCCAGCAGAGGCAGAAGCATTGAGTTTCATCATTAGCCTGGCATCTATAGCAAGACCCTATCTCAAAAGCAAGGTTGGGCTGGGTATGGTGGTGCAGGCCTTCCATCCAGCACACAGGAAGCAGAAGCAGGCAGATCTCAGGACTCCAAAAGCCATCTGGTCTACACAGCAAGTTCCAGGCCAGCCAGAGCCTTGGGCTCGGGGGGCTAAGAAGATGACCCAGTGGGTAAAGTGTGCTAGCTGTGCATGGCTCACGACTGACTAACAACTAGCAAGTGTGCAAATGTTCATGCGTGTTCCTACACACCTGTAGGTATGCTCTTGGGTATGTATATAAATATGTGTGCAAATATGACAGACTTTTGACGGTCCCCCATGGAAGGCCTCACCCTCCCTGGGGAGCAGAAAGGGAATGGGATAGGAAGTCAGTGGCGGGAAGGGGGTAGGGGAGGGAGAAGGAACTGGGATTGACATGTAAAACAAGCTTGTTTCTAATTTAAGTAAAAATAAAAAAAAAATAAAATAAATGTATAGTAATGAAAAAAAAATATGTGTGCCCATGTACCAATGCATGTAGTTGTGCCCGTTGGTATATGTATAAATATGATTGTTAGAAGTGTAGATATTTGGAGCTGGAGAGATGGCTCAGTGGTTAAGAGCACGGGTTGCTTTGGCAGAGAGGACCTGGGTTCAATTCCCAGCACCAACATGGTAGCTCACAGCTGTCTAACTCCAGTTCTGAGCGGTCTGATTCTTCTTCTGTCCTCTCCCACGTAATGTACATACTACATTCAGGCAAAACACTCATACACGGGAAAAATAAACGCATCTTTAAAAATTGTTAGCCAGAGCTGGGTGGTGGCAGCGCACGCTTTTAATCCCAGAGGCAAGTGGATCTCTGTGAGTTCGAGGCCAGCCTGGTCTACAGAGCAAGTTCCAGGATAGGCTCCAAAGCTACACAGAGAAACCCTGTCTCGAAAAAACAAAATTGTTAGCCAGGAGGTGGTGGTGCATGTCTTTAATCCCAGCACTCAGAGACTCCAAGACAGCCAGGACTAGACACTCTGCCTCAAAAAATTAATTAATAAATTCTTTTAAAGTAAATACATAAATAAAACAAGCTTAGATTCTCAAGCCAGAAGTTCCCAAGTCCAAATTCCTATCCTGCTATTTATTCTTCAGATGACTGTTTCTGCTATCCAAGCCCCAACCAGCCCCAAACCTGATTAACTTCAAAGATCAATATTAGGTGAATTCTGGGTGGTCTGGCCAGAGACAAAACAACTGTGACTCTGTTTCCTTTCCTGTTAAGGTGCCTCTGTCTAGCAAGGTGTCTGTAAAGGTTGGGTCCGTTAACCTGGGTAAAGTTGGCTGTTCTCAACACACTCTCAGAAAACTCCCCGTCACTCCGTGGTGATGGTGGTGGCGAACGCCTTTAATCCCAACGCTGGGGAGGCAGAGGCAGGCGGATCTCTGTGAATTAGAGGCCAGCCTGGTTTACAAAACCCAAAAAGAAAGAGAGGGAGAGGAGAGAGAGAAAAAAAGTAACAATGGCAGGAAGGGAGGGAGGGAAGGAGGGAGGAAGGAAGGAAGGAAGGAAGGAAGGAAGGAAGGAAGGAAGGAAGGAAGGAAGGAAGGAAGGAAGGAAAACTTCACCCAAGACCTCCTCTAGACTGGCCCCAAAGGATACATCCATCACAGCCACCATGCTTCGACAAGTGTCAAGGCCAAAACCATCAGTTTTCAGATCCGGGTCTGGGGGGGGGGGGTATGACAGATCAAAGGTCAGAGGTCAGAGATCACAGACATCCCAGTCCCTAAAACCTCTAAGGCTTCCCCACCCCCTGACCCTGTTCACTCACGTCGGGTCACGACCTTGTTGAGGATATTCATGAGTTCCGTGGCGCTGACCTCCATGTCCTGCAGGCGGAGGGCAAGGACAGTTCAAGGGAGATGGGATAACATAAAAGAGGACGGGGGCTTCTGGGCTGTCACAGTCGGGGAGGGCCAGCGGCCCCACGATACTCACGTCTCCAGCCAGCTGGGCAAAAAGTCTCCGGAACTGCCGGACCTCCTCACTCTCATTGGCCTCAGTGTTAGAGAAATGGCTACGTGGGGGCTGCGGAGAGACGCGGTCTCAGAGCAGATCTCACACCCCAACATCCCAGGGGAAAGTCAGAGAGGGCTGGGCGGTTTGAGGGTCAGGGAGCCTGACGTGAGTGTGGCATGTAGCATGACTGAGACCCAGGACTTCAAAAGGGGACATTCTTAATAGCAGGGGATTTCCCAAGAAAGGAAGGGAGCCTTCTCTATAGGGATGGGGATGAGGATGTGGTGGTGGTGGTGGTGGTGGTGGTGGTGGTGGTGGTGGTGGTGGTGGTGGTGGTGGTGGTGGTGGTGGTGGTGGTGGTGGTGGTGGTGGTGGTGGACAACAAGCCTCGGGTGAAAGGGTCCCTAGTACCTAGGATGGCTTACCGGGGGCTCCGGGTTGTACTGCGCAGCAGCCTCGCTGAGGGGAGACAAGGAGGAATTAGCGCATGGGGGCGGAGCCTCCAACGGGCAGCAGAACGGTTAGTCCAACCCCTCAAACTCCAGCCCCCCCTTTCTTAAGTGGTCCCTCCTCCCTTGTATATCCCCGGTCCTCACAGATCCCCACTCTCAGTAAATTGGAGCTGCTCCTCCTCTTCCTCCATCAGGCCGACCCCTCCCACGGGCCCACCCCCACGGAAGAATCCTTACCTAATCGAGGAACACCCACCAATCGCAGATGTCAGAATCACCTTGGCCCCAATCAGTGTCCCTGAAATGCCACCACTGGGCAGCGCCCGCCCCTTGAAGAACTCACTTCGCAAGGGGTCTGTCTGCACCGCGTCCCTAGCTAGGCCTCATCTTTCTCTGGTCTCTGTGCAGAACTTTGCCCCATTTCTCCTTTCCCCATTCTCTAACTTCCTACCCCAGCTCCATCTGAAGGATCACTGATGGGTGACCAGGGTAATTAGGTGACAACCACCAGCTCTAACCTCCTCCCCACTCCCAAGGATTTTTACCCACTAAACCAGCCACTTGCCGATCCCACACAACCCTCGATGGACTGTTGCTTCCTAGTAGGCTCTGGTCATTCCTGGGCCAACAACTTTCCTCAAACAGCAGGCCGCACCTATGTCAGGTCCTGGGCCGGCCATGAAGTGCCCTCAGACTCCCCAGGGACGGATCCAGTCCTGCTGAGTCCTCCCCAAACGCACAAGAGTCCCCCGGGGGAGACGGCATCCCACAGGAGCAGGTTGACACCCGTGCCCAGCCCTGCCCTAAGGGGTGGCACCAGCCTCCCTAGGGTTCCCCTAGGCTCAGTTCCTTCCCGGTCCTAATTAGGATCCCCGGGTCGGACTGCACCACCGGCGTCCCGTTATGGCTCGCACAGCCCGGCCCCGCAGGTGGCCTCACCTGATGGCGCTAATGACCCCGCCCAGGATACGCATGGCAGTTCCTCCGCCACCTCCCATTCCCAGGCCGCCGCCGCGCGCCGCCACCGCCGTCAAACCGCCCGCCCCCCGCGCCGCCGCCGCCGCCCTTCAGGAACGAATTAACCAGGAACATGACTGCAACTGAGGCCTGGAGAGAAAAGGGGGACGGGTAGGGGGGTCAGGTAGTCACCGCGTCCGGAGCCCGGCCCTTCCCGGAAAAAAATAAAAAGCAAAAATGCAAGCATTTCCGGCAGCTAGACTGGGATGCGGGCGAGCCTCCGGCTGGGGGGTCTGCACACGGGATGCAGGGAAGGGACCCGGGCAGGGGTGAACCCCCCTAGGGTCTAGAAAGCACCCTGGCCCAGGCTCGGCTGCATGCGTGGGTGTCAGGAAGAGTGGGGTGCAACTGAGCGTGGTGGCACACAGCAGTCACCCCAAAATTCAGAGCCTGAGGAGGCTGGAGGACCGGCTCAAGGCCAGCCTGGGCTACCGAGCCAGCCTGGGCTAGGTGGACCCCCTGCTGTCCCGGGGGAGCTGGAAAGCAGGGCTACGGGGCGCGCTGCGGGGTGGATTCTCCACGCGGGGACCCCCAGTTTGTGCAAAGCGCACCGGGCGTGTGTCCCAGATCAAGGCCCCCCGGAACTGAGCATCGGGTAGCGGCGGGTAGGGGGCGCAGCCCGCACCCCAGGGCTGGGCTCAGCAAGTCCCTAATGTGGATTAGGACACCTAAGTGCTCCCGACCCAATGGATCTGTGGGGTCCCGCCTGGAGTCACGGCTGTGCGCTCCCCACCCCCACCCCGGGGACCCCGGATAGCGGAGTTCCTCCCGCTGCAAACCGGGACCAGCATCTCGGGGCGTGGTTCCGGGCGCCCCCAATAACTGGCTCATATTTCTGATCGTGAGACCCGCGATGACACGGCGTGCTCCGGAGGGGGGTGACCAGAGTGTGACAGGCCCGGTGGTTGGGATCTGAGAACCCAAGCTTGTCCCAGGACCCCCCCACACTCCCCACCCCCGGGGCCGCGCGCGGCCTGAGGGTCCCTCCAGGTCTGAGGACCGCCGAACCCGGGTCTGCGCGGTGCAGGGGTGCCGGGCCCGGTCTCACTTACGGTTCCGGCGGTCCACGATCGTCCCCCTCCTGCTCCGGGGCCTCCCGCTGTGTCCGGCTCCCGAGGGCGGGGCGGGTGACTCAGGAGGCTCGCCCGGGTTAGAGCCCGTGCGCCGCCACCCAGTCGCCTTCCGCGCGGTCCTAGAACCGCCGCGGCAGCAGACTGCGCCTGCGCGGGAGGGCCCCGCCCCACGTAGCGGGTTCCGGGTGTGAGCCCCTTGCTCGCCTGGCTAACCCGCCCCCCGAACAAACTGCTGCCCGAAGTTCATCGCGGTCCAGATTTCACTCCTACGAGTAATAGCAAACCATTCCAACAACCAGGGGCTGGAACCCCGAGGGGACTAGAGTTTTGGTTCAGGTCCTCCACCCGCCTGCTCCAAAAGGGACTTCGATCTTTATTGTCATTCATTCATTCATTCGTTCGTTCGTTCTGCACGTTGAGGCAAGTTTGTGATGCGTCCCAAACTGACCTTGAACTCACCCTAACGCCCTGTTTGACCCCGAACTTGAAGCAATCCTCCTGCCTCTGCTTCCCAGATGCTAGGATTACAGGTATTCACTAGCGAAAACACACTGCAGGGAATCTTTAGGTGGCCATCGGTTTGTACCTCCATCCCGGGTCCCTTTTTGGCATCTAAGTCTGTCGGTCTGGCCCCTGGCCACTCCTGGGGGGACTATATAAACCTCAGTTTGAATCTTCATTCCTCATCCTTAAAACAGTGACCTGTCTGTGAGCAATGATTTCATCTGTAAAATGGGAACATAGCCAGAGATCATGGCACATACCTGTAACAACAGCACTTGGGAGGTGGGGACAGGAGGCCATTCTCAGTACATACCAAGTTTGTGGCCAGCTTGGGCCATATAGGATCCTGTCTCATAAGGGGAGAAAAATAGCCTGGTGGTGGTGCACACCTTTAATCCCAGCACTGGGGAGGCAGAGGCAGGCGGATCTCTGAATTCAAGGCCAGCCTGGTCTCCAGAGCGAGTTCCAGGACAGCCAGGGCTACACAGAGAAACCCTACCTTGAAAAAAAAAAAAATGGGAAGAGTGGCAAAGTTAGACTTGGGTTCCCCCTGGGTAAGCCCCTATCAAAATTAAGTGACTAGGGTTGGAGAGCTGGCTCAGAGGTTAAGAGCATTGACTGCTCTTCCAGAGGTCCTGAGTTCAAGTCCCAGCAACCACATGGTGGCTCACAACCATCCCTTATGAGATCTGGTGCCCTCTTCTGGTGTGTAGGTATACATAGGTGCAGAATTCTTTTTTTTTTTTTTGGTTTTTGGAGACAGGGTTTCTTTGGCTTTGGAGGCTGTCCTGGAACTCGCTCTGTAGACCAGGCTGGCCTCGAACTCACAGAGACCCGCCTGCCTCTGCCTCCCAAGTGCTGGGATTAAAGGCGTGCGCCACCACCACCCGGCCTAGATGCAGAATTCTATATACATAATTAATAAATAAATCTTTAAAAAATTAAGTGACTAAATACATAGGAAATGGCAGCCCTTATGCTAGTCCCCATGTCACCATACTGTTCCCTCAACTTGGAGCCCACTTGGAACTCTTAGCTCATTTCCTCTTGCTCATCCTTAAATAACATAGACAGATAACTGCCAGTTCCTGAGTACTTTGCACATACCAGCTTGCGTGTCTTCGTGGCAGCCCTGTGGAATAGGTGCTGTTTATAATACCCATTCCACATATAAGTAAACTGAGGTTAAGCTCGGACAACCAGTCTGCCTTCCCTGTTCCTTTCACTGTCACCCTTGCGCAAAGCATCTCCAATAATTTAATTAATACGATAATCACTCAAATAACAAGGGCACAGCAGACAAAAATTATAGTTGCTCCTGACGTCACCTGAGGGCTTGTTGGGACCAAGCCAGGCAAAGCCAGGCAATGGCTGCTCAAGCCTGTGTGTGGGAGGCAAGATATAACATGAGCCAAACAGGAGGTGGTGACCCAGGTCTAAACCTGGGCTTAGCCAGTAAGTCATTTGCCGGTGACTAATGTGAATTCCCTTCCTGTCACACCCTCCGTGCCTTACTGAGAAGCCTCAGCTCTCTGTCCTGACCTCAGGCTCAACTCCCTGGCAGACCTTTGCGCAAGCCCTGTCCTCTACCTACAAACACTCCTGGGTTTGGGTTTGCCTGTTGGCCCGTGTCCTCCGCTTTGGATGGGAGCTCAAGTGTCTCTCGTTTAGGAAGTCCTCTTTGTCCATCCAAAGCCTGGTGAGGCCGCAGGCTTCATGCTCTCAGAACCTCCTGTGGTATACATGATGACACCTGTCTACAATCCTAGGGTTCAGAAGGCTGAGGCAGGTGAGCTACACCGCAGGACCCTATCTCGAAACAACAGTTTAAAAACAAAAATGCTTTCAGGGCTGGAGAGATGGCTCAGCGGTTAAGAGCACTGACTGTTCTTCCAGAGGACCTGAGTTCAATTCCAGGCAACCACATGGTGGCTCACAACCACCTTGACTGAGATCTGGTGCCCTCTGCTGGCACGCAGATAGAAAACTGTATACATAATAAATAAATAAATAAATAAATAAATAAATAAATAAAATCCTTTCAGGGAGCCCCTGTGGCACACACCTTTAGTCCCAGCACTCGGGAGGCAGAGGCAGGCGGATCTCTGTGAGTTCAAGGCCAGCCTGGTCTACAGAGCGAGTGCCAGGACAGCCAGCCCTGTCTTGAAAAACCAAATAAATAAATAAATAAATAAATAAATAGAACCACTTTTTGTCATTTTTTTTCATAGCACTCACTCCCAAAGTGATTCATGTTGTCCTCTAACTTTCTCTCCCTAACTTCTAACCCTGTCTCAATTCTCAGCATCGGTGAGTGTTAGGTCCCTCCTGTCTACCCTACCGTGCCATTCAGTACAACCCTGAGGTACTTTTTAATGATTTTCCCCCTGTGTGTACATTTTGTGAGGTGGTCTCCCATAGCCCAGGCTGGGTGGTCTCCCATAGCCCAGGCTGGGTGGTCTCCTATAGCCCAGGCTGGCCTCAAGCTCACTGTGTAACAGAGAACGCCTTGAACTGACCTTCCTGCCTCCACCTCCCCAGCTCCAGGGTTGCCAGTGTGTGCCTGGCCCTGCAAGTCTTATGTTCCATCTCCAGATCCCTATCTTTCACCTGGGCAAGGCCAGGACTCAAGGTTCCTGCATCCTGCTTCCTACAGTCCTCCTTAGGGATGGGGACAAGGCTCCTTTTTTGTTTATTTGCTTTTTCTTTTCTTTAGTGTCTTTGATTTTAAATTTTTATTTCATGTTTACACATGTGTGCCTGTGCCTATCATGTGTGTACTGGGATTCAAACCTAGATCCCCCGCAAGAGCAGCAAGTGCTCTTAACCACTGAGTGGTCTCTCCAGCCCCTTGCTGTTTGTTTATTTGCTATTGACACAAGGTCTCCTAGTTCTGATTACAATCTCGCTTCACCAACCCCAACTAACTAACTCTCTTGTCTCTGTTACACCCCCCCCCATGCTCCAAGCTGTCAGCAAATCTAACCTGCTCCCTCTGCAGACTCTCAGTGCTGTCCCCACACCCACAGCCTTAAATTAGTCCCCTCCCCATGCCATCTCAATGACTTCCCCCTTAGTCACCCGCAAAGGAAAGCCTGGGCACATGGCTCAGATCCCTCTGATTCAAAATCTGTCCCCGCTACACCTCATTCCAAAAGCCTCAAAGTTCTCTCCCCAGGGAGAGCAGCTTGGTGGTAGAGTGCATGCCGGATATTCGTGTAGCATCATTTTTTTTGTTATTTTTTTTTTACCACTCAAAGCCACAAAGCCCTTACTGACCCATCCTGTCACCTCCTGACCATTTGAGACAATGCAAAGAGGCTAGGCATGGTGACACACGCCTTTAATCCCTTCACTCAGGAGGCAGAGGCAGGACGCTCTCTGTGAGTTCGAGGCCAGCCCGGTCTATGTAACAAGTTCTAGGACCTGGCTGTTTCCAGCTGAAGCCTTGTGGACAAAAGTCTTGGAGGCTCTGCCCCTGTGTGATGTCCAAACAGCTCCTTTCCTGTACATGGGACACTGGGACTCCACGGTCCAGGCCTCTTGTGGCCCTCCCTTAGAGCCACCTCATAGTGTGATCTCTAATTAACTCCGTCACACACCACTTTCGTTTTTTTCTTTTATGAGTCAATCTCATTATATAGCCCTGGCTGGCCTGGAACTCATGCAGTAGACCAGGCTGGACTGGAACTCAGAGAGAACCTCCTGCCTCTGTCCCCCCAGGACTGGGATTTTAGCCATGCGCTATACCATCCATCTTAGCATTCATACCCCACTAATACTCTATATAGGTACTGTCCAATACTGTTTCTTGCCTGTCGTCAGCCCTAAAATGTGAGCTCTCTGAAGACGGCGGTTTCTGACTTGTTCACAGACCTGTATCACAGACCTGTATCTAGTTCCTAGAACAGTGTTTTCTTACCATGAAGGGGTTAAACTCTCCCACTTTTTACAACTGAATTTAAGTTGCTGCTCTCTGAGAAGGGCAAAACAGGTGTCTTTTCCAACCAAGGGCAATTTACGTACAAGGTCCTTACATTCGGGGTCGAGGGAGAGAACAAACACAGAGGGCCTCACAGTCTCACAGTATCTCAAGAACAAGCCCAGCAGCTCCCTTCTCTAGGTCACATCCAAGCTTGTGCAGATGTGTGCAAAAATGATAAGGCTAAACCTTAGCCAATTAGAAACACACTAATGTAACTCATGCTGGCTTAGCCAATTATGTAGCTGACTCTGAAACTCCCCCTAGCTGTGATTAAAAGGAACTGCATGGCCCTCTCAGGGTTGTTGCCATTTTATTCAGGTGTCCATGCCCGCATGCTAGAATATTAAATGCTCTTTGTTCTTGCATACTATTTGAGTCAGCATTTCCTCAGACCCTTCAACCAGTGTTGAGCACTGACTCTTGGGGCTGGGAGTCAAGTGCTCTATCAATGAGTTCTACCCCCAGTCCTTTCACAGCTGACTTGTAAAAGCAAGGAATACATTTTCAGCCTGGAGAAGGTTTGCACACCAGTTATCCCAGGCTCGACAAGTAGGCCTGCCTTGATCTCTAGCATCCTTGAAGGTTCATGCAGCCCAGACTGGCCTTGAACCAGACGACAACCTTGAGATTCTCTCTCTCTCTCTCTCTCTCCTTTCTCTCTTTCTCTCTTTCTCTCTTTCTCTCTTTCTCTCTTTCTCTCTTTCTTCTCTCTTTCTCTCTTTCTCTCTTTCTCTCTTTCTCTCTTTCTCTCTTTCTCTCTTTCTCTCTTTCTCTCTTTCTCTCTTTCTCTCTTTCTCTCTTTCTCTCTTTCTTTCTTTCTTTCTTTCTTTCTTTCTTGGAGAAGCCAGGAGTGGAGACTTTGGCAGGAGCCTGATCTACATATTGAGTTCCAGATCAGTCGGGGCTACTAATGGGACCTTGTCTCAAAAGCCACAAAGGGAGGTAGGCGGGCTGGAGAGATGGCTCAGAGTCTGCTGCTCTATCAGAGAATCTGAGTGACTCCCATCAGCCCTGTTGGGTGATCACAGCCACTTATAACTCTAGTTCCAAGGCATCCAAACCCCTCTTCTGGCCTCCTCAGGTACCCATACACAGTGGAATATATTCACACAGACAAAAGCCATGTAAGTAAATAATACTCTGTAAACAATTGTTATGTTTATTTTGTTTATCTTCTTTTCTTTTTTTTATTTTTGGTTTTTTTCCAGACAGGGTTTCTCTGTGTAGCTTTGGAGCCTATCCTGGCACTCACTCTGGAGACCAGGCTGGCTTCGAACTCACAGAGATACTCCTGCCTCTCTGCCTCTGCCTCCCGAGTGCTGGGATTAAAGGCGTGCGCCACCAATGCCCGGCTTTATTTTGTTTATCTTGATGAGTGTGTGTGTGTGTGTGTGTGTGTGTGTGTGTGTGTGTGTGAGCATGCGCTTGCTTGAGCTTGCACGCATGCATACAAGCCACAGTGTGCTTGTGGAGGTTGGAAGATAATTTGCACAGGTTGGTTCCATCCTTCCACCATGTGGGGTCTGGGGATCAAACTTGTTGGACTCGGCAGTGTTGTGCCTGAGTCACAAGGATCCCCAAAGACACCTGGGAGACAGAGAACCGATGCAAATGCACCAAGTTTATTGACTGTTCTATCCTACCATGGGAGGGACCCCGTCTAGCAAGCTGACCCAGCAGCCTCCAGAGAGGGTGAAGTTCCCTGTCTACTGCTAGGTTTTGGGTTTTTTTTTTTTTTAAGATTTTATTTATTATGTATACAATGTTCTGCTTCCATGTATATCTGCACACCAGAAGGGGGCACCAGATCTCATAAGGGATGGTTGTGAGCCACCATGTGGTTGCTGGGAATTGAACTCAGGTCCTCTGGAAGAGCAGCCAGTGCTCTTAACCTCTGAGCCAGCTCTCCAGCCCTAGTCACTTAATTTTGATAGGGGCCATCTCTCCAGCCGTACTGCTAGATTTTAAAGACAAAAGATACAGGATTACACCAGTAGGTACGGGTTGGTTTCTGATTGGTTGACATTTGAGAACAATCAGGAATTTCTCAAAGTCATATTTTGGCATGAAATACCTGTGTACCAGGTATTCTCATTGGTCAGTGCTGAGAGGGAACATTCTGTGGTCTCTATTCTATGGCTTTGTCTTGTTACTTGTAGG
Source organism: Cricetulus griseus (assembly GCF_003668045.3). Lineage (NCBI taxonomy): Eukaryota > Metazoa > Chordata > Mammalia > Rodentia > Cricetidae > Cricetulus > Cricetulus griseus. The sequence goes on along the minus strand of NC_048602.1, from coordinate 5,640,708 downwards.
TGGGCTGTTGTTCATAGATACCAATAGTTTTCAGAACTGTATCCTGGAGACTACAGGGGAGGTTTTGGTCTCCCCTGGAGTTTCTTTTGTGACCAAACAGTTCCCAGGAACCAAGTACCAAGGAGGTTAGGGCCAAGTGGGGTGGGGGTGGGTTGGAGTTTCTTTCTGTTCAGTTTTGGCCCTAGGCTCTGGGAGTCCAGAGGATCTGGAGTTTCTTGTGTTACAGGCCTACATGTCTTTTCTGTAGCCTGTCATGGCTTCTGAAGCAGGGGCTGAGAGAGGGTCTGGTCCCTTCATTCCTAGTAGTGGAGCCTTTAGTTTAGTTCACCCCTTTCAGGCAGCAATCACCTTTACCTGTTGAGCCAGCTCACTGGCCCCTTGGGATCCTCCGGCCTCCACCTCCTCAGTTCTGGGAGTATACGTCTGTACACTCTGCCCAGTTTGTGAGCTGAGAAATGTCACAAAAGGACTCCAGCCCCAGCCCCAGCCTCCGCTTATTTTGTTTTACTTCTGACTTTTTCCTGAGAATATTTTTAGATTTCTGAGCATTTTGGCTTGCAAAGTAAAACAGTGTATTTGTGTGTGTGCCGGTGTGCATGTGACACAGTCATTTGTGGGGACCAGAGGACAATTCAGGAGTCAGTTCCCCCGACCTCCTTCCGAGATCTGAGGACTGAACTCAGTTTGTCCTCCTGGCACCCAGGAGCCATCCGGCTGGTCTCTTCAAAATGCAAATGTTGATTCTGCCCATGGTCTTTTGCATGTTTTATTACCCCAGAAAGAGCAGCTGTATTCACCACGCACATTCCTCGCCCACTTCTCTTCTGGAAGGTGTCCAGTGATTCTCACAGTCCTTCGTGCGTAATAAACTAGACAGACAGTAAGGCTAAGACTTCATCTCTCCCTTCGGCTTGCTGTGAAGGAGGAACAAAGCCAGTGTCTCTGCCCTTTTTCTTCCCCCACTAGCTAACACAGATGTGGTGGGGCCATCTTGGATCTCACAGGCCAGGCTGCTGCCTTGGAGTAGGAGGGCCATCGGCAGAAGCTGTCTGAGTGCTGGGTGCCTAGTAGCCTCAACATCAGTCCCAGGGTGCTGAAGCTTTAGCTGCTGTGGAAGAAAGAAGTAGAATTCTATTGCACTGACTCTGCTATCATTCTGAGTTCTGTTGCAGTGTTTGTTTCACTGTGTGTATAATATTCTATCATCTAAAAGCAGCAGAAGTTTTTTTTTTCATCCTTTATTCCTTGAACACATATTTATTGAATAATAACTAAACTCAGCCTGGTCTCCAGAGCGAGTGCCAGGATAAGCTCCAAAGCTACATAGAGAAACCCTGTCTCAAAAAAAAAAAAAAAAAAAAAAAAAAACCATGCGGGGCGTTGGTAGCGCACGTCTTTAATCCCAGCACTCGGGAGGCAGAGGCAGGAGGATCTCTGTGAGTCCGAGACCAGCCTGGTCTACAAGAGCTAGTTCCAGGACAGTCTCCAAAGCCACAGAGAAACCCTGTTTTTGAATAATAATAATAATAATAATAATAATAATAATAATAATAAATGTGGGAGTGCCCAGTACATTATACCCCAATAACAGATTTCTCGGCTGACGCAGTAAGCCAGATCAAGCAGAATTGAAAAAGTAGAACAAGTTTATTTGAGCAAAGCAAATCCCGGGTGGGTTCTCCAGTCCCAGAGATGGAGGCCGGAGAAGTCAAGCACCCAAACTAAAGCAGGAAGGTTGTATAGCCTGTAGGTGAGGAGTAATGACCTGTCCACCACACGTTGGGTTTGTGCCCCAGTATGGTCAAAAGCTGAGTGCTTAGGTGGGGACTTGGGCTGCTTGGTGGCAACAGGGGAGGAAGCTGCAGTAGTTGCCAGAAATTTGGACTTTTTGGTGCCTTTTCTTTGTTGGCAATCCTCTGAGAGGGCAGGGTTGAGAGAGAGGGGGGGAGGGAGAGAGAAGAGAAATGGGGAATTCCACATCACGCAGGCAGGCTGGAGGCTCCAAAGGAACAGAAGCATGTTCTCTACTGAGTTTCTGGAACTCTTCCCAGGTATCCCTAGCTTGTGTCAAGTGGACAAAAATTAACCAGCAAAGCATGGGGTTACACCCTCTGTGTAAGGAGAGGGAGACAAGCAGCAGACAGAGACAGCTAACAATGCAGTCCCTCCCTATTTTCAGAACTACCATAGTCCCAAATATGTGGTTAAGATTGGCCAATGCGACCTGAAGTGGCAGGAACAGGGGTTCCAACCAGTGAGGTGCTGAGTGGGAGGACTGGCAATGAGAAATAAAGAAGACAAAAAATAAAAAAGGACAGAAACAACAGCTGGGACCAAGAGGTCTTGCACGAACTGATGAAAACTTATGTCAAGCAAGTTTATTTAAAAAAAAAAAAAAAGTGCAGCATCGGCCGGGCAGTGGTGGCGCACGCCTTTAATTCCAGCATCGGGAGGCAGAGCCAGGCAGATCTCTGTGAGTTCAAGGCCAGCCTGGTCTTCAAAGTGAGTTCTAGGACAGATCCAACGCCACAGAGAGAAACCCTGTCTCAAAACAAAACAACAACAACAACAAAAAAGGGCAGTATCATAAATGTTGTGGAATAGCCTTACTGTCTGTCTAGTTTATTACTCAGGAAGGACTGTGAGAATCACTGGACACCTTCCAGAAGAGAAGTGGGCGAGGAATGTGCGTGGTGAATACAGCTGCTCTTTTACACTGTGTGAAGCTATGTCACTGTGCTTGGTTTAATAAACAGCTAAATGGTCAGCAGGATTTTCAGAGAAGAGAGAACGATGGGAAGAAGGCAGAGTCCTTCCATGCAGGAGGAGAGGTAAAAGCCACAATCCACATGGCAGCATGTAGATGAATAGAAATGGGTTCATTTAAGTTATAAGCACTAGTTAGAAACAAGCCTAAGCTATCAACTGAGCTTTTACTAACCATTAATAACAAGTCTCATGCGTCATTATTGGGGAGCCAACGGTCCCAACGAAAAAGTCTGACAACACATATATACTATTTGCAGGGATGAAAACGGCCAAGGTCAGCAGAGAACTAAGTCAGATAGTGTTGGCAAAGAGAACACAGACACAGCTCCCTAGGGACTGATAACCACAGCCCAGGGAGAAGAGAGGGGACCCTAGGAGCTACAAGCTTGACTCCTTCACGGCCTAGACACAAGCCCTAGACCAGGCTTGGGACCACTCCAGGAGAAGGAGAAGGACACAAACCAAAGTTCTCTTTCTCTCTCTTTTTTTTTTTTGTTTTTTTGTTTTTGTTTGAGACAGTGTTTCTCTGTGGCTTTGGAGGCTGTCCTGGAACTAGCTCTTGTAGACCAGGCTGGTCTCGAACTCACAGAGATCCTCCTGCCTCTGCCTCCCGAGTGCTGGGATTAAAGGCGTGCGCCACCACCACCCAGCCCAAAGTTCTCTTTGGCCTTTTATCAGGGCCTCTGACAAAGACTCGGGTCCATTAAGATCGTTTCCCTTTGAGCTTCCTAAGCAAGACTACATTTCCCATCCTCCTTTGCGGTCAGGAGTCTTCTCTGAATTGTGGCCTGTATCATGGAAGCAGATACTTTGTATCCAAATTCCCCACTCCTATCTACTGTTACCTGTTAACAGTCAGACACTGCGATCTGCATGTGAATTCCTGATAGAGGAGAGGAGAATGTATACAACCAGCCACACTCCAGCCCAGAACCCCTGGACTCAGTGATCTTCCATCACTCAGGCTTATTATTAACTAGCTCTTACAACTTAAAGTAACTCATTTCTATTATTCTGTATTTTACCACAAGGCTGTGGCTTATCACTTCACATCTTGCTTCCCGGTGGGCTGCTGGTATCTCCCCAACTCTGCCTGTTTTTCTCCCTGTATGTTTGCCTTGGATTTCCTGCCTGGCTCTATTCTGCCTGCCTATTGACCAAATCGGCGTCTTTATTAACCAATGGTAATAAAATGTATTCACAGCATACAGAAAGGCACCCCACATAGGAGAGATGACTTAGTGGTTAAGAATACTGGCTGCTCTTACAGAGAACCTGGGTTCTATTTCCCCACATCCACATGGTGGCTCAGAACCACCTATAACTCTAGTTTCATCAGGCGTTGGTGGTGCACGCATTTAATCCCAGCACTAGGGAGGCAGAGGCAGGTGGATCTCTGTGAATTCGAGACCAGCCTGGTCTATAAAATGAGTGCCAGGACAACCTCCAAAGCTACACAGAGAAATCCTGTCTTAAAAAACAAAAACAAACAAACAAACAAAAAACCAAACAAACCAAAAACAAAAACCCACCAAAAAAAAAAAAAACCAACCAAAAAAAACCCAAAACAACAACAAAAACCCTCTAGTTTCAGGGACCCAATGCTCTCTTTTGACCTTCAAGGGCTTCTGCACTCAGGTGACACCCATACATATACTCAGGCACACACACAAGTAAAATTAAATAAATAATACTAATTTTTAAAAGCTAAGTACAAGCCAGGTGGTGGCGGCACACACCTGTAATCCCAGCACTCAGGAAGCAGAGACAGGTGGATCTCAGTGAGTTCAAGGCCAGCCTGATCTACAGAGCGAGTTTCAGGACAGCCAGAACTATTACACAGAGAAAACTTGTCTGGAAAAAACATAAACAAACAAACAAAAAGAACCAGAATATAAAAGAAAGCTGAGTACATACCTTTAATCCCAGCATTTGGGAGACAGAGAAAGACAGGTGGATCTCTGTGAGTTTGAAGCTAGCCTGGTCTACATAGAAAGTTCCACACCAGCTGGGGCTACGTAGTGAGATCCTGTCTCCAAATCAAGCAAACAACAATAATAACAAAAAAAAAAATGAGGATTTAAATGTTTGTGGTTTGCTCAGTGGAGGATTTCTTTGAAGAACGATCATTGAAACAACCAATTCAGGCAGCTTAATTTGAAATAAAGGTTTACTTTTCTTAAAAAAGAAGTAATGAAAGGAAGAAACGGAAGAGAAAGGAAAGAAAATATTGAGCCTGGGTTGGAAAAGGCCATGCAGCTTCTGCCTGCTTATCTCAGGGCTGGGAGGTTTCAAATTCAGCACAGAGGCTGCCTCTCTTGGAAAGGCCATGTGAGGTCAGCTAGTCACAGTCCCCGGCACCAGGCCGACAGCCATCGTCACTATAGCCAAGTGGGTGAGTCATTTGGACATCCAGCCTTATCACGCTGACGGGCAAAGAGAGGACTCTTACAGAATAATGTACCAAGGCATTGGTGGGAAAGTTAGACTTATTTTCATTGTTGCGATGATGGGGTTCTGGGCTGGGTCCTTAGGCTTGCTTTCCCCTAGACTTGGACATTTTATCTTAAATTACATTTGTACAGTTAGTGTGGGAGGTGCCATGGGGCATGTATGGAAGGTTTTTTGGGGGGGGGGTCAAAGAACAGCTTGCAAGAGTCATTGCTCTCCTTGCACAAGGTGGGTGCTTAGAATTGAACTCAGATCATCAGTCTTGGCAACAACTACTTGAAAGACCCCCAGACCCCTAAGGGCCTCAGGATCCCGAGGCGCCCCCGAGACTCAGAAACCAGACCAAGAGCTGCAAAAGCAATAGGGTTTATTGAACAAATGCGCATTCGGGTGTCAGCAATATCGGGAAAGCTGCACACCCCAGCATGGGGTGCAAGCTCCTTATATAGGAAAAAAACCGCAGATCAGCATATAGGCAAGGGGCACAAAGTGATTGATTACAAAGTATGATCTCATTTAGAGTGGTCACCCAGGTGTGACCTGCTTTTCTACAAAGGAAAAACCATAGAATGTACCCTGGAAAGTCCTTGATTGTCTGTTGGCCAGCCACGTGTGACCCAAAGAGGGTTGTCTTGGCGATTGCCCCCGTCTAAACCGTAGGATGTGCCCGGGGTTGGGGACAACTTCCTTGTAATGGGCCAAGGCCTATGGGAAACTTTTTCTCTCTGTGAACTAAAACCTTTCATACTTTTACTCAAGGACCCATCTTAGCTGCCTTTGGTTTGTTTTGAAACAGGGTCTTGTGCATCCCAAACAGGCCTGACCGCCCTCTGTAGCTGAGGACGACCTTGAACTCCTTATCCTCTTGTCACCACTTCCAAGTGTTAGACCCCCGAAAACTCAAGTATTCAGGGTCCCAGGCCACGTTCACGGTCACCCCAATCACCAGGCGGATTCGAGAGCTTGCTGCAAACTGCACAAGGCTTTATTGTAATTTAACGAGCTAACCCCATGTTAGCTCGGGTCTTTCACCCACCCGCCATGGTGGACAGCTAGAAAAGCCAGCTTGAAGCCGCTGCACATAGATCTTATAGGGCAGCGTAAGGGGAGTGTCTAGGGGTACGCACAGGCTCAGGATTGGTGTGCCTCCAGGCTTGGGGGGCTTGCCCTGTGTTGATTGGTCAACTGGTTGTTATGGCCCATAGGCCTTCCCAGGGTGGTTGCTATGCTCTCTACGTCATTGCTGTGCGCTTGTCCGTAAAGCACACCCAGGGTCGTAAAGCATAGCGCCACCAGCTAACATCTGATTGGTTCAGGCACAAGGCAGGCATCTGACTTTAGTGACTAGGTCAAGGTCATAGAAGCATGTGTTCGACCATTATGGCTGCCAAAAGGGAAGCCGGTTCCTTCACAAGCACACTTACTGTGCGCTAGGGACAGAACCCGGGGCTTTTGCATGCTAGTCCAGCATTCTACCAACTGAGCTACATTCCAGTCCCCCTTGAATACAATATAAAAACCACCAAACAGTTCTAGCTCTAACTCTGAAATAGTCAGATATAGGATGTGTATCAGGACTGGGGCTTTGTGTGGCCCTTAGGAAGCTGAGGCAGGAGGGTTGCCATGGGTTTCGGTCCAGCCTTGGGGGCACAGGTAGACCCCATCTCAACCAGAACAAAACACCAAACAGCCAGGCCTGGTGGTGCAATATTTTAATCCCAGCACTCGAGAGACAGAGGCAGGCAGATCTCTGTGGGTTTAAGGCCAGTCAGGGTTACATAGTGAGACCCTGTCTCAAAAATAAAACAACAAAAGCTAAGTAAGCAGCTGGACATGGCGGCACATGCCCAGCCTGTGAGCATTTCTACCCTGGGGAAACAAACGCGTGACTCTTTGTTTGCCCCAAATAGGACATTGCTGCAGACTGAAGGAACAGCTCCACTCAAGTCTGGCTGTGGAGGCTCTCCACGGGATTGTGGGCAGCTTCTGGGCACCTGCCCACATCTCTTCCCTTTAAAAATTATTTATTTATTATTATTGGGGGCATGAACATACGGAAGTCAGAGGACCTTGTGGAATCAGTTTTCTTCTTCCACTTTCACACAGGTCCCAGGGATCGAACTCGGGCCCTTAGATTTGGCAGCGAGCACTATTAACTGAGCAGTCCCACTAGCCCTGGTTTATGTTTTCTCGTTGTCTCCTTTTCATCCGAGGGTCAATCCCAAGGATCTCATGCGCACTGAGCAAGGGTCCTACACCCCCAGAATCTGCCTGCTTTTAAAGACAAGAGTCTCCGTATGTGCCCCAGACAGACTGAGTTTACAATCCTCCTGCCTCAGCCTCCCTATTCCTGGGATTGCAGTGAAGGAACCGGCTTCACTTTTGGCAGCCATAACAGCCGAACACATGCTTGCCATAAACCTGCCTTGGTCACGTAGAGGTCAGATGCCTGTCTCGTGACAAGGAACCCATCAGAAGTTAGTCACTAGAAAGTCAGATGCCTGCCTCGTGACAAGGAGCCAATCGGAAGTTAGCTGGTGGCGTTATGCTTTACGACCCTGGGTGTGCTTTACGGACAAGCGCACGACAATGACGTAGAGAGCATAGCAACCACCCTGGGAGGGCCTATGGGCCATAACAACCAGTTGACCAATCAACACAGGGCAAGCCCTCCAAGCCTGGAGGCACACCAATCGTAAGCCTGTGCGTACCCCTAGACACTCCCCTTACGCTGCCCTATAAGATCTTTTGGGAGACCCAAGGAGCCGTCTTTTCTAGCCGTCCGCCATGGCGGGTGGGTAAAAGACCCGAGCTAACATGGGGTTAGTTCGTTAAACTACAATAAAGCCTCATGCAGTTTGCATCAAGCTTTCGCCTCCATTCTGTGTTTGGGGTGGCCGTCGTCCTGGGCTAAGATTCTGGAAGCCTCAGCTTTCTGAGGGTCTTACAGCAGGCATAAGCCATCAGGATCAGACTTTTTATAAAATATATATTTTTAAATTTTATTCATGTGTATGAGTGTTTTGCCTGCACGTATGTCTTTGTACCGTGTTTGTGCATGGTGCCTTGGAAGGCCAGAAGAGGGCACTGGATCCTCTGTAACAAGAGAGAATGCTGTGTGAGCTGTCACGTGGGTGCTGGAAACTGAATCCGGATCCTCTGGAAGAGCAGCCAGTGCTCTTGAAGGGACCAGTTCCCCATTTCGGCAGCCATAACAGCCGAACTCCTGCTTGTCTGACCTTGTCTTAGTCATTAAGAGGTCAGATCCCTGCCTCGTGACAAGGAACCAATCAGAAGTTAGCTGGTGGCGCTATGCTTTATGATTCTGGGTGTGCTTTATGGACAAGTGCACAGCAATGACGTGCAGAGCATAGCAACCACCCTGGGAGGGCCTAAGGGCCATAACAACCAGTTGGCCGATCAACACAGGGCAAGTCCTCCAAGCCTGGAGGCACACCAATCCTGAGCCTGTGCGTACCCCCAGACACCCCCCTTTACGCTGCCATATAAGATCTCTCTGCAGCCGGTTCGAGCTGTCTTTTCTAGCCATCCGCCATGGCGGGTGGGTGAAAGACCCGAACTAACATGGGGTTAGCTCGTTAAACAACAATAAAGCGTCTTGCAGTTTGCATCAAGCTTTCGACTCCGCTTGGTGACTGGGGTGACCGCGGTCCTGGGCTGAGATCCTGGAGGCCTGAGCTTCCGGGGGTCTTATACTCTTTAACACTGAGCCATCTCTGCGGCCCCCTTAATGCGGCTTCTTAAAAGATTTAATAGAGGAGCTGGAGAGATGGCTCAGAGGTTAAGAGCACTGACTGCTCTTCCAGAGGACCTGAGTTCAATTCCCAGCAACCACATGGTGGCTCACAGCCATCCGTGATGAGATCTGGTGCCCTCTTCTGGTGTGCAGATATACATGGAAGCAGAATGTTGTATACATAATAAATAAATAAAATCTTTAAAAAAAGATTTAATAGAAACCCTTATCAGAATCATGCAAAAACATGTCTGGATAAGACGATGAGACTCTCACTCTCTTGAGAGTGGCAGGAGTGATGGCGCATGTCTGTAATCCTAGCATTTGCCAGACTAGCTACAGCTACATCGCAAGACCCTGTCTCCAAAAACTCAGTAAATTACTACATCAACGAAGACAACGGGAGATGTGTAATAAGCAAAACAAGATGGCCATGGCACGGCAATTAACAAAGCTGCAGCAGGCATGGCTTGGTGGCGCAGGCCTGCAGTCCCAGCACCCGCTGCACTGGCTGCTGGGGTTCAGGTTAGCCTGGGCTACGCGGGGGCGGGGTTTTCAGTGCCTCCCACCGCACAGTTCCTGGTATCGCCCGGACTGGGTGGGAGGAACCGGGGACGACGACTGCCTCCACTCGGGGACAGTAGGATGGAGCGGAGATGTCGCAATGCTTTCTGGGAAACGAAGTCCTTTTGATTCGTGGGCTTCGCAAGCCTGCAGGACTACAGGCCCCACGGCGGCTGAGCGGCGCGCTGCTGCCCCCTGGTGGAGTCGAGGCTGGAGGGTTTGCAGAGGAGGGAAGCAGAGACCTGGGACCGTTGTGACAAACCCACAGGAGCATTGGGGGGGCAAAAGGGTGATGGTTTAAAAGTAGGAGTGCAGCCTCACTGTACTTCTGGCTAACAAGGAGCAAGCATCCCTGCGGGCCAGCTGCCTCACTAACTGAAGCTATTAGTCTCTGCAACTGTGTGTGTGCATGTGTGCATGCGTGTCTGTGTATGTGCGTGCGTGCGTGCGTGCGTGCGTGTGTGTGTGTGTGTGTGTGTGTGTGTGTGTGTGTGTGGAGGTGGGTCCATCCTCAGCCCTGCTTCCTAGGAGTGAGCTCATTCATCTGAATAGCCAGAGCAGGATTTGAACCTGGGCTGCCAGGCTTGAGAGCTTGCACCTTCCTCACTAAAGCTTATGGATCACACCTCTCTTAACTATAATTAGCCCCATCGTATGAGTACATATGAGCGCAGGTCCTTGGTGCTCAAGTATGAACTCTCTTGGATCCCAAGTATCCCCCAAGGGCTCATAGGCTGAAGACTGGTCACCAGCCTGTGTCGTTGCTGACTGTGGAACCTTTAAGTGGGCACTGGCTGAAGGAAGGGAAGACAGGTGGTGCACACTCGGGGGGGGGGGGAGAGGGGATCCCGGCCCTTTCTCTCTGTTTCCCCTGCCACTGTGAGATGAGCAGCGTCGCCACGTGCTCCTTGCTGTGACACGTCTGTCTCACCGCAGGCCGGGATAACAACAACAACGACAACGAGGGTCACATAACCGCGGTTGGCAATCTCTGCAGCCAGGAGTTTTCCCCATTTGCAATGCTAGGGGTCGGATCCAGGACCTCGTGCATGCGTGGCAAGTTCTGGGTCCCTGAGCTAAGCCAGGCTCCTCTCAGCTGGGGCTGACTGAGGGTTAGTGTTTGCAAGTCTCAAGACTGGAGTTTGGTTGAGCATGTGAATGTCAGGTGAGCATGCGGGCCCGTCTGTAAGTCTAGCCTCGAACGGGGGCAACAGGGAATCTCCAGAGCAGGCTGGCTAGCAAGACTAACATTATCAGTGAGCCCTGGGCTTGAGTGAGAGACCCGCCTTGATGAAGAGCAACAGAGGATTATTGCTGTATGCATGCCCGAGTACAGATGCACACATACCCACACATGCAAACATAGCTACATACATGAGACACACACACACACACACACACACACACACACACACACACACACACACAAACACACACACACAAACACGGAAAACATCCTCTCTGGTATTTGCCACAACAGAAGGCTGCCCAACAAGCTGGTCGGAAAGTCGGGGCATTCTTCTCGCTTGCTGACTTGGCGGGGAGGTGATGTGCCAGCATGTTCTATTACTTCTTGTAACGCTTGATGTCTCTGGGCATGTGTGGTGGGTGTGTGGCTTGTGCAAATCCACAGGCAGTTGTTTCGAACCATGTTTGGGTTGGCCCTGCCACTCTGGGTTTTGAGTCCACATGCTCTGTCTGCGGTGGGGGCAGGTGACACCGGCTGTGTGCCGAAGGACCACCCCAGAGCTCTCAGGCATTTTTGTTTCCTTCCTTCTGTATCCGCTCGCTGTTACTGCTTCCTCCCCCTTCGGGAGTTATAATTAAGCAATTACAACAATTAAGCCATCTCGCAAAAAGTCATCCTGCCCAGAATCCCTTGAAGGAGCTAATGAGGGTTATTATTTTCCATGCAGGTCCTTGCCTAGTGACTCACATTCTCCAGAACACACGGACTGCACATGCATCGTAAGCCTGAGGGCGGTGTTCTCTGCCAGGCTACACAATGCTACAAAGAACGGCTTCATGCTACCCACTACTTCCATGCTTTATTTACTTATTTACTTATTTATTTTCTCTGCTTAGGATGGAACCATATGCTAGACAGTATTCCCAGCCCTCTTTTTAACTTTAAAAAAAAAAATTATGTGAGGCTGGAGAGATGGCTCTGCTCTTCCAGAGGTCCTGAGTTCAATTCCCAGCACCCACATGGTGGCTCACAGCCATCCGTTACGAAATCTGGTGCCCTCTCCTGGCCTGCAGGCATGCATGAAGGCAGAACACTGTGTATGTCATAAAAATAATTAAACAAATTAAAAAAAATTATGTGTGTGAGTGGTTTTTGGCATGTATGAGCACCACAGGCATGCAATGCCGTCGAGGGCCGGAAGAGGGCATCAGATTCCTTGGAACTGGAGTTACAGGTGGTTGTGAGCCACCAGGTACACCAGGTAGGTGCTGGAATTGAAGGTGAAGCTGGCTAAGTGTTTTTTCTTTCTTCCTTTTTTTTTTTTTGTTTTTGTTTTTTGGTTTTTTTTTGTTTTTTCAAGACAGGGTTTCTCTGTGTAGCCCTGGCTCTTCTGGAGCTCACTCTGTACCTGGCTTTGAACCCGAAGATCAGCCTGCCTCTGCCTCCCGAGTGCTGGGATTAAAGGTGTGTGCCACCACCACTTAGCTTCTTTGCGCTTTTTCCAGCACGGTCTCACTATTTGGGCCCTCAACTCACTCAGTAGCCCAGGCCTGTCTGAGTTGGGAGGATGGCAGACCTGTGCCACAAACCTGGCTTTGTTTACTTCCTTAAAATACTAAGTGAGGGCTGTTGAGATGGCTTGGCAGTTCAGAGCACTGGCTATTCTTCCAGAGGACCCAGGTTCAAGTCCCAACACCTACTTGGCAGTTCACAATAGTTACTCCAGTTCTAGGGTACCTGATGTCCTTTTCTGGCCTGTGTGGACACTGTATGCAGGCAAAACATAAAAACAAATCTTAGACTACAAAGGTCCCTCAGGTGAGGGTCTGCGGCAGATCTCACCAGCACCCCTTTCTTCCCAGCTTCTCTAGCGCAGCTCCTTTGACAGCGGGCTGGGCTAACAGTTGCTCTAGAGTTAAGGCCTGACTCCCAGATTCTTCTAGCTTTACCATGTGGCCACATGACATCCTGGCTAATGAGTTAGGGAGTCAGTCTTGAACTGTGCCTCTTCCTGGTTTGTACTCCAGCCCAGGCTGGTTTGGAATTCATCATAAACCAGGCTGTGTTCCAAATCGCCAAGGCTAACCTCCTGCCTCAGCCTCCCGAGTTCTAGGACTGCAGGGAACCGCCAGTTCTGGTGCTTTTCCTTAAAGGCAAAGGCTACTGGCAACCCTGTTCCTTCTCTCCTGGAGCGTGGGGTGGGAGAGGCTGGGAGAGCAGCAAGGTGGAGATGGCTGTGGACACACAGAGATCAGAATACTGGGGAATACAGGAGCCTCTAAAAGAAAATTAATCAAGCTGCACGGATGGTTGCGCATGATTTTATTCCTAGTGCTTAGGAGACGGAGGCAAGGAGGATCTCTGGAGTTTGAGGTCAGCCTGGCCTACTCAGTAAGTCCAGGACAAACGACATGCTGAGACCTTGTCTCCTAAGGAAAAAAAAAAAAAAGGACTCATGCTTCCATCTTGCTTAAGCTGAATTAGTTTGGGCTGTTACAGCGGCAGAATATTTATATGGGTGTGTATACTGTGTATGCAAGAAGCTGACATTAGCCTTCGTGAGCTGTGTTGGGATGGATGCTAGTCCTCTGCTAGAGCAGCAAGCACTTTTTAATGTATTTATGTGCCTTCATGTATGTCTGTGGTAGGGTGTCAGATCTTGGAGTTACAGATAGTTGTGAGCTGCTATGGGAGTTGAACCTGGGTCCTCTGGAAGAGCAGTCAGTGCGTTTAACCGCTGAGCCATCTCTCCAGCCCCACAGCAAGTACTGTTAACCATGAGTCACCTCTCGAGCGCTCAGGATATTACTAAGTGAAATGGCAAAGTCACCGAGAGGGACATGGGAGACAGAAACAATTGGATCTCTGTGAGTTCAAGGACAGCCTGGTCTATTGAGTGAGTTCCAGGATGGGCCCCAAAGCTACAGTGAAACCCTGTCTACAAAAACAAAAAGAAAGGTAAAGCCATTCTTTGGAGGCATCTAGGTGCCATCCCTTCATCCAGGTGTTTTGTGTTTTGTTTTGTTTTGTTTTTGAGACAGGATCTTTTTATGTATTTGTTGCTGTCCTGGCACTCGCTCTGGAGACCAGGCTGGCCTCAAACTCACAGAGATCCGCCTGCCTCTGCCTCCCGAGTGCTGGGACTAAAGGTGTGTGCCACCACCACCCACTATGAGTTACTTTACCATGATCTTCCCGAAATCAAGAGACTCCCATATCCTCCTGGATTCTGATTAATTTAATGCACAAATCTGAAAAGTCAATGGCAGACAAACGTGAATACAATTAAACAGGATCTGAGGAAAAGGGCCACAGGCATACAGACAAAGGGGCTCTATCAGGGGCCAGATCAGGGGATGTCCTTTCAGCATCACATCTCATCCAACCCGTAGTCCTCCTCTGGGAAATCTCCCACGGTGACAGCCGATGGCTTGACAAAGGCACCGTACTTGGCCTCGCACTCAAAGTAGCGTTTTCCGTTCACACTGCAGGACAGGATGGGGAGGTGACAGTGAGGGCAGGCTACCACTCCAGGAGCCAGGTGGGTGGGCTCAGCCAGCAGCACTCATGTACAAGCACCCACGCCAGCGGCGATACGTTACCTGCCATCATTTTTCCCTAAGGGCTCGTCATACCGGACACCAACCCAGTAGCCTGGCTTGAAATCTGTGAGTCCTATCCAGGAGAGAAATCTCAATGAGACTTCTATATGGCGCTCACTCATGGTTTGTGCTTCCTGGTGGAGTGGAAAGGCTGCCATGGAGACAGACTCCTACCTCCAGTCCTTATATATCACCTCCTTCCCATTCCCAAAGATGGCAGCCTCGTCCCTGGCTCTTTCTTTCTGATTCTATCCCTCACTCACTCAGGACCCTCGCCAGAGCAGGGCAGCACAGCTATACTGCCACAGACAAAGGCTTATGTGGCAATGTAGTCATGGCTAAGCCAGGCTTCAAATGAGTGCCTGACTACACGGGTTCTGCGTGAGCTGGGTGTTGGTGGTGCACACCTTTGATCCCAGCATTTGGGAGGCAGAGGCTGGCGATCTCTGAGTTTGAGGCCAGCCTGGTCCTCCATGATGCTATAGCCAAGTGCATGGGGCCAAATGGCCAGGAAGCGAACCCTCTGAAACTATGAGCCCAAAGACACCTTTCCTTACGTTCTGTCAGGTTTCTGGTCACAGTGACAGAAAGACACCTACCTACATACATGACAGTGCCCCGGCGAAGGGACTGGCCAGGTGACTGCACCTCACAACGGCTACCCACAGAGATGGCACTGGCTTGGGCCTCCTCTTCACTGAGGCGCTGGGCGGCCTCAGCCTTCTGCTGCGCCCGGAGTTCTTCGTTGTATGGGCCTACCTTGCTGCGTTTCATGAACGACCGAACTGTATCTGTGGGCAGGGTGGAGATGGGGTCAGACCTGACCTTCAGGTCATGCCCCTCCCACAAAGGGCTGGCATTCATGGAGAAATTCTATTCCGCATGCTCAAGAGCTACCGAGAGACACCCTCAAGCCTCTCACCACTGCTTTGGCCTACCTGGATCTCCCCTCAATTCAGAACCGAAGGGCTGCCACCTGTCTCCAGCCCCTCAGCTGCCCCTATTTCTCCACACATTCCTCTTCACCTGGCCCCTGAAACATCTGGCTCCCCGTCTGCCCACTCTGACCTTTCCCAGACGCCTGCTCCAAATGCCACGCTACCCTGATCACACGTCATCTTTACCACGACCCTCTGCCCAATCCCCAACCCACCTCAAGTTCCCCTTTGCCTGCCCAACCTTCTCACCTCCCAGGTATCTGTCCCACCTCACCATCTGCCATCCTCCAAGACCCAGCCCCACCGCCTAGCCTGTGATGGCCCCCTCTGTGTCCCCCGCCTTCGGGACCCCACATGCCCCTTCCAGCCCAACCCATGCATTCTGTACTTTGCCTCCGGTCATAAGCTTCCGGTGAGAGCTCGTATTTCTCCACCTTGGACACGTCTTCATATTCTCCAAGCCGGACGCCACTGTGGTCAATGACCTTTGGTAAGAGGAAGGGAGTCAGTGGGGACCAGGGTCAGTAGCGAAAGACCTGGGATGCTGGCATGAAGTCACACACTGGCATAGTCTGGAGACTTTTGCAGAAGCCACGCTTCTCTCCTCCCCTGAGTCCAGCAGAACAGACACAGGCCACTCCCCTCTCTCACCCCCACTAGGCCTCTGGATACTGCATCTGCCTCCAGGGGCTCTCCACAGGCTGGCATCAGCATCACTCATGTGCCCATGTCCCTGAACCAGCTGTAGAGCTCAAGGCTGGCTCACATCCTTCCTCTTAGGGCCCCTGTGAGGTTCCTAGGGTGGCCCCAACCTCCAGAACCAGGATCATCTGGGTCATGACAGCCTCCTCTCTGGTTTCCCTGTTCTGCCTGTCCTCCATCTGGCTTCCCGCCTACAACCTGAGGATGCCCGTGAACACCAGAGGCTCAGCAGATCCCTCATGCTCATCGCCCTCCAGCCCAATAGCTCCCAGCAGCCTCTGTGTTCCCTCCTCCTTCAGAGTATTCTCACAGGCCATATCCTCCCCTGCCTCTTGTACTAACACTCTTCCTGAGACGCCCACAGAGCACCTGCTCCAGAAGTCCTCACAGGGCTCACTCAAGGCCAGCCTCCCCAGTACATGGGATGCCACGCTCTCCTGCACCACCCTCACCCCCACGGACTTTTCCTATCTGGTTCTTGGATCATTTAGCTAATGCCACCACACACACTGGGTAGGGCTAACGCAGGCCTTCTGCATTATGGCTTGCAACTATATCCAACTCAACATACATGCTTGAAGAGCCAGTCACAGAACAATTGAAAGGAAAAAGAACCAGTTCTCCAGGCTCAGTGGCTTCTGAAGTCAGGGCAGACCCAGGTCAAAATTCTAGCAAGAGTTCACCCTTGAGAAAGTAAATTCCAGTGTTGGGAGGATGACCCAGGCCTATAAGTGTAGCACTCTGGAGGTGCGGGCAAGATGATTATCACTCACTCACACACACACACACACACACACACACACACACACACACACACACACACGCATGCTCTCGAAAAGAAATCAAATTGCATAAGAACAACCAACAGGGCTGGAGGGATGGCTCAGAGGTTAAGAGCACTGGCTGCTCTTCCAGAGGTCCTGAGTTCAATTCCCAGCACCCACATGGTGGCTCACAACCATCTGTAATGAGATCTGGTGCCCTCGTCGGGCCTGCAGGGATACATGCAAGAGGAACGATGTATACATAATAAATAAATAAACAAATAAATAAGAACAACCAACAAACAGAGCAAATCAACAACAACTCCATCCTGAAACTGAGTTTTTTCTTCCACAAATAGAGATAAGTCAACCATAGTCCTGGTGCTCCTCTGGGGACTCAACCCCTCAGCAGTGACTCAGTGATTCACGGAGGCCTAATCCAGTAGCTGGTGACAGGGCAGCGAACTAAAGCGAGGGCCATTTCTGCCCTTCTGGAATTCTAATCGGAGACAGACCAATGAGAAGTCCCATGATCCGCTGGAGTGTGGTAACAGCAAAGAGCAAAGAAAAACCCAAAACATGCTTTAAAGAAGGAGAAAGAGAGGTCAAAATTTTAGACTGAGCTATAATTCCACTTGGGAGGTGGAGACAAGCTCAGGAATAGAGAGAGGGCTTGCCATGGCTATCCAGGGAGTTTGAGGGCTCCCATGAAACTATCTCAGAAAAACAAGAGGTGCTGGAGAGAGACCTCAGGGGTTAAAAGCACTGGCTGCTCTTGCAGAGGGCCCAGGTTCAGTTCTCAGCACCCACATGACAGCTCACAACACTTGTAACTCCAGTTCCAGGGGATCCAGTGTCCTCTTCTGGCCTCCTTCATTCACATATGTACAGACAAAAAACTCATACACATAAGACCAAAATAAACAAATCTAAAAACAAACCAAAACTGCAAAAAGGCAGGAGAACAGGACAGTTGTGGTGAGATGGCTCAGTGGGTAAAGCCGCCTGCTGCCAAACCTGGTCTTGAGTTCAATTTACCAGACTCACACAGAGGAAGGAGAAAGCCCATTGCTGACCTGCTGGATTGCTGTCCCATACCCATGTGAAAAACATCATGCAATAAAAACAAACAAAACAAATGAAATTGCTGACTCTTGTAAAAGCACTACTTGGAAAGCCATTTTTGTTCTATGCTGACAACTGAACTTAGGCCTTGAAGTTCCACCACACTTGGCTTTCACTGGTGTGTGTGTGTGTGTAGGCTAGAGGACAACTTTGTGGAATTGGCTCTCTCTTTCCTTAATGAGGCGCCAGGAACTGAACTCAGGCTGACAGGCTCCCCCAACCAGCTCCTATTGTCTTCTGTTTTGTTTTGTTTTGTTTTTTTGAGACAGGGTTTCACTGTGTAGTCCAGGCTGTCCTAGAACTCACTACGTAGACCAGGCTGTCCTTGATCTCACAGAGAGCACTCTGCCTCTGTCTCCCAAGTGTTAGGATTAAAGGTGTGTGCTATCACTGCCCAGCTTAGATTTCTGTTGTTGCTGTTGTTTGTTTTGTTTCTGTAACAGTCTCACTGCTTATTTTAGGCCTGCCTCCTGACTCCTTCTGAATGCTGAGATTACAGGTGTGCCCCACTATACCCGGTGCTGGGAGGTAAAATCTTAAGTAGAAGGGCTGGCCATGTGGGCATATATAAAATGCACTGTTTGGATAGAGAACACAACCCAAGACAGAAAAGAGGATGGAGCTTAGAATAGGACGCCGAAGCAACAGTGGGGAAGGACCTGAGTGGAGGCGGTGGGCAGAGGCTGAAGGCAGAACGAGGAGAGCCGCTGCACACAGAGGTCTTTTGTGCGCCTGCTTCTCCCAATCTGGCCAGGCTTACTGCAATCCCTTAGAGCTCTGTTCTCTTTCCCTCCACATAATATCCTCAGGACATCAGCTCAAACATCCATTCCTCAGGGAGGCCCTTCGGACGCCCCAGGTAAAGCCAGGCGCCTCGTTGTCTGTGTTCCCCACTCTCCCCCGGGGTTGCCTCCAACCCAGTGCAGCAACTCTGGTCTGTCACTGTCTACTTGATTGACATGGGCTTTTCCCTAGGCTTAGCTGGGGTTCCGTGAGGACAGGGACTACACTGCACACCACATCGGGCAAGGCACAGTGTGATCCAATAAATGAACCAACGGATGGGGTGGGGTCCCTGGAAGGGTGGCCTCACATGGATGCGGCAGCCGTCATCTACAGGATAGGAGCCCAGCAGCGCATCCTCTTGATCCAGCTTGGTGTAGAACTTGTCGTCAGCACCATACAGCTCCAGCTCCATGCACGAAGCAGGACTGCCCACCACCAGTTCCAGCTTACACTGCGGGGGGCAAGGGGCAGGCTGGTGAGGAGGGCTTGGCCTGGGCCCAGCCAGCCCAGGCGCTTCAGGGCCCCGCCCCCTGGGCTCTCCCGGCCCCGCCTCCTTGGCTCTCCTGAGCATAGATTCTCCCGGGCCCCGCCCCTCGGCTCTCCCGGCCCCGCCCACTCTGATTTTCCCGGGCCCCGCCCCCTCTGACATTCCAGAGCATGATTCTCCCGGCCCCGCCTCCTTGGTGCTCCTGAGCATAGATTCTCCAGGGCCCCGCCCCTCGGCTCTCCCGGGCCCCGCCCCTCGGCTCTCCAGAGCATGATTCTCAAGGACCCCGCCCCCTCAGCTCTCCAGAGCATGATTCTCTTGGGCCCCGCCCCCTTGGCTCTCCCATCATGATTCTCCAGGGCCCCGCGCCCTCGGCTCTCTTGAGAATGATACGCCCGGGCCCCGCCCCTCGGCTCTCCCGGCCCCGCCCCCTCTGATTTTCCCGGGCCGCGCCCCCTCGGCTCTCCCGGGCCCCGCCCCCTGATTCTCCCGGCCCCACCTCCTCGGCTTTCCAGAGCATCTTATTCTCCCAGCCCCGCCCCCTCTGATTCTCCAGGGCCCGCCCCCTCTGATTCTCCCGGGCTCCGCCCCCTTGGCTCTCCAGAGCATCTGATTCTCCCGGCCCCGCCCCCTCTGATTCTCCAGGGCCCGCCCCCTCTGATTCTCCCGGGCTCCGCCCCCTTGGCTCTCCAGAGCATCTGATTCTCCCGGCCCCGCCCCCTCTGATTCTCCAGGGCCCGCCCCCTCTGATTCTCCCGGGCTCCGCCCCCTTGGCTCTCCAGAGCATCTGATTCTCCCGGGCCCCGCCCCCTCTGATTCTCCCGGGCCCCGCCCCCTGATTCCACCGGCCCCGCCCCTACTCCGCGGACCGATCTCCCGGGCTCCCACGCCGGGGACGCTGGTTGCCAGTCTCCGCAACCTGGCCTCAAGCCCCGCCCCCTCGCTTCCAGGCCCCGCCCCGGACCCCGCCCCCAAGGCCGCACCTTGAACTCGGCGATAGTGAGATTACGGCTGTACCGCTTCTCCGAGCGGAAGCTGTTGAGAGAGCTGCTGATGAAAACCGTCACCGTGGGCGCCGAGACCCCCGACACCTCCATCTCGCCGCGCCCTGCAGCGGCCCGCGGTCCGGCTCAGCCGCCTCACACCGGCTCCGCAGTGGCCGCCGCTCCTTCTGGGATATCAGTCCCGCCCCCGGGCCCGAAGCTGACCAATGCAAGCGCCGCAACAAACGCGGACGGCCAATCGCGACCGCCCTTTCTCGGAGTCGCGGGTAGGTCCAGCCAATCCCGAGAGGCCTTCCGCGGCTCTCGGTGGGTCCAGCCAATCCCGAGAGGCTTTCCGCGGCTCTCGCTGGGTCCAGCCAATCCCGAGAGGTCTTCTGCGGTTCTCGGTGGGTCCAGCCAATCCCGAGAGGCCTTCCGCGGCTCTCTGTAGGTCCAGCCAATCCCGAGAGGCCCTCCGCGGCTCTTGGTAGGTCCAGCCAATAGCCGCACTGGAAGCCGCCCAGGAGGCGGGAGGAGAAAGAGCGGCTGCAGTTTCCGGGTCCGTGAGTGAGCTCGGCGCATGCGCGCTGGCCCGGGGCCCGGAAGCAGCGGCGTCCTCCCCCGTGTGCGCTCGGCGCCTGGCGGACGGCGTCGCGCATCGCAGTCTCGGCCCCCGTCCTACGCCCGTGCTGCTCGGTCAGCCGAGAGGTCCAGCTCCGGGGTCGGCGGCATCGCCCGAGAGTCCCAAAGGACTGAGGCGCGCCGCCCGCCGCGCGGTCTGACCCTCGCCGCGGCCCGTAGCGCGGCCGCGCAGGCGCACAAGGCTCGGCGGGCCGGTCGCTATGGAGCCCGACGGGACCTACGAGCCTGGCTTCGTGGGGATTCGCTTCTGCCAGGAGTGGTGAGGCCCGCGGCGGCCCGCGTGGGAGAGCAGCGGGGCGGGCTTCCGGCTGGCCTCTGACCTCTGACCTCTCCCCGCAGTAACAACATGCTGTACCCCAAGGAGGACAAGGAGAACCGCATCCTGCTGTACGCCGTGAGTGCGCGCCCTCCTCCCGAGTCCCTCCTCCCTCTCCCTCCTCCTCCCTCTCCCTCCTCCATCCTCCTCCTCCCTTCTCCCTTTCCCTCCTCCTCCTCCTTCTCCCTCCCTCCTCCTCCTCTCCTCCTCCCTCTCCCTCCTCCTCCCTCTCCCTCCCCATCCTCCTCTCTCCTCCCCCTTTCCTCTCCCTCCTCCTCCTCCTCCCCCTTTCCTCTCCCTCCTCCCTCTCCCTCCTCCCCAGGGGTGGCCTCTGGGCCGCCCCTCAGTGCACCCTGCCACCCCACCTTGTCCGTCGCCCCCCCTGTGACCTGTGTGACCCCCTCCACCCCCTGCAGTGCCGGAACTGCGATTACCAGCAGGAGGCCGATAACAGCTGCATTTACGTCAACAAGATCACACACGAAGTGGAGTGAGTGGCGGGGTCTGGGGCAGGGGCGGGGGCAGGGGCAGGGGCGGGTGGGGGCTGGGACCCCCGTCTAACGGTGCTCACGCCCCACCCCTGCAGCGAGCTGACCCAGATCATCGCAGACGTGTCCCAGGACCCCACGCTGCCGCGGACGGAGGACCACCCCTGCCAGAAGTGAGTGGGACACCCCGACCCGGGCTGTCACACCCGACCCGGGGCTGTCACACCCACCCGACCCGGGGCTGTCACACCCACCCGACCAGGGGCTGTCACACCCGACCCGGGGCGTCACCCCCGACCAGGGGCCGTCACACCAGACCAGGGGCGTCACGCTGGACCTGACCGTCCCCTCTCCCTTAGGTGTGCAGGGGGCAGGGGGAGGGAGGGAGGGAGGGGACACACCCGACCAGGGCTGTCACAGTGGACCGTCCCCTCTCCCTTAGGTGTGCAGGGGGAAGGAGGGAGGGGACACACCCGACCAGGGCTGTCACAGTAGACCGTCCCCTCTCCCTTAGGTGTGCAGGGGGCAGGGGGGGGAGGGAGGGAGGGGACACACCCGACCAGGGCTGTCACGCTGGACCGTCCCCTCTCCCTTAGGTGTGGCCACAAGGAGGCTGTGTTCTTCCAGTCCCACAGTGCCCGAGCGGAGGTGAGTGGGTGGCCGGGGTGGTCCCGGGGGTGGGGACGCCACTTGGGGGCTGACGCTGGCCTTCCTGGGATCAAGACTGGGAAGCTCCTTTGGGGTGGAGCCCCCTACCCTAACTAACGGAAGCACGTTCCCGTCCCCAGGACGCCATGCGCCTGTACTATGTGTGCACCGCCCCACACTGCGGCCACCGCTGGACAGAGTGACCCCTCCCTCCCTCCCTCCTCCCTCCTCCCTGCCTGTAATAAACGCGGGTTTGTGCACCAGTGTTTCCCGCCTTTATTTACGTGTCTGCGGGCTGCAGGAAGCGGCCGGCCGCGCATGCATCAGGCCTGCATCAGGCCGTGCGGTGGAGCGAGCGGTGCTGCGCGTAGGCGTCAGGCCGGGAGCTGGTGAAGCCGCAGTCTTCGCACACGTGCAGCTTCTCCCTGCGCTCCCGGTAGGCGTAGCTGGCTGGCTGCCCGTGCACCTTGGCAAGGTGAGCTTCCAGGGAGCAGCGCTGGGTGAAAGCTTTCCCGCAGGCCCCACAGCGGAAGGGCCGCACCCCTGTAAAGACAGGGCAGGGCAGGGCAGGGGCAGACAGCGGCCGTGTCCGCCGCTTCCCACCTTGCCCGGTCTGTCCCTGTTCCGAGCTGGGCAGACACTTAGATTCATGGCCCAGCAGCCGTCGGCTGCCCTTCCTATAGCCTTATGAGCCAACCCTGAGCCCCCTCCATTCCTCATCAGGACGCCCTCCCAAGAAACTGCCCTGGACTGCTCACACTCTGGGTACCGCAATTTTATTATTTTTTTTGTTTCGTTTTGAAACAGGGTACCCTTGGCTATCCTGGAACTCACTCTGTAGACCAAACTGGCCTCGAACTCACAGAAGTACGCCTGCCTCCGCCCCAACTGCTGGGATTAAAGGCGTGTGGCAACACCACCCGGCCTTTTTTTCTTTTTTTTTTTTTTTTAAGACTTGTTTATTATTTTATGGACATCCTCTTTTTTTTTTGGCTTAGACGTATGTCTGTGAGAGCATGGGGCCCCGCAGAACTGAAATAACAGTGAGCTGCCACGTGGGTGCTGGGAACTGAACCTGGGTCCTCTGGAAGAGCAGCCAGTGTCCTTAACCGCTGAGCCACCTCTCTGTCCCCTATTCCCTATTGATTTACTTCTAAGACAAGGTCTCACTGTGTAGCCCTAGCTGTCCAGGAACTCCTCAGACATCTCCCTGCCTCCACTTCCTGGGATTAAAGGGGACTGCTACAGTCTGGCTTCATTTTTTAAATTATGTTTTTTGTTCTGTGTGTGTGCGCCTTTGTGTGTGCATGCCGGTGAGTGTGCACGAATGCCGTGGTACAAATTGGAAGGTAATTTGCAGGAGTCTTTTTACACCACCTGGGTCCTGAAGACTGAACTCAGGTTGTAAAGCTGCCAGCAACTAATTGCCTTGACTTACTGAGACCTGGATTCTGTAGCCAGCACCCGTCTCTACCCTCTGCCAGACCCCTTCCTGAGTCAGCCTTACACTCGCCTCCTGGGAGGTACACCATGTCTCAGGGCTCTTGTTACTTGTGTTCCTGCTGGATCTCCCTAGTCCCCAGAAACCCCACATCCCATACGTCTCCGTCTATCTCATGATCACCATCCCTGTCTCTGTCCAGAAGACTCTCTGTCTCATGATCACATCCCTGTCTCTGTCCAGAAGACTCTCTGTCTGTCTCATGATCACATCCCTGTCTCTGTCCAGAAGACTCTCTGTCTGTCTCATGATCACATCCCTGTCTCTGTCCAGAAGACTCTCTGTCTATCTCATGATCACCATCCCTGTCTCTGTCCAGAAGACTCTCTGTCTGTCTCATGCCATCACCATCCCTGTCTCTGTCCAGAAGACTCTCTGTCTCATGATCACATCCCTGTCTCTGTCCAGAAGACTCTCTGTCTATCTCATGATCACCATCCCTGTCTCTGTCCAGAAGACTCTCTGTCTATCTCATGATCACATCCCTGTCTCTGTCCAGAAGACTCTCTGTCTCATGCCATCACCATCCCTGTCTCTGTCCAGAAGACTCTCTGTCTGTCTCATGCCATCACCATCCCTGTCTCCTGTCCAGAAGGCCCGCTTTGTCCCCACTGTCACTCACCAGTGTGAGTCCTCATGTGACGCTTGAGGTCGAAGGCGTCGTGAAAGCCCTTCCCACAGCAGTGGCACACGTGGCGCCGTGCTGGGCTGTGGCATTTGAGGTGCCGCGTCAGCATGCGCTGCAGTGGGAAAGCTTTGGGGCAAAGTGGGCAGCCAAGTGTCCCCGGCGCCCTGGGAGCAGAGGTCAGTGTTCCCTGTGAGGACTGCCAGAGGGTGCAGGGTTAGCCTGGCCAGCTGGAGCCTGCCCAGGCTTTGCTACTCTGCAAACAAGAATCTTGGGTGTGCCCACAGCTTAGGACCACTAGAAGAGGGTCTGAGTAGTGGGGACAGGTGCCACCCTCTCCCCAACACCTCCCCTAACCAAATCCCATCACTCCGACCTTCATGGCCCTCCATGGCCAAGAACACACTTCGCTAATACGAGCTTTCCTAGTTTTATTGTCTGTGCCTCCAGCTCCCAACAGGAAGAAGCTCCGTAAGGAAGCGGGCTTCTGTCCCTTCTGCTGGATACTGTGCCTGCCTCTCAGATACTGAGATGACCTCGGGCACACACAACTTTACCTAGCACTTTCCTTCCTTTCAAGGACAGCATAGCTGACCGTCTCCTGGGAGGTTAAGGCGACAGAGCTCCCACCCCCATCTTTGTTACCTTATCCAGTGTTCTGATATAAATCACTTTCTACTTAGCTTGCACCCATTGGACCCAGGTCCCTAGAGCAGGCCCCTAAACTGCCCACCTACCCTAGGAATATGGGTCTTATCCGAGACGGGGGGGCGAGCTGGCTGCCGGGAAGAACCTCAGGTCCAGGAAGCAAGTGCACAAGGACCTGCTGTAAGGGGCAGCCAGCTTCCCGTATGCAAGAGGAAATTCATTCCTGTCCTGGCTGCCAGCTACAGACTCACCACTTCCCAAGTGTCTCTCAGACCAGGAGATCTGTGCGCTGGTGGCACTGCCAGGCTGCAGCAGTCTGGGGAGAGAAGCCAGATGGTGATACCTTGTGTCTCCCTGGCCCTTCACCTCCAGGCCCAGTGAGGTGCATACCTGGGACATAGGCATCTCCCCTGAGCTGGTCAGGCACACGGCTCCAGTTAGGTGGTTGTGGACGCCGACTCCTCACAAGGAAGACCCTGGGCATTGCTTTCAGGACGGCACAGCTATAGTTCCTCTCAGGACTGCCTCCCCTATATGCTGCTGCCTGTCAGACCTCAGCCCCAGAACAATCCAGAACTAGGTGAGGTCAGGAGACCCACGAAGGAGCCTCATTCTCTCCATGCAAATTCTGGGACAAGCCTGGGGAGCAGCCTTAAGTGGCTCTAGTTACCTCTGCTGGGGGGGTGGGGGACTGCCATTATGGTTCCTTCCCTGTAGGGGCCAGGCTCCCAAGGAGCTCTGCAATCTCCAGGGCCTGAGACACTAGAGGACCACCCCCACACCCCCAGGAGAGGTGTGAGTGAGAGAAGAGCCTAGCCTAGAGAGAAGGAAGGGACATGGCCCCAGTCCTGGCAGGGTGAAGGACTACAGGGACTGTTTACCAGGCAAATCAGTCCCGTGTCCATTCCCCATACATACACACACACACACACACACACACACACACACACACACACACCAGCCTGCCTGGTTATTCAAATCACAGCAGCTGTCCAAGGGGTTGGGTGGGGACAGCAGTGATTGTTCTCTGTCACTGGTGTAGGGTGACAGCAGATTGGTGAGTTAAAATCAAGATCCAGGCTGAGCTTCCTCAGGCAGGAAGCTCTCATCTTCAGATTTCCAAAGATGACATGGCATCTCTCAGGCTGAGGGTATTAAAATGCTGCTTTGTCAACAGTCCAGCTAGTGAGTGCACGGGACTCCTCCCATCCCTGGAGTTGCCAGGAACTGACCACACTCCGGGTAGGCTGTTCTAGTTGGTCCTTATCTGATGTCTGAATTAGACGTCAAGAATTGTGAACATTTTCCCCACAGATTTATTTATTTATTTAGACAGGGTTTCTCTTTGTAGCCTTGGGTGTTCTGGAACTCACTATGTAGATCAGGCTGGCCTCAAATTCACAGATCTGCCTGCCTCTGCTTCCAGAGTGCTGGGATCAAAGGTGTGCACCACCACCACCACCACCACCACTGCCTGGCTTTCTCTGATTTATCTACCTAACCATCATTTGAACTTGGGCTATAGGCAGACCTTACTTAGTTCAGCACTGAAAATGAGGACACCAGGTCACAGGGGAGACAGCAGTGACATCCAGAATGGTCAACCATGAAGAACAGAGTGATCCAAGTTGGGATAGGGCAAAACTGGGGGAAGAGAACCCCTGGAACCAATTTTGAAAGTTCTAATCCAGCCTAGGAGTTCCGGTAGGATTGGTGAAAGAAGAGGACTCAAGAGAAAGGGAAAGGTACTCTGAACTTAGATCAGGAAGCCTGCATGCCAAGTGCCATCTCAGTACCCCCTGCTGTTTAAACAGAGGGTCTCATGTAACCCAAGTTGCCCTTTATGTAGCTGGGGATGAAACTGGACCCCTGATTCCAGCCAAAGGGAATAGTCGTTCCAAAGGTTTGGGGAAGAAATTGTACATTTCGTTTTTTAAAATTATGGTAGAGGGGGCATACACAACCACATGTCAAGGTCAGGGAACAAACTTTAGGAATTGGTTTACTTTCCACCATTACGTGGTGTACTGGCTAGTTTTCTATCAACTTGGCACAAACCAGAGTTATTTGGGAAGGGGAAACTTCAATTGAGAAAATGCCCTGACTAGATTGGTCAGTGGGCAAGCTTCTGGTAAACATTCTTGATTAATGTGGGAGGGCCCAGATCACTGAGGGCTGCTACTCCTGGGCAGGAGGTCCTGGGAGCTATAAGCAGGTTGAGCAAGCCATGAAGAGCAAGCCAGTAAGCAGCACCCTTCTAGGGCCCTTGCCTAAGTTCTTGCCACCAGGTTCCTGCCCTGACTCTCTTAGATGATGGACTATGATGTGGAAGTGAAATAAACCCTTCCCTCCTCAAGTTGCTTATTATGGTCTTGGTGTTTTGATTTGTTCTTTTTCTGAGACAGGGTTTCTCGGTATCCTTGGCTGGCCTGGAACTCACTCTGTAGACCAGGCAGGCCTGAAACTCAGAGATCCGCCTGCCTCTGCCTCCTGAGTGCCGGCACTAAAACTGTGCGCCACCATGCCCAGCTGGTTTTTGTGTTTTGTTTTGTTTTTTCTCTGTGAGCACAGCTTTATTGGATAACATTGGCCATCCCCAGGTGGCTCTGGATCACTAGTGTGACGGGATGAGATGGTGTCTCACTGAAGAGATGGAACCCTTCTTCATGTATAGGACAGTGACTGCCACTAGAGGGTGTCGGGGGGGGGGGGGCTACCCCAGACCCAGGGAAGAGATTACCTGCATCTGCACAGCTATGGATGCCATTGCCCTTTCTTGGGTCTGTGGCTGTCAAGGGCACTGTGTGGGTGGGAGAAGTTTCTTGTGGAGACCAGTGAGGCTCACCTAGCCCCCAAACAGCCTCCTCATGGAGCTGCTTGAGAGCTGGAGGGACATCAGAGCCAGGTTCATCACACTGTGTCACCCCAGTAAAGACAGGCCCTGAACCCCCTCAGAACCCCGCGGAGCTGGCCTCAGGCGCCATCATCACCTGCCCATTGCTGTCCCAGGTGCCATCAGGACTGCAGCAGGGTCCTCTTCAAGTCTCAAGTCCGGCCAGCCTGTGGGGTCACCTGCAAAGTCCCAGTGCTGGTAGGATGGTGTCTTGCTGGGTGTGGCAGCACCATCTTCTCTGATGCACCCTTCAGCCGTGTGAGCTTCTTAGGCAGGCTGGAGTTGGCTTTCGTCACCACGTCATGCTCAGTCTTCTTCCGGATCCCCACGTCCAGGGTCTTCAGCTTACTGCACGACGCGTGCCTTCTTGGGAGCGATGACTCAGCTGCCTTTCCTCGGCCCTGGGCTCTGCTCCCCCGCAGCCGCTGCCTTGCTTTTAGGTTTCTGAGACTGCAACTTGCGCTGTCCCTGCGCCATGTTTCACCACGAGCCGAGCCGGAGGAGCTTGTGTTTTTTGTTACTTTTTGTCTTTTTTTTTTAAACTTATTTTTATCACATCGCCAGAAACCCTAAAACATGTGGGCTCAAGGGATTGAACTCACATCACCAGGCTTGTGTGGCAAACGCCTTTACCCGCTGAGCCATCTCACCACCACCACCCCCTTAACAAAAGGAGGGGATTGTGTAGCCCAAGCTGGCTTCCAACTTACTACGTAGCCAAGGATGGTCTTGAACTTGTGCTCCTCCTCCCTCTCCCTCTCAAGTGCTGGGATTGCAGATTGCAATGGCCATCATGCTCATTCTCTGTAGTACTAGGGATGGGCGCCAGGGTTTGGTGTTTGGTAGGCCAGAACTCTTATTGAACTACATCCCCACCCCGGGAAAGATTTCTCTGCGTCCCTTGTATTAGATTTGAGTGTAAAGTTCTCCTCCAAAGGTTCGAGGGCTAAAGGGTGGTTGGTCTCATTGGCTGGAGAATCCAAGTGAGAGCTGATTAGGTCATGAGAGCTCCAAGTTCAGCAGCAGATCAGTCCATTGATGGATTCATAATTTGATGGCATTCTTGAGACGGTAGCAACTAAGAGGAGGGGTCTGGTTGGAGGAAGGGGGGGCACTGATAAATGTACCTGGAAGAGCATGTCCTGTCCCCAGACATCTGACTCTCTGTTGCTGGCCACAAGGTGAGCCTGCTTTCTCTGCCCCAGCCCCTGTCATGAAGTTCTGCTCTGCCCACAGCACCGTGCAGCCAACCACAGCTGGAAATCCCAAGCCTAAACAAACCTTTCCTGCTTCTCAGGTACTTTCCTACTGACAGGACGGTGACTTAACACGGGAGTCAGCCTTCTAGATTGGTCGTCGTGGGGTACAAGGGAAAGAGCTTGCCCCTCACCTGCACGCTGAGCCTTGCCACGTTTTCTCTGTACATCCTAGAGGGTAGAGCCTGGGCACGTCACCTCTCGGGCCTTTAAAAAGCATGACTTTTGTGTGTGCAGGCGTATGTGTGAAGGTGCATGTCAGTGCAAGCGCCTGCGGTGACCAGAGGCATCGGATCCATGGAGCCGGAGTTACCAGTGCTTGTGAACAGGTGTGGGTGTTGATAATGAAATTGGCATCTTCCGAAAGAGCAGTTAACCATGGAGCCAATGCTTCAACCTGTTTTTTGTTGCTTTTCCGCTGATGCAATCCAGGCTGGTGTCAAACTTATGTAGCTGAAGCTGGCCTTGAACTCCTGATTCTCCAGTCTCCCCCTCCCAAGTGCCGACTAACAGAATTACAGGTGTGTAATTTGGCAGTTGGGTCTGGGCAGGCTCTGAGTTTCAGCTGACTTGGCTGAGAAATGGGGCTGAAGTGGCTCCATGTCACACCGACAGGACTTCATAATGATTGGTGTCCCTTGTGTAGGTTGATGTCTCACTGCCTAGGAACTGCCCTGATATCGGGGGAGCCAAGTGTGGGCCCATAGTGGTGGCAAAGGCTGGGCTGCCACACTAACGGGGGAGAGCTATCTGCTCAGGGGCCCTATGTCCACAGCTGGCTCCGTTGTTGCTAGGAGACAGAGTCAAGCTGCTGTCTGTACAGCACTACCCTTCAGGTCCAGCAAGGCTGGTTTTTTTTTCCCCCCAAGATTTATTTATAATGTGTACAGTGTTCTGCCTGCACGTATCCCTGCAGGCCAGAAGAGGGCACCAGATCTCACTACAGAGGGTTGTGAGCCACCATGTGGTCGCTGGGAATTGAACTCAGGACCTCTGGAAGAGCAGCCAGTGCTCTTAACCTCTGAGCCATCTC
Source organism: Cricetulus griseus (assembly GCF_003668045.3). Taxonomy (NCBI): domain Eukaryota; kingdom Metazoa; phylum Chordata; class Mammalia; order Rodentia; family Cricetidae; genus Cricetulus; species Cricetulus griseus. Next base: position 5,610,541 of record NC_048602.1, on the reverse strand, counting down.
TCCAGCCCAACAAGACTGTTTCTTTGAGACAGGGTTTCTCTGTGTGTAGCCCTGGCTGTCCTGGAACTCGCTCTGTAGACCAGGCTGGCAATGAACTCACAGAGACCCACCTGCTTCTGCCTCCCGAGTGCTGGGACTAAAGACCCATGCTACTACTGCCTGGCTGTTCTCCTCTTAATCAGAGCTACTGTGACTATCCACAAGGGGCCTTCCTTTATAAGAGTGGATGGGTTGGAGCTGGGTGATGGCCCTGGCCTTTAGGAGACCCCTCTGCTGGGTTCCTTTTTACAGGGACTTGGGACAGGATGAGTGAGGTCTGGAGTGGCCTTCTTAGGAAGGTTCTATGTCTGCAGTTGGCTCATGGGATGAAGCTGGATACAGTTCTTTCAGATGAAGGCATCACAGGGCCCAGCAACTAGGTGGCTTGGGGCTGCTGCAGATTCTTCAATGGTATTTGTCTCCTACTGCCCCTGCTGCAGATGTGACAATGACAACCCAGACCCCGCCGGATCCAGTGTGAATTTAGCCTAGGGCCATCAGCCAGGAGTGTATGTACTGAGGACAGGGTCAGACCCGTGATGACCCCAGCGGCTCCACTGGGTTTGAAAGCACCTGTAGGGTCAGGAAGGCTAGCTCCTACTGGGTGGTGGTGGCACACGACTTTGATCCCAGCACTGGGGAGGCAGAGGCAGGGGGATGTCTGTGAGTTCAAGGCCAGCGTGGTCTACAGAGTGAGTTCCAGGACAGAGAAACCCTGTCTTGAAAAAAACAAAAACAAAAACAAAAAGCAAGCAAACAAGCATAGAATCCTAGCTCCTCCTAAGGATGGGCTCCAATGGGCAGAGAGCACACATGACCCCTGCAATAGCTCAGTATGCTAGGGACAGGCTACATGGGATGCCAGGCCTGGCATTCATCATTCCTGTTAGTCCCATGTTCCCTGCTGGCAGGTGCACAGAACAGGGCCTAGAGCTGAAGCAAAGCCGAGTCTCCAGGCTGGTTCATCCATGCGGACCCTTTACCCCCCCTCTCTCTGCATCCACTGAGGAGGGCTTTACAGACAGGACAGGTTCCAGAAAACTATTTAATTTAGTCAGTTTATTTGCTTTAAAATCAATCTCTGCTGAGCAGCGAGGCTTTGGTGGAGGGGCTGCCGGCTTTTAGTCGCCCCTTGCTTTCCTCTTCACAGCCTGCACCAGCAGCTCTGAGTAGTGTTCCAGCAGGGCCTGCAGGTTTGGGCTGGCCAGGAGACACAGTGTAGGTGAGGAAGGCAGGCCGGGGCTAGGCAGTGTCTGGGGTGGAGCCGTGTTAGCTGCAGCCATCCAGTTGCTGGCTTCCAGCTGGCTGTGGATCCACTGAAAGGCGGAGGCCAGCTCCGTCTGTGCCTGCTGCTGTTCGGCACCCAGCTGGTTGCTGGAGACCAACTGTAAGGGATGGCAAGCTTGTCAGGGGACATGCAGTACTGCCAGGGAGCCCTGCCCATTCTCCCGCACTGCCCTGGGCTCCTTAGCTTACCATTCGGTAAAGGTCAAGGGCTTCTTGGAAGACAGCCTGCAGCCTGTGCGAGACTGATCTTATACTGCCCAGCTCAAGGAGTGCTGGGGGCAGGACCTCAGCTGGGAGCCCAGGCTCCCCACAGTGTCCAGGGCTGCCCGGCATATCTGGGGGTAGAGAAGAGTGAATGACCAAGATAGTTTGACTTTCTGGATGGCTTGAGAGAGGCCAGGTGGCTGGGCTAATGACTGTTGGCCCTGGACCACTTTCTTCAGTCCCCAAGGCCTCTCTTCCTCACAGGGTTCTGCTGGATAGAAACTTCTCCTTAAATCATGTTGTTGCCATCCTAAAATTGAAGCTACACTGCTCTCCCCGCCCCTTTCCCCCTGCCTTATTTCTCTCAGTAACTTGTATCACCTTGTGATACGTCTGACACTTTGGTCTGGGTATCTCCCCTAGCGTAGGAATCAACTCTCTCGTTTGTCCTCTTGTTTGTCACCATGTCTCATGTGCCCAGGACCTAGAACAAAGCCCAGCATGTGCTCATTAACTATGTGAATGAATGAACGAATGGATGAATGAGTGAATGAATGAATGAGTGAATGAATAACACAGTCCCTCTTGTGGCTAGGGTGAGCGTCCTACTTGGCAGAGGAGTCGAGCGGCACAGGGGACAGGCTAGGGCTCTCTCTATCCGTGTCCCATGGTAGTACTCACCAGGGGTGGGCTCCAGGAGAGCAGCGGTACTACTAGGCACCCTAGACCTGGTCTCTAGAAGTTGGAGGCTGTTGGGATGGCCAGGAGGGATGAGGGGCCCAGAGGCTGAGGTCCTTGGGAGAAACACAGAGCTGTGGAGTCTTGGGGTGCTAGCATCTACAGGGCTGGGTGCTGGGAAGCTGGCTACTGTGGCTGTCACACCAGGCTGGACATCCACAGAGTCCTGAGACCACACACATGTGATGGGTGGCTCCAGTGGGGGTGAAGACAGGAGCTGGCCACAGACACTGGATAAGGGCAGTTTGAGGCTGGCTCGGGCCTCATGATTGCCCCAGGAAGGCATGGCAGGATCCTGGCCTTCGATGCTAGAAGTGAGAGTCACTATGGTGGGGATGGCCTGGGGTTCCTGGCCCAGGGAAGCCAGTTCTCCCATGGATAAGGGTTTGTGAAGTGACCTGGATGGCTCAGGTGTCACAAGGCCCTCACTGTCCCCAAGAGACATGCTACGTGATATCTTGGCATGTGAGCTAGTCGTCGTCTCCAGGTAAGAACATGTAGACGGGGCACAGACACTCTGATCCAGGCCTGTGATAGGTACAGATGTGGGTGTTGGAGGCTTCCTGTCTGTGGGTGGCACCGAGGAGGAAGAGACACAGAAGGCCAGGCCTGTGAGGGAAGGAGCTGCAAAGGAAGCAGATGGCTCACTTGTACACGAGTCTCAGAGCCCTGCCCTAGGAATGCTTCACCATCTGAACGGACAATTCCATGGCTCAGCTGGACACCCAGGGCTGTTCATCTCGGATTGGAGACATTTACTTGGTAGATACAAGGCCTCTGGAGGCTCCTCAGCCTTCTGCCCAGAGAGGACCTCCAAGCCCAGCTCTGTGGTAAAGACAAGGCCTCCTGGCTTGCAGCCCTGGGTCCTAGGCGTGACCTCAATACTCACATTGGTCCCATCTGAGGACATGTAGCCAGTACCTGCTCTCAGGGACCCTGCTCTGGACTGGCCGCATCCTTGTCCTGTAGGCTTGACCTCTGGAGACTTCCTAAGGTGAAGGGGCAGCCGGGGAGGGAAGCTGGGGAAGAAGCCAGGTGGAAAAGAGAAGTTCACATAGCCTGACCCGAGGGTCACGGAGGGGCGTGGCTGAGGAAAGGGAAATTGGGGGTCACTGGCTTCTACCTGGAGGCCTTCTGGAGTCGTGAGAGAAACTGGGTGGAGATGCTCAGCCGGGGATTGAAGAGAGATGGTTTGAGCCGCACTTCACACTTGAGGCACGTGAGATGCGGGCAGGCCTGAGGCTCCATTGGTCTTCCTAGAGCTCTTTCATGGATCAGTGGCAGACATGAAGATCTCAGAGGCTGACCACCATCTCTTCAATCCCCGGCTGAGCATCTCCACCCAGTTTCTCTCACGACTCCAGAAGGCCTCCAGGTAGAAGCCAGTGACCCCCAATTTCCCTTTCCTCAGCCACGCCCCTCCGTGACCCTCGGGTCAGGCTATGTGAACTTCTCTTTTCCACCTGGCTTCTTCCCCAGCTTCCCTCCCCGGCTGCCCCTTCACCTTAGGAAGTCTCCAGAGGTCAAGCCTACAGGACAAGGATGCGGCCAGTCCAGAGCAGGGTCCCTGAGAGCAGGTACTGGCTACATGTCCTCAGATGGGACCAATGTGAGTATTGAGGTCACGCCTAGGACCCAGGGCTGCAAGCCAGGAGGCCTTGTCTTTACCACAGAGCTGGGCTTGGAGGTCCTCTCTGGGCAGAAGGCTGAGGAGCCTCCAGAGGCCTTGTATCTACCAAGTAAATGTCTCCAATCCGAGATGAACAGCCCTGGGTGTCCAGCTGAGCCATGGAATTGTCCGTTCAGATGGTGAAGCATTCCTAGGGCAGGGCTCTGAGACTCGTGTACAAGTGAGCCATCTGCTTCCTTTGCAGCTCCTTCCCTCACAGGCCTGGCCTTCTGTGTCTCTTCCTCCTCGGTGCCACCCACAGACAGGAAGCCTCCAACACCCACATCTGTACCTATCACAGGCCTGGATCAGAGTGTCTGTGCCCCGTCTACATGTTCTTACCTGGAGACGACGACTAGCTCACATGCCAAGATATCACGTAGCATGTCTCTTGGGGACAGTGAGGGCCTTGTGACACCTGAGCCATCCAGGTCACTTCACAAACCCTTATCCATGGGAGAACTGGCTTCCCTGGGCCAGGAACCCCAGGCCATCCCCACCATAGTGACTCTCACTTCTAGCATCGAAGGCCAGGATCCTGCCATGCCTTCCTGGGGCAATCATGAGGCCCGAGCCAGCCTCAAACTGCCCTTATCCAGTGTCTGTGGCCAGCTCCTGTCTTCACCCCCACTGGAGCCACCCATCACATGTGTGTGGTCTCAGGACTCTGTGGATGTCCAGCCTGGTGTGACAGCCACAGTAGCCAGCTTCCCAGCACCCAGCCCTGTAGATGCTAGCACCCCAAGACTCCACAGCTCTGTGTTTCTCCCAAGGACCTCAGCCTCTGGGCCCCTCATCCCTCCTGGCCATCCCAACAGCCTCCAACTTCTAGAGACCAGGTCTAGGGTGCCTAGTAGTACCGCTGCTCTCCTGGAGCCCACCCCTGGTGAGTACTACCATGGGACACGGATAGAGAGAGCCCTAGCCTGTCCCCTGTGCCGCTCGACTCCTCTGCCAAGTAGGACGCTCACCCTAGCCACAAGAGGGACTGTGTTATTCATTCACTCATTCATTCATTCACTCATTCATCCATTCGTTCATTCATTCACATAGTTAATGAGCACATGCTGGGCTTTGTTCTAGGTCCTGGGCACATGAGACATGGTGACAAACAAGAGGACAAACGAGAGAGTTGATTCCTACGCTAGGGGAGATACCCAGACCAAAGTGTCAGACGTATCACAAGGTGATACAAGTTACTGAGAGAAATAAGGCAGGGGGAAAGGGGCGGGGAGAGCAGTGTAGCTTCAATTTTAGGATGGCAACAACATGATTTAAGGAGAAGTTTCTATCCAGCAGAACCCTGTGAGGAAGAGAGGCCTTGGGGACTGAAGAAAGTGGTCCAGGGCCAACAGTCATTAGCCCAGCCACCTGGCCTCTCTCAAGCCATCCAGAAAGTCAAACTATCTTGGTCATTCACTCTTCTCTACCCCCAGATATGCCGGGCAGCCCTGGACACTGTGGGGAGCCTGGGCTCCCAGCTGAGGTCCTGCCCCCAGCACTCCTTGAGCTGGGCAGTATAAGATCAGTCTCGCACAGGCTGCAGGCTGTCTTCCAAGAAGCCCTTGACCTTTACCGAATGGTAAGCTAAGGAGCCCAGGGCAGTGCGGGAGAATGGGCAGGGCTCCCTGGCAGTACTGCATGTCCCCTGACAAGCTTGCCATCCCTTACAGTTGGTCTCCAGCAACCAGCTGGGTGCCGAACAGCAGCAGGCACAGACGGAGCTGGCCTCCGCCTTTCAGTGGATCCACAGCCAGCTGGAAGCCAGCAACTGGATGGCTGCAGCTAACACGGCTCCACCCCAGACACTGCCTAGCCCCGGCCTGCCTTCCTCACCTACACTGTGTCTCCTGGCCAGCCCAAACCTGCAGGCCCTGCTGGAACACTACTCAGAGCTGCTGGTGCAGGCTGTGAAGAGGAAAGCAAGGGGCGACTAAAAGCCGGCAGCCCCTCCACCAAAGCCTCGCTGCTCAGCAGAGATTGATTTTAAAGCAAATAAACTGACTAAATTAAATAGTTTTCTGGAACCTGTCCTGTCTGTAAAGCCCTCCTCAGTGGATGCAGAGAGAGGGGGGGTAAAGGGTCCGCATGGATGAACCAGCCTGGAGACTCGGCTTTGCTTCAGCTCTAGGCCCTGTTCTGTGCACCTGCCAGCAGGGAACATGGGACTAACAGGAATGATGAATGCCAGGCCTGGCATCCCATGTAGCCTGTCCCTAGCATACTGAGCTATTGCAGGGGTCATGTGTGCTCTCTGCCCATTGGAGCCCATCCTTAGGAGGAGCTAGGATTCTATGCTTGTTTGCTTGCTTTTTGTTTTTGTTTTTGTTTTTTTCAAGACAGGGTTTCTCTGTCCTGGAACTCACTCTGTAGACCACGCTGGCCTTGAACTCACAGACATCCCCCTGCCTCTGCCTCCCCAGTGCTGGGATCAAAGTCGTGTGCCACCACCACCCAGTAGGAGCTAGCCTTCCTGACCCTACAGGTGCTTTCAAACCCAGTGGAGCCGCTGGGGTCATCACGGGTCTGACCCTGTCCTCAGTACATACACTCCTGGCTGATGGCCCTAGGCTAAATTCACACTGGATCCGGCGGGGTCTGGGTTGTCATTGTCACATCTGCAGCAGGGGCAGTAGGAGACAAATACCATTGAAGAATCTGCAGCAGCCCCAAGCCACCTAGTTGCTGGGCCCTGTGATGCCTTCATCTGAAAGAACTGTATCCAGCTTCATCCCATGAGCCAACTGCAGACATAGAACCTTCCTAAGAAGGCCACTCCAGACCTCACTCATCCTGTCCCAAGTCCCTGTAAAAAGGAACCCAGCAGAGGGGTCTCCTAAAGGCCAGGGCCATCACCCAGCTCCAACCCATCCACTCTTATAAAGGAAGGCCCCTTGTGGATAGTCACAGTAGCTCTGATTAAGAGGAGAACAGCCAGGCAGTAGTAGCATGGGTCTTTAGTCCCAGCACTCGGGAGGCAGAAGCAGGTGGGTCTCTGTGAGTTCATTGCCAGCCTGGTCTACAGAGCGAGTTCCAGGACAGCCAGGGCTACACACAGAGAAACCCTGTCTCAAAGAAACAGTCTTGTTGGGCTGGAGAGATGGCTCAGAGGTTAAGAGCACTGGCTGCTCTTCCAGAGGTCCTGAGTTCAATTCCCAGCGACCACATGGTGGCTCACAACCCTCTGTAGTGAGATCTGGTGCCCTCTTCTGGCCTGCAGGGATACGTGCAGGCAGAACACTGTACACATTATAAATAAATCTTGGGGGGAAAAAAAAACCAGCCTTGCTGGACCTGAAGGGTAGTGCTGTACAGACAGCAGCTTGACTCTGTCTCCTAGCAACAACGGAGCCAGCTGTGGACATAGGGCCCCTGAGCAGATAGCTCTCCCCCGTTAGTGTGGCAGCCCAGCCTTTGCCACCACTATGGGCCCACACTTGGCTCCCCCGATATCAGGGCAGTTCCTAGGCAGTGAGACATCAACCTACACAAGGGACACCAATCATTATGAAGTCCTGTCGGTGTGACATGGAGCCACTTCAGCCCCATTTCTCAGCCAAGTCAGCTGAAACTCAGAGCCTGCCCAGACCCAACTGCCAAATTACACACCTGTAATTCTGTTAGTCGGCACTTGGGAGGGGGAGACTGGAGAATCAGGAGTTCAAGGCCAGCTTCAGCTACATAAGTTTGACACCAGCCTGGATTGCATCAGCGGAAAAGCAACAAAAAACAGGTTGAAGCATTGGCTCCATGGTTAACTGCTCTTTCGGAAGATGCCAATTTCATTATCAACACCCACACCTGTTCACAAGCACTGGTAACTCCGGCTCCATGGATCCGATGCCTCTGGTCACCGCAGGCGCTTGCACTGACATGCACCTTCACACATACGCCTGCACACACAAAAGTCATGCTTTTTAAAGGCCCGAGAGGTGACGTGCCCAGGCTCTACCCTCTAGGATGTACAGAGAAAACGTGGCAAGGCTCAGCGTGCAGGTGAGGGGCAAGCTCTTTCCCTTGTACCCCACGACGACCAATCTAGAAGGCTGACTCCCGTGTTAAGTCACCGTCCTGTCAGTAGGAAAGTACCTGAGAAGCAGGAAAGGTTTGTTTAGGCTTGGGATTTCCAGCTGTGGTTGGCTGCACGGTGCTGTGGGCAGAGCAGAACTTCATGACAGGGGCTGGGGCAGAGAAAGCAGGCTCACCTTGTGGCCAGCAACAGAGAGTCAGATGTCTGGGGACAGGACATGCTCTTCCAGGTACATTTATCAGTGCCCCCCCTTCCTCCAACCAGACCCCTCCTCTTAGTTGCTACCGTCTCAAGAATGCCATCAAATTATGAATCCATCAATGGACTGATCTGCTGCTGAACTTGGAGCTCTCATGACCTAATCAGCTCTCACTTGGATTCTCCAGCCAATGAGACCAACCACCCTTTAGCCCTCGAACCTTTGGAGGAGAACTTTACACTCAAATCTAATACAAGGGACGCAGAGAAATCTTTCCCGGGGTGGGGATGTAGTTCAATAAGAGTTCTGGCCTACCAAACACCAAACCCTGGCGCCCATCCCTAGTACTACAGAGAATGAGCATGATGGCCATTGCAATCTGCAATCCCAGCACTTGAGAGGGAGAGGGAGGAGGAGCACAAGTTCAAGACCATCCTTGGCTACGTAGTAAGTTGGAAGCCAGCTTGGGCTACACAATCCCCTCCTTTTGTTAAGGGGGTGGTGGTGGTGAGATGGCTCAGCGGGTAAAGGCGTTTGCCACACAAGCCTGGTGATGTGAGTTCAATCCCTTGAGCCCACATGTTTTAGGGTTTCTGGCGATGTGATAAAAATAAGTTTAAAAAAAAAAGACAAAAAGTAACAAAAAACACAAGCTCCTCCGGCTCGGCTCGTGGTGAAACATGGCGCAGGGACAGCGCAAGTTGCAGTCTCAGAAACCTAAAAGCAAGGCAGCGGCTGCGGGGGAGCAGAGCCCAGGGCCGAGGAAAGGCAGCTGAGTCATCGCTCCCAAGAAGGCACGCGTCGTGCAGTAAGCTGAAGACCCTGGACGTGGGGATCCGGAAGAAGACTGAGCATGACGTGGTGACGAAAGCCAACTCCAGCCTGCCTAAGAAGCTCACACGGCTGAAGGGTGCATCAGAGAAGATGGTGCTGCCACACCCAGCAAGACACCATCCTACCAGCACTGGGACTTTGCAGGTGACCCCACAGGCTGGCCGGACTTGAGACTTGAAGAGGACCCTGCTGCAGTCCTGATGGCACCTGGGACAGCAATGGGCAGGTGATGATGGCGCCTGAGGCCAGCTCCGCGGGGTTCTGAGGGGGTTCAGGGCCTGTCTTTACTGGGGTGACACAGTGTGATGAACCTGGCTCTGATGTCCCTCCAGCTCTCAAGCAGCTCCATGAGGAGGCTGTTTGGGGGCTAGGTGAGCCTCACTGGTCTCCACAAGAAACTTCTCCCACCCACACAGTGCCCTTGACAGCCACAGACCCAAGAAAGGGCAATGGCATCCATAGCTGTGCAGATGCAGGTAATCTCTTCCCTGGGTCTGGGGTAGCCCCCTCCCCCCCCCCGACACCCTCTAGTGGCAGTCACTGTCCTATACATGAAGAAGGGTTCCATCTCTTCAGTGAGACACCATCTCATCCCGTCACACTAGTGATCCAGAGCCACCTGGGGATGGCCAATGTTATCCAATAAAGCTGTGCTCACAGAGAAAAAACAAAACAAAACACAAAAACCAGCTGGGCATGGTGGCGCACAGTTTTAGTGCCGGCACTCAGGAGGCAGAGGCAGGCGGATCTCTGAGTTTCAGGCCTGCCTGGTCTACAGAGTGAGTTCCAGGCCAGCCAAGGATACCGAGAAACCCTGTCTCAGAAAAAGAACAAATCAAAACACCAAGACCATAATAAGCAACTTGAGGAGGGAAGGGTTTATTTCACTTCCACATCATAGTCCATCATCTAAGAGAGTCAGGGCAGGAACCTGGTGGCAAGAACTTAGGCAAGGGCCCTAGAAGGGTGCTGCTTACTGGCTTGCTCTTCATGGCTTGCTCAACCTGCTTATAGCTCCCAGGACCTCCTGCCCAGGAGTAGCAGCCCTCAGTGATCTGGGCCCTCCCACATTAATCAAGAATGTTTACCAGAAGCTTGCCCACTGACCAATCTAGTCAGGGCATTTTCTCAATTGAAGTTTCCCCTTCCCAAATAACTCTGGTTTGTGCCAAGTTGATAGAAAACTAGCCAGTACACCACGTAATGGTGGAAAGTAAACCAATTCCTAAAGTTTGTTCCCTGACCTTGACATGTGGTTGTGTATGCCCCCTCTACCATAATTTTAAAAAACGAAATGTACAATTTCTTCCCCAAACCTTTGGAACGACTATTCCCTTTGGCTGGAATCAGGGGTCCAGTTTCATCCCCAGCTACATAAAGGGCAACTTGGGTTATTTTTTTTTTTTTTTTTTTTTTCTTTTGTTGTTTTTTGATTTTTGTTTTTTGTTTTTTTTTTTGGGTTACATGAGACCCTCTGTTTAAACAGCAGGGGGTACTGAGATGGCACTTGGCATGCAGGCTTCCTGATCTAAGTTCAGAGTACCTTTCCCTTTCTCTTGAGTCCTCTTCTTTCACCAATCCTACCGGAACTCCTAGGCTGGATTAGAACTTTCAAAATTGGTTCCAGGGGTTCTCTTCCCCCAGTTTTGCCCTATCCCAACTTGGATCACTCTGTTCTTCATGGTTGACCATTCTGGATGTCACTGCTGTCTCCCCTGTGACCTGGTGTCCTCATTTTCAGTGCTGAACTAAGTAAGGTCTGCCTATAGCCCAAGTTCAAATGATGGTTAGGTAGATAAATCAGAGAAAGCCAGGCAGTGGTGGTGGTGGTGGTGGTGGTGCACACCTTTGATCCCAGCACTCTGGAAGCAGAGGCAGGCAGATCTGTGAATTTGAGGCCAGCCTGATCTACATAGTGAGTTCCAGAACACCCAAGGCTACAAAGAGAAACCCTGTCTAAATAAATAAATAAATCTGTGGGGAAAATGTTCACAATTCTTGACGTCTAATTCAGACATCAGATAAGGACCAACTAGAACAGCCTACCCGGAGTGTGGTCAGTTCCTGGCAACTCCAGGGATGGGAGGAGTCCCGTGCACTCACTAGCTGGACTGTTGACAAAGCAGCATTTTAATACCCTCAGCCTGAGAGATGCCATGTCATCTTTGGAAATCTGAAGATGAGAGCTTCCTGCCTGAGGAAGCTCAGCCTGGATCTTGATTTTAACTCACCAATCTGCTGTCACCCTACACCAGTGACAGAGAACAATCACTGCTGTCCCCACCCAACCCCTTGGACAGCTGCTGTGATTTGAATAACCAGGCAGGCTGGTGTGTGTGTGTGTGTGTGTGTGTGTGTGTGTGTGTGTGTGTATGTATGGGGAATGGACACGGGACTGATTTGCCTGGTAAACAGTCCCTGTAGTCCTTCACCCTGCCAGGACTGGGGCCATGTCCCTTCCTTCTCTCTAGGCTAGGCTCTTCTCTCACTCACACCTCTCCTGGGGGTGTGGGGGTGGTCCTCTAGTGTCTCAGGCCCTGGAGATTGCAGAGCTCCTTGGGAGCCTGGCCCCTACAGGGAAGGAACCATAATGGCAGTCCCCCACCCCCCCAGCAGAGGTAACTAGAGCCACTTAAGGCTGCTCCCCAGGCTTGTCCCAGAATTTGCATGGAGAGAATGAGGCTCCTTCGTGGGTCTCCTGACCTCACCTAGTTCTGGATTGTTCTGGGGCTGAGGTCTGACAGGCAGCAGCATATAGGGGAGGCAGTCCTGAGAGGAACTATAGCTGTGCCGTCCTGAAAGCAATGCCCAGGGTCTTCCTTGTGAGGAGTCGGCGTCCACAACCACCTAACTGGAGCCGTGTGCCTGACCAGCTCAGGGGAGATGCCTATGTCCCAGGTATGCACCTCACTGGGCCTGGAGGTGAAGGGCCAGGGAGACACAAGGTATCACCATCTGGCTTCTCTCCCCAGACTGCTGCAGCCTGGCAGTGCCACCAGCGCACAGATCTCCTGGTCTGAGAGACACTTGGGAAGTGGTGAGTCTGTAGCTGGCAGCCAGGACAGGAATGAATTTCCTCTTGCATACGGGAAGCTGGCTGCCCCTTACAGCAGGTCCTTGTGCACTTGCTT